>NC_042494.1:104518466-104567920 GCF_005508785.2 Acyrthosiphon pisum
GAAGCGAATATTTTCATATTATACTAAAGGGAAAGCGATAACCCCCGCTAATCTTGATGGCGCTGAGCGAGATGGGCGGGCGAAAGCGGAAGAAATACAAATGAGGAGATCTGACAGTGACGTTGACGGCGACGTTCGCGGGGATATATATTATATAAGTATACGGACTCGAATTCGGTTGCTGGTGGAGGGCGGCGAGACGTCACCGAGCGTTCGTCGAACTTGTTACACCGAACCCGGCGGCGACGGTGGCGGGCCCCCCCCTTTGGACGTGTATATACTTATATATTATATATTATAATAATATATTACTTTTAGACCCTTAGACTAGGACTTCGGTACTTAAGATATTTCAAAAAATAAAAAAGACTTCGTACAAAATAATTAATTAAGTACATTTTTTTGTTTAGCCCCCCCCATTTTTTCATTTCTAGATCAGCGCCTGAATGGACCTGACTAATAATTAAGCGAAATATAAAATCACCATATCCCTAAACCACACACTAATACACTATGCCTAGTAAAGAAATTACATCAGTTGGTGTATCAGTTTATTTCGGGATGTAATTAAATCTGTCGTTTAACGAATGGAATTTATGACCTGGAACAATATTAATTAAGTGTAAACAGCGTAAACAGCATAATAAAAATACATAAATGGTATATGATTACAGCTGCTGATTAAAATGTTTAGGTACTTATACCTACGTGGCCACATTATACGCGATTGGAAAAATAAAATAGTCGTAAAATCGAACAGAATGTATGCACCACAGTGAAAAAAAAATGTGCACGAATATAATGCGAACACGGGAGTGTACCTTTTATATGGAGTATTGGGGTTAGGTATCGGCTATTGTTGTCGTGAAGACTGCAGCTATATTATAGGTACTACAGTACCTACATATTATTGTATTATATACACACTTCAACACTTGCAGCCGATATAATGTCGTCCATCTAAATGATATATAAATACATATAAGAAACACTGCACACGTTATTAAATAAATACAATATAATATATAATATACATATTCATTATTCATGTATAGATACGTATACCGGCGCTAACGACCACCGCACCTCGCAGTGTCGGTATATAATATGTATATTATAATAAAAATATAATATTAGCGAGCTGAAACGGTGTCAAACAAATCGAAAGCTATTTTGATAATCGATTTGTCGACGACGCGAACGTCGTATTGTATATGTAGGCGAGCAACTGCACCCTCCATTTGTACCTATTTATACAGGTGTATAATACCGCATCCGTGGCGTAGGGAAATTGGGAATATATTTTGTATATAACTTATATAGCGAGTATTTAAATGGCATTCCCAGACATACATTTGGGAGGGGGGTGAATTACAGTTTTGGGACAGCCGACAGAATTGGAGGAGACTTTTTCCTTCCCCTCTGCACGTGCCATGTGGCTACCAAAAATAGTATACTATCTCAATATTTAAAATAAATAATTTTGCAAATTAATCGCAAATTAATGACCATAATAATATGGTCTTCTTTTATTTGAACTAATTTTGAAAAAAAATATATGCGTAGGTACATAATATGATAATATAGGTACATTCGTAAATAATAGGTAAATATAAAAAAAATAATTAAATAATCAATTAGTGATGTGATTATGTGAATATGCAACAATATGGTTATCAATTATGATAAAAATATATTTTATTCGTTAACGTCACGGTTACAGATTATTAACAAGTTAGATCCTTAGTGAAAACCGAACATTTTGTATACACAATCACGTGCGATTAAAGTGTTTACAACGAAAAAAGGTCCCAGAGGGGGGAGTTATTGAATGACTACGAGTTACGATTCCGATGCGCTGCGTAAGGGCGAGTGACCTTCGGGTTGGAGCGAAAAGTGCCGCGGTTGCCGGGGGCTCCGAACGATTCGCACGCGGGTCACACATTCTAGGAACATCACATACATATAGGTGCGCATATGGCTATATATGTCGAATAAAAAAACAATTGATAAACTTTAAGCCCCGTAGCAGCAGCAGTCGAGTGTAGCTGTAGCTACTAACCCTCCCGCGACGGCTGGTATTCCTCCAAACCCTCCCCGCCGCGGCCCCGACTGTTTTGGACATTCCAGCCACGTATTCGCACTTGTTCCTCGAGCAGCCGGGACGGGCCGGGGCCAGCACATGTTGTCTGAATATATTTATGTATATATATATATATATATATATATATAATAATAGTATTTGTGTAGTACTGTACGCCCGGTATACGCATTGTATATATTGCGTGTATATAGTCGCCAGTCGCGAGATGGGTAAAACTCGGGAGGCAACAAAAAAAAAGAAAAAAAAAAGTATATAGTACGCGCCGAGGGTTATACCTTGGGATTCTTTTTTTATTTTTTATTATTTTATTCCCTCGGATTTTTGCGTGCGGACGTAGGTATATGTGTGTACATATATATATATTTTACGGAGGGGTGCAGGGGTCCAAAACGAGTGCATTAACATTTTTATATCGTTTTCTGACGTTTTCCCGGACGCTAATATTATGCGCGTGGTATATATATGTATATAATATATATATATACATATATACGTGCACGTATACGGATAGAAAAAGTTCGGTTTCCTTTTTACCCTCTCTATACCATCGTCTCTCCTCCCACCGCCTCGTACGTCGTGTCGCCGCACTACACATATACATATAATATGTATATATACACCGTTCAGAGTACGGAGGAGAAAAAAAACAGGTGGCGTTTTGCGAGGACACATTTTTTCCCTGTACACTGCGCCGCTCCCTGCACCTCCGTTCACCTATGTCACGTATATACGCGCCGCGGCCATAGGGCACGCGAGGACGAACGTGACAGACATTAAGGGCAAACGGAATAGACGCGAGAGCGGTATTAAATTGGGAGCGAACACGTGAAGTCAAAAAAAAAAACGAAATGTGTGTGTGTGTGTGTATACATTATTGGATACTTTTTATTTTTTTTATTGCGTGCGCGTGAAATCCGAAAGGAGCGAGAGACGGGGAGTGAGTATAAAATCGCTTGTGTTTCTAGCACGTTTTTGAACTAGCGTGCACAAAAGTTTTTTTATTAAACCGGTACCCCGTATTGACTTATGATCAAATCATATTCTAATTTGTGGACGTGAATGTCAAACATTGTATCCATTTCAGTCCTATATACATTTCGTGTTTGTTGTGGTTTTTTTTTAAATTGCGACTTAAATGTAATAATTATTATGACCGCATATTCGGTGCTGAATAAACAAGTAATTTTTCGTGGGAAATTGTGTTAATATCTCACTAAGACGATATCCCAAATAATACTTAGTTTTTTTTTAATATAGAGGACTTTGTAGCGGTGATCTCGCCGTAACATATCTTCAAACCAGTAGTACATTAAGGTGGAAATATGTGTGTGAAGAGTTATAATATTATTCACTTATACCTATATACCTATACTCTGTTCCAAAAGAAAACGGTCATTTTTCGCGCATACAACTGACGCTGCGGCAGTGCAAAGGCCAAACTTCCCCCACCTTCCTAGACAACGATCATCAACGTCTTCGAGAAACGTCGGCTAGCAAGGTGGGGGAAGTATGGCCTTTGCATTGCCGCAGCCGACAAGTGACCATTGTCTTTTGGAACAGAGTACATAATAAAGGCTGCACCTTTGGCCCGGAGGGGGGGGGGGTAGTTTTAAGAGTTCAGTCCCCCCTTCCCATAAATGTATTCTGAGTACGACCTTGCCTATAATGATATGCCGATAACTAATAAAATATAATATAAATAAATAATAATGATATTATATGTATATTATTATTTTAGGGTAAATAGTGAAACGTTGTACTACTAAAATAGTCGTAATATTAAATAATTTGATTATTGTCATATTAATATATTGTATTGTCTCCTAGTACCTTCATTGTTCATATACAATAGGAAAAATTAGTCGTTTAAATATATGCAGTATAATGTTTCAATGATCCTGCAGTACATCGTGCATATACGAGTTATACGAATGAATAATAAGATTAATTAAATTTACTATCTTATGAATTTATAAGATTGTTTTGGTGATATACGTATGAATGTTTGAGATAATTACCTAGTTACACACACACACAGATTACTACACATATTATGGTAACCATTATTTTATACTTAAAATCATTATTAAAACATTATTATTATGTTGATTTCATTATTTTAGATTCTGAGTGGAACGATGAATGTATTGATTTTACAATGATGTGTGTTTTTTTTATTATTTTTTTTTTGTGTCTGTGTACACGATAAGTAGTCGAAATAATGCTTCGATTTTCAACTTCAGTATCTTGTTCGATTGGAAAGTGAATATCGTTGGTGCATTGGGGATTTGTGCATTTAAAATTCCCAGTAATTTTCAAAAGCGCCAAGAAAAACAAAGAAAAATTAAGGAAAAACGGGAATTTTTACGCAAAATCGATTTTTCACAAAATTGAATTTGGTTTTTGGTGTAACTTCAAAACGAATGACTGTAGATACATGAAATTTTCACTGGTTGTTTATATTAGCATTTTCTAAACACCATAACATTTTCAAAATATTTTGAGCTCTTTACGGACATTTTTTTTTTCTTAAAATATCAATAAAATTTTATTTGTTGATTAAAAAAGCTTGAAAATTTAATAAAAGGCTCCTAGTATATTGTTTCAAAAGCAGATGAAAAATATTAAAAATCCTTAGTCACAGTTTTTTTTTTTATAAGCATTTAAAGTTCAAAAATTGACAAAATATGAAAAATCACGAAAATTTGCAAATTATTTCGAGTTAAGAATTCGTAAAAATTTTTCTTTTTAAATCTAAGATTTCAAAATGTAATACAAGATTCCTTATAAGATTATCTACCTTTATTGTTACAATATCAGTTGAAAAATATTAAAAATACATATGCACAATTTTTTTTATAAGCATTTAATGATCGAATTTTGACAAAATTAAATTTTAATTTGAATAATTATTTTGTAGTTAAAAATTTATAAAATGTTCAACTTTTGTATCTAAGAATTGAAAACCAAATTGTTACCGAAAAATCTAAAAAATACATAATCACAGTTTATTTTTATAGTCATTTTAAGTACAAATTTGTACGAAATTACATATTAAAAACCTAGAATAACTATTTTAGTTATTTTGTTGTGATTGTATAATATTATTCTTGGGTATACTTGAAACTTCTAAAGTATACTATTATATATCTATGATAGTATCACGGTTTGTTGTTGATGTATAACGCGTTATAAGTAGGTACCTAATAGATTTTATGATATGATTAATTTGGAATTTATTATAGGTACCTATTATAGGTCAATTGTTTTAAAATACTATAGACTATAATATAATATTATGTCTTATACCTAGATTGACATACCGTCTTCGCTCAGAATTGTTTTTCTTATACAATGATATTATATTATCATTGAATTCAAATTTAATACCATCCATTATACAGTGACCCACTTGTAACCTACTGTACAGCAGAACGACATCCACTTACCCACCTTTTTTTCATTTGAAATGGTGGTATAGAAATTTGTTTAGTATTTAAATGAAGAATGATTAAAATAGTATAAGAATAATACATTGTAGTGATTGTTATAATATGACGTGTGTGTATGTAAGAGGGAGAGATAGAGTCGTAGGGAGAGATAATAGTCAAACATTTACCTACATAATATATTGTTAGTTAAAAATCATTACAAACGAATTGTTTTTGAATAATTTAATTTGATACAAAAAAAAAAATGGTATGTTCGAGTTCTTTGCCAGAAAGTGTTATCAATCTTGCATTTGGACGTATAGGTAATTTAATCTTCATATTATAATATTACTTATAATTTTTCAGGTTTAGACACAAAAACTGATACCTATGTCAATATCGTTTGACTTTGAAGAACACAGAATAGATGGAAATTAATTTGTATAATTTTTAAAATACCGTAATATAATTACTTTAATTTTCTACAAATAAATGTTTATATATTATAATATCATACATGAATGCTAACGATGGGTTATGTTTAAAATGTAAACTGTATATAATATAATGGTAAAATATATGGCACATATTGTGTGTTTAATAAAAATAAATTTCACGAAATGTAAAGTATATATCGAGATGTTGCAATTGATTATTTCGACATACTATATTATACTGTTCGGAAATCGATCTTATATCAAATGTGTATATAGTATATTAACAGTGCTTTCTCCTACGGCTATATTATTATAGTTGCGTTCGCACTACTCGCATCTCCGTTGTATATTAAGCCTTTGCTCCGCTCCTTATCTTGTCCGTTATGCTATCGGAAATTCCGTTTTATCAAATGATATTTACTCCACGAGGTTGGTTGGCAAATGCTTTCCGTTTCCGCGTTAAACAGATTCCGTTCTATTCAACTTGTACTGCGTATATACAAAACCGGAACGTCTGTTTTGGACAGATATGTTCGTATATATTATATATTATATATTATATAGTGTATATATATATATGTATTATAATGATAAATTGTATAATACACAAACTTTAATTAAAAATCTTACATGCAGCTCTATATATATGACTGCGTGTCCTATTGCGATCGATGGTTATGATAAAAATGCATTTAAAATAATAGTAAATTGAAGAAATATATAAGTATACAGTATGTACGGGTTTTTAAAAAAAAAAACTTTTTGTTTTCAAATTTGACATCGTTTTTAATTTCTTTTCAGATGTCGAAATGAATCATCAAAGTTTCTATTCATTGTGAAACGTCAAGAACTGCGACTTAAACATTTTCCATTAGTACGTCAATCCACCAAAATAGAGATGACGTAAAGTTGTGCACATTATTGGAAAATTTTAAAAACTGTTTCGAATATATTGGTTTGTATATATAATTTAACCCAAAGTTGTTAATAATAACTTATACAGTTATATTACCCTAATTTATTGTAATTTTTAAATAATGGAAGTAATATATGAATACACAATACATAATAATTATATTATATAATAGGTATACTATTATATTAAGTGCATAACATAACATAAAAAGTATTTTATAGATACTATTACAAAAACGTATTACATTTTATTCTTCGGTAGGTAAATAAATGGTTTTTAAGCCAATAACAAATAAATAATATTACTACTTACTATTACGTAGCATTTAACTAGAAACATTTACAATTTGAAACAATATAATATATACGTATTGGCCGTTATTTTAATGGGCTTTCTTAATTAATATACCTTCCGAGTCCCAACCTGCTCCGTATAGTTTACGACTCTGGTCACTAGAAAAATAATTATAATAAGACAAGTCTAAGTATGTATTATTGTCTCATATATAGAGTCATACGTATATAGGAGTCGTGATAGGTGGTACGTTAAAATATTTTCAAAGGAGACCGTTATATAATAATAAGAAATAATACGCGCAAGCAACGAATATATTATATTATGTATATCTATGCACGGAGAGCGATTTTTCTTCGAATAAAAATCTCAAAATACTCGTTGACTGTATATATATACATATTATTATATTACCGTCATAGGAATTTAATTCGGCATACTTATATAAATATATATATACATAATTTGTTTTTTTCGTATTATCCCCTTCCGTCTCACGTGCTCGGATGTTCGACTGTCGAGGAAGATTTTGGAACCGTGCCCACGCCCGGAGGAGCGTGGCCCGTTTAAAAACACACAATTCAACGAGGACGTTAATAAGAGAGCGTGTGAGAGACTTTGAGAGGGCAGGAGGAAGGAGAGAGAGTGAGAGGACCTGCAGAGGGAGGACATTTTTTTTCGACTAGTGATCGGACGCGCGTTGCGCTGCAGTGTAGCGAGGGGGTTCGAAAATGCGTGATAAAAACGGGCTAAGAAATGCAGTTGAGATAACGTTTCCATCGTCTGTTGTCAGCTGCTCCGAATTATTCCGATTATGCTAATAATCCACTCCCCAGCGACAGTAGATCCTTACAATTTACGTAGTTTTATATTCTCGCTCCAAACCGCGCCCATATTATTTCGTTTGCGGGTCGGATATTTTCAACATTATATAATTGCACATTATAGATTATAATATCTTCAACAGTAATTATATTGTAAGCGAATATTATAGTCGCAGATTTATATATTATATAATTATAATATGAAACACTTCTATTATAATTGTGTTATAAGTAAAACAATAAGGTGGTCTGGCAAAAGGATTCAAGTAATATTGTTGTACTTAAAATAGAATATTATAACTTATTTGAATTTTAAAAATAATGTAACAAACATCTTTCATTGTTCATTATTTATTTATGAAAAGGTTTTATCAATATTTTAGATGAAAATACTTCCATGATATGAATAATATGTTTTAATATAATAATATAGCTCATCGTTTATTTTAAAAATGAGAAAATTGTAGGCTGTTGGCATATTATTATTCCTTTTTTTATAATATGGGTGCTTGAATTTTTAGTTAATTTTGAAAGATATGTTTTAGCTATGTTTTATGTTAAGATAGATTATATTATTAATAAAAGTCATGAACTTTAATTTTTGTTACTTATTTGATGAATAAACTGCAGCTTTCATTTAGGTAACTTTTAAGTACCTACTGTCAAAAGTGAACAATATATAAGAATTTATATTATTATTGACAATAAATAAAAAGGAGTTTTCAATCTTAAATTGTTTTTATTAATAAGTTGTAATAATAATATAGATACTGCTGCAGATACTGTCAGTCTGTCTCGTCACAAAACCGGTGATTTCAGCATGAATATAGTTTGCATAAAATATATATTTTATGTTTGACTTAAATACTCGCGTGGAATTCACTAGTTTCTTGATATTATTTTTTGACACTTTTATGACAGTATAGTCATCGTTTACCAAAACGAATTCCAATTGTTATAACGCTAAAAGGTATTTCTACGCCACACATTCCTGTGTTGGTCAGGTGAACATTTAACTAATGACGTCCCCGATATAATTAGGTGAATGCCTGCCAAAGAAAAATACAACGAAATCGTTACCATATAGATATCTACATAACTACATACCGCGGACTCGACACATTTCGGACATAATATTTTGGTGTAGTGTGCGTTAGCGATGATAATTATGTATTTTAGTAGTTTAGTGATAATATTACGATCCGTACAATTGGCGGCAATTAATCGGACGAAAAATGAAGATGATAATAATCATAATGTTGCACCGTTTTACACGTGCAAACAGCATGTGGTCTATAGTGCAATATATATATTATATATATTATATACACACGCAGTACACCGTCATTAGAGTCGCGCTGCCCGGCCGTCCTCTCGACTTTGTACCATATATATAGTAATATAATCCCCACAGGATGAGTACACGGACTGCTGCAGTGCAAGAGAAAATAGAGGTAGAGAGAGAGTGAGAGATCGTGAGTGAGAGAGAGCAGTGAGCCGAGGCGCAGGAGTGTTTGCTAATGGGGCGTTATTATTGTGGTGTAAAACAAGGACCCGCCGCCGCAGGGAGGACGGTCGTATCAGTCGGTTGGCAAAAACTCGGATATCAGTAACGGTGGAGGAGGGGGGGGGGAAGAAAAACGGGGAAAAAATAGGCAGGCCAAAAGGAAAGAAAACGGTGGCGCGCGGTGGCAATCGAGAAATTATCTTTTAATAAATCGTTCGCCAGTGACTGGGAAAAACGTTATACCGAGAAACGACGAAAAAAGTTAAAGTAAAAGTGAAAAAAAATGAAAAACAACACATATCAACGGCGAAGGATTTTTGGGACCTACGTACGTGCGGAGGGCGACTTTGAGAGAGAGAGAGAAAAACCACGAGGCACGTCGTCGTACGTGTAGTGGACGGTGAGCGTGGGAGGGTTAAGCCCGCGTAATGTTATTGGGACAAAATGTCTTGGGCGAGAGAAAAATAATAATACAAAAGTGGCGGACGCGGGCCGCGGCTAATGTCCTGGAAGGAATACGTATATAGAAGCTTGTGGCGGAATAGGGTGCGGGAAAAAAACCGCAAACAGCCGCTGACGGCGGCCGACTGAGAACTGAAAGAGCCAGTAAAAAGTCGCCGGGGCTTTCGTCAAGGGGAAAAAACGGGTATGACAAGATATTAATAGTTATTTCTGGTAACAAAAAAAAAAAAAAAATGAAAAAAATGAAAATGAAAAGAAAGAACGAGAAAAAATCAAAGGGGCTTTCTGCAGATTTTCAAGAATATATATTATTATAATGACAATGTTTTTTCATTACTGTAGTATTAATATTATAAAATACGAAGGGCTATATATAATATTATTATATTATTACACACATTTAGGAAAGACGAGGATAAGTTAAATATTAATTAATACAATAAACTAAATTTTAGTTACTAAAATATAAGACGTAATATGATATTGGAGCACGTACGGTTTTAAAGCTCTAGAGTTGAGAGCTTTTAAATTACAATTTTGAAGATACGATCAGTACTTCAAACATTTCATTTAAAGTGAGAAATTCTAATTTTGGTTGTTTACTGAACAGTGAACAGATTACGTTAAATTATATTTATTGAAATGCAATTAGAAAATACAACAAATCGTGTAAAAAAATTGTAATGTAGGTAACCTAAAAAACTTTAAATAAAATTGTATTCAAGTATTATATATAATATACTATAATTTATACATATAGGGAAGTAAAACAGAATGAGATTAAATCATTATCTTGTAAACGATGTAACGCCACCTCTCAAACGTCTGCTTTCTCCGTGACGATTACGATAGGTAATTATTTTTATATATTCAAGAACATAATATACCTGCTATGTTGAGGGGTATTTAATATTTGCAATATATGATTAATGTTTACATAATTCGGTAGGTTAAAATAATTTTTGCTAACCGTATTCTTATATTATAACTTATAAGTTATAACTCAATGTACCGTAGAATGGTATGAACATGTTTATGGTATAAATAACTCAAAATTAATTCAAATATTTTGAATATTATGTCATTGTGTATAATACATAATAGTGCAATTTTTAAATCACAACAAAATAACCAATTTTGGTTGAAGAAAATCATTATTTTACGTTTGTATATTGAAAACCAATTTTTTTAAAAATGCATAAAAAACATTTAGGTAATTTAGGTAATGCTACAAAGAAAAAAAAATGAGTAAGTACCTAGTCCTATAAAATTAATTCCGTCAATATATTGAATATTTTGTATGATCACATTTCCGGGTAGTTTCTTATAACTGTAAAGAGCTTAATTTGACGTATAGGATTGATTTCTCTTTCTCTGCACTTGTTAATTAATAACATTTATATGTACGATTACGACTAGACATATACATATAGGTATATCATAACGGTAAAGATTTGGACGTCAGTCATTATTAAACTCGACACACCAGAAATATCGGTTACAACAACAATATGACCCAAAAACTTATCGAACGAAAAATTACGGGTATAATCGTTTTGTAAAATATTTTCGCATCTATACTTTGATATAGATCCTAAATGGAGTTTATTAACATCCTACAATAATATCGGATTTACAATATAGTGGTCCTGTGGAATTATTTTTATTTTTAATTTATACACCCGCGCGGTGTTGTTGGATATACATCGAATAAATAAATGACTAGGTACGTACCAACTACCGATATCGATGTAAACAAGTAACAAAATAAAATAGCAATAAATCACAACGAAGTGTAGTGTCGACACTGCAGAGTTATTTTTTATATCATAGAGTCTTAAATCAAATCGATATGTTAATATTTGTCTCTTTTAATATTATATTACTATGATTTATGTTTGTCATTTATGTTATCAATTCGGTCTGTATATTTTACGTGGATCTCGTGTGTGCACAGCTTGGATATAGGAATCATGTATCAAAAAACTATATAATATCGAGAAACAAAATCGACAATAATAAAAATATCCACTTAGATGGATTAGATTAAAAATAAAACTTGATCATAATGTAGGTAGTATTATTTACACACACACATTTTAAATATAACATTGTACTTCCAGTTATGTAACTTTGACAAAAATAATTTTGTTTTAATTTTTTCTATATTTGTTCTACAATTTTTATTATTTATTATGTCTTACAATCAAGAAACTATTAGAAATTATAAAATATAAATCATCAAATCTTGCTTTACCATGATCAAGTAATTTTTTCCGGTAAATTTTAATACAAAATATATAATTTAATTTTTATATTCCATATACGACGGAAGTGAATTGCTGGTGATTACCTTAAAATATAATTAATCATACCATTATTAAATTCACTTTGCTAGTGGAATTTCATGAAACATGGACCATTGCCCATTGAGCATAAGTATAAAGTCTATATTGAGCATTATTAGTATTATTGATAATACTAATTACTGATAAGTAATAAGCATACCATAATTATTATGGTATGCTGATGTTTTATAATATTGATTAATGATAGTATAATAATATATATATATTAGTAAATGACAATAATAATTATACTATAAGTATATGTAATTAAACACTTACTATTTTATTGGCAGTTGGCATAAAACGTATTTCTAATCTCAAACCTTCTCAACTCTTAATTCTTATTATGTACAAGTATACAACAGTTATTAATTTTCTCTCTGTACCTACTTATTCTAAAATGAAGACCGTAATATTAAGTAATAATTATATAGAATAGTTTGAAATAAAATAAACTGTGTTAGATTTTATTGAAAATTTAAAATAATTTTTGATTTTCATTAAAATTGAATCTTTACATTTAGATGAATAATTTTTTATTGTTACCAGAAACATTATTATATCATTAGAAGTTATTCTTTAAAAGGCGTAATAAAACATGTGTATTAGATATCACATAAAAATATTATATTATCTTTAATAAATAATTTGGCCCATTAAAATGATCATTTTTATATTTATTAAATTACTTAAAATAACAAGAAATAGTAATATGTCGGAAAACAAAATTACATTATACATAGAACATATATGATGTTACATTTATTCTTAGACAGTAAGTACTTAGTAGTAGGTTTTAGTCATTAGTTCATTTTTCGTAATTACTACTCATAACATTGTATCTACCTGCTTATGGTTTACAAAAGGTACAGTCGTAGACACGGGTAATGCGATCGATTATAATTTAAGAGTATTCTCATTTTAATATGATATTTTAGGTTTATTAAATGGATTATTATTGGTCTTTAATAAAAAAAAAATAAATTAGAGTTCTTGAGTTTGATTGACAGTTGTCGCTCTATTTGCAAAATATGGGATATTTAATCGACTCAATTTTCTCACGCCCATTTAAATTGACAGTTGAAGAATCATTTGCAAAATATTTAATCGATACAATGCGCACACACCCATTTAAAAAGAATAAAACGAGCATTCCATTTAATAGTGTCCGGTACGAAGCACACTTTTCGGTAGGTATACTAACTACATCAAATGGACTATCATTAGGTACCTACTACTTTGTATTGTGCCTAATTGAAAGAACCGATTAATAAATAATAATAATATTTTAATAAATAGTTTGGAATTCACGGAACCTATAAACATCCGAAAATTCGATCGTTGACGATGATTATATTGAATGGTGCATTTCCTCAATATATAGTAATACAAAAATATTTGCATTGCATATTTTTCGATAGGGCATGCATTTTTTAAATTCTTTATAAAGTTTAGAATTTTTTAGCAATTATTAAGAATAATTAGTTAACTGCATCTAGATTTATGTTGAATTTTTACCAATTACAAAGTCCCGAATCACTGTATTTTTTTTTTAATTCGTCACGAAACAATTAGAAATTAATTTAGAAACCATTTAGTCATGTCTAAATAATACAATTATTACTATAATTATTACTTAACTTGTCAATACATAAATTTACATAATATATAAATTGCAATAGGAAAATAATAAAATATAATATTTGATAGGTACCTATATTTTGAAATGTAAAATAAATTATAAAAAAAACCCACTGTCCCCTCAATAATTATAATAGTAATAATAATAATAATAATAATAATAATAATAATGATAATAATTATAATCTCTAAATAAACTGCAGATTATAGTATTTTACGCATTTTTATATTTGCATCTCAATATTATAATAATATTTACGATTTAAATTATTTCTAGAGATATGGTTATTAGGTTAAATGTATTTAACCATGGGACATCACAACTTCAAAGAAGCCAAAAAGAAAAATTTCAGATAGCTATGCAGTTTACAATATGCGTTGGTATTCGTGTTATGCTACCGAAGGTACAGCTTTAAACCGTTTGTTCGTTTTAAATGTTTAAATTAAATATCATAATTAAACCGTCTATTGTAATTTTATTTTTCAAAATAATAAAGGTATTTAGTGATATAATATGATTGTACTCATTTGATTGTTTACGTACAACAAATTCTTATATTATTTGAATATCATTTTGTTGAGTGTACTATTATTTTTTTGTTTTTAACACTTTAATTTTCAGTTTTAAAAACCTTATTATAATACAAGAAAAAATATGCTTAAACGTTTTATGATATAAGATACTGCGCGTGTATACATATATAGGTTAGATACGCATGCTGCAGCTACTATATATTTCTCTTAAGTTTTGTTAGCCCATGTATATTCGATACGTACATAATTTTATAACAAGGGTTAAGGGATCTATAAACAGTGGTTATGTTCTTGAAGTTACTGGGTCATTAATCTTATATATAAAAAAACGTTTTTAAACAGGATGCCAGAAAAAAAAAACGAGAAAAAATTATATACATAAAGAAAAAACAGAAGAGAGGGAAAAAAGCCATCATTCTGTGCACTAAGAAAACCACGGTTGTTATTTTATAAAAGTCCCTAGGGTCACCCCGCAATATGTGTGCATAATATCCCACAAAAAATTTGATACAAATTTTATAAACAAAGTCCGATGTTTTAATATAATGATTGCTTGCAGTCTTGATGTGCTCAATTAATATAACCGTAAACCGATCAAGAAGTCGGCTACGTTTTGATCAAGAAACATTGCGTTTATCTATGCCGCAGAAGCTTTCACATCAAAAACAAAGTTTTACAAATATGGTTTTTTTTTTAATTAACGGTTTAAACCTTATACACTATACCTATATATATATTTTTTATTAATTAACCAGCAGCAACTAAGGCCATTGGGTGGTTGGTTTTTAATTGTGGGTACTGTAGGTTTAAACATATGAGTTCGTTAGTTTGGCTGATTTTTTAGTGGGTACCCCGTGGCTTTCCTGAAGATAAATGCCACCCGCAACCGAGGTTTTGAACCGGTTTCTCTGCAGCGTCAAACAGTGAAACAGCACGACCGCGTCAGACGCCGACCTACGTCCAGACCGGTAGTGACGCTAGACACTTGCCTTAAGTCCGCTCGGCCATTCCGTCCTCCTAACTTGTATTATATGACAATCTAAAAATTTTTTTGAAAACAATTGAATAATATTATACAGCACCAGGGGTGTGAAAATAATATTATACAGCACCAGTGGTGTGAAAAACAATATTATACAATTTTAATAAAAAAATCTCAAAACAGCGGGGTATGTTTATTTATATTTAAGAAATTAAAATCTTTGTAGGTGGGGACATTTGTACATTCATCACAATTACAATAGGTAGGTACTTAATTTTTGTGCAGATTATTCAATCTTGTGCAAGATTTTGCAGACGTAACGAGAATAGAGAACACAATGTAGGTGTCGGTGTTGACGGGACACGTATTATATAGTACCTAAACATATAATATAATTTTCATTTTGATGACATAATTTAAGGGTCTATGCTCGCGGGTGCGCAAAATAAAAGGGGACGAGTTGGTTAATAAGATACGTGGTTTTTGGCTTCGACTATATAGTTTCCACGGTGATATATCTATAATGTATACCAAAAATTAAGAGAAAAAAATGCCGAAGCTGAAAAGAGCTTATCATCCGTCTTGACATAGTTTATTGAGACGCTGTCGGCGTGTGTTTTATCCCTCTTTTTACATTTTACGCCACTGCCGCCACCACCAACCCTTATTTAAACCCTTTTTCATACACACACACACACACACACACACACACACACACGTATATATATATATATATACATTATGTATGTATTTTTGCTGTGTTACTTCTCCCTCCACCTCATATTTTAACACACAACAGTGGCTAAATTAAATATAAAGAGAAATATAGCTTAGACGAGTGACGGTACACGATGAAGAGAGAGAGGACGAAAGAGAAAGAGGGAGGGGGGACGAAAAAAGCATTCACCCTCCAGTAGCCGGATAAATATGACAGCCGCCCATCCATCATTCACGCGACCGAGTTACTATACTACTACTGGCTGCCGCCACGACGTGACGTCAGACGTCGTTTTGTATTCGGCACGCAGTACCCTCCACACAGACCGCACCGTGACGACACCCCTTCACCACGGACCGATCGTGCCGTATATACACGACTAATCAAGACTTGTCGTCGTCGTCGATCGCAACACATACACATTGTATTGTGCGTGATACGACGACGGGTTCGGTGAACTTCGCATTGTACATAAACATAATAATATTATTACACGTTTTTCACATTTTTATACGTTCCTATGATATACCCTCGTCGGGTTTGTTCGGTACGACAGTATACCCTTTAGTCCGTTTACGCGTTAACCAAAGTGCGTCAGTACTATACGCTCAAAATCGCGTATATAGTGGTCGGTAGACTCACGTATCTGCAGAAATCAGAATCAATATCGGGTGCGATAAACAGTCACCAAAAAATAATGTGAACACTGGACAGTGCGTATTAAGTTGACTTTTAAACTATAAAATATCATTAAAAAAATTCACAACACATTAACAATTTAATTAAATTTGAATGTTTATTTTACGATAATGCTTGTCAGAATATAAACTAATATTACGTTTCGTTCTGTAACACTTATGAGTTATAAACATCAATACGAATATTATATAATATAATATTATATTATATAATATTATATAATATGGTATATTTAAATAATTTATCAATTAAATAAAATAAAATATTGAAAATTAATTTTAATATTGATGAAAATGTTGCCGTTTTTCTGAGTTATTTTTACTGTCTGAAAATTATCAAACACATTCGGTATACATAATATTATATATTTATTTTACATTAAACAGTTAAAATTGATCGGATTTATACAAAAATTAAACTAGTCAAATTGAGACTTGAGAATACCCTAATATTTTAACCATACAATTATACGAGTATTGTGCTGTAATATATAACAATATTTTTCAAAAAATCTATCAGTTTTGGAAACAAACGCGTTTACCTTGAATAATCGTTAGATGCAACTCATCGAGCACCAATACTGAGTTGGTAGCGCTCGCGTGGATAAATGAAGGCGACGGAAGACGGTCGACGGCTGCTGTCACGATGTTTCGTTCGCATTTTATAATTTCGTTTTTATTTTTCATCTTTAAATCGACGCGACTCGTTCGAAGAGAAATAAATTAGCTATTAAAAGCATCGTCGTCGGAGCTTTTCAATTCAGCGGGAACTTTTAATATAGTCCGATAATCATTTTGACGGGTAAGAATACGAACGCAGGGGACGGAACGAGAAAGAGAAAGCTATATAGGGGACTTACAGCGGGGCGTGAGAGAGTGGAGTAGAATGAAAGAGAAGTACTCCAGTACAGGGTCCGGGTCGTTTTTGATGAAGACGAAAACTTTTGGACCCCGAAAACTCTCCGACAGCGTTTTGGACAACGCGCCAGTCGGCGGCAGCGGATCGTCTTAATTAAATTTCTCGCGCCTTATGTTCCCCAAGTTTGGCCTACTCAACTATATTATATATATATACACACACACACTAAGGTTTCCCTTCTTCCGTTACTTTTTCGGCTTACCTCCTACTCCTTAAATCTCCCAACCTCCCAACTGCGGCCATTTACACGCCGTCAAGTCCTTCGCATTTATTACTTATACACCGTCGTCTTGAATCCGATCACCCCTGAAACGTTGTCCTTCTGGAAATGCGCACAGTATTGTCTTCCCTCTTCTACTGCACAAGACATTTCGTAATGATTTGAAACGATGTGTAGACGTCGATAACGCGCTTACAATAAAATGGAACACCTATTGGAATACCTACTATAAGAGATGGGTAATATTTTATTTGGAAAATCGTAAATATTAATAACTTTCGTAAAACAGTTGCACCTTGTTTTATAAAAATTCTTAATTATAAATTGAGTGACAATATAGTAATTACTTATTACTGGCTATACTCGGAATAATAAATTGTGCGTGTACAGTATACTGCATGTATATAATATTAAAAAGTTAAAACCATAATATTGAATGTGTTATCATAATATTATGACATTTTAAAATTTAACTATAAAAAAATATTCGCACTTCTATAGTTCTATTATATTATTAACCTTAAAATGTTCTAGAGAAATTCAAATTATGTAGTACATAATTACAATATTACGATCTATATTACTATATTACAACAATAATTTTAGTTTTTGAAATTGAACTATAGATAAAATATACTGTTTTTATTCATGAAAATAAAAATATTATTTCATTAAAGTACCTACCATACTAGCTCAGAATTGATATTTTTAGCGATATAAAATGTACTTATACCTATAGTCAGTTAGAAATAAGTTAGAATTTCCTCTAACTAAATTAGATAATATACGCAATAAATTATTTACATAGGTATGTGTGCGTTTTAAAACTGTTGTCAAATTTTTAGTATTTTATATTTATATAGTATATGTTGTATTTTAGATACTATTATAATTGAAGTCTTATAGTATCTTTTTTATTAATTTGTCAAAAACATGTTTAAATGTTTATAAAAATAAGAAAAATGTATATCATACGTGCTTATTTCCTATATTCTATAGAGTATTTTTGTTCTGCGTGTGTATAATATATTTTGAATTTGAATTTGAATTTTTAAATAATTACAAGAAAACAATAGAAGTCATGAAAAAAACAATTTTGAGGTAGGTAGAAATGTACAAGTGATAACTAGTAACTGCTTATTAAATATTTTAGTAACTATATACGAGTATTTACAAAAATTTACAATCTCATTGATCAAACTTGGTAGGCAACTGATGAGATAATAGACTTGATAAGTACTAGTAATTCAACTTAATTGTATGAAACATTTATAAGTGCTTATCAGTTATCAGTTACCATTATCATAAAAACTCTTGAGTCACCAACGCGCGATAACAATGTTATTTGTGAATATTACTTGTATACTTTTTTCCTAACCGAAATAGGAAATACTATAATATTATTATTGTGTATTCGTGTATATACAATAATATATTATAATATACACTTTCAAGAAAATAAAAGAAACTTAAATTCGTTTTCTGATATCACTATATAAGTAAAGTTTTTCATATCTCTGCGGGGCTTCTATTTTTGTTTTACTTCCGATATAGAAGAAGCATGAAAAAAGGGGAAAAAAATCTCTGGCATCGTTTCTCTGGGGACCGTTCCATCTTTCCGGACCTGACAGACGGTATCCCCAAAATCCCTGGCCGCTGCTTAAACGGACGATTTGTGCCGACTTCCGACCCTCGTGCACAACTGTTAAATAATGATGTCTACAGCCCGTGTAGTAAGTAAAGTTATACTACTAAAAATATGCGATTTATAAGCGCTCACCCAGCCGATGATTGACACCGAGGTCTATTAATTATGGTACTGTCCTCGCAGTCATAGATATATTATACGTATTACAAGACATCGCTGGTACGTTCGCCAGAACTCTGCACGGTGCAATGTGATAATAATAATATATAGACGTGTTTTTTGGATTTTAGATTTGGCTAGGAGATATACACTGGTGGTTATCCCGTTCGTAAAAAGACTGTTGTTATTAACGTATCGCAAAATCGAATAACGCAGACTTAACCTATATTGGATAACGCTAGTGCTGCAGTGACGGAAAACAGTAACGTCAGTATGTATTGCAATAATTTAAATTATATATTTTATATCGTACCATGTACAACGCAATATATTGGAACGTTTTTATATAACAGTCGTTTAGTTTTAATTTTTATAATATAATATAATATATATATATTATAAAATATCTCTTGATGTTCATTGGTCCTATAAATTTTAGGTGAATAATTTTTATTTCCCTTCAAAATGCGTTTTTAATTACACTAGAGATTGGATCTTTGTAAAAATACCTTAATCCCCATTTATATAAATATATATAGGTACATGTACCTTTTTTTTACACTGGTCAGTTAGTTCATTTGCATTTTTGCAACAACAATTTTGTACGTTTTACCCTCTTTTTGTGTTAACCGTACCTATATAATATTTTACTTAAATATAATTTATGCTTATTACATCAATGCAAATTATTTCGGAAGTTATGTAATAATATTGTAATATTATTGATATTTTAAAATTTTCATAGATATAATGCCTATTATTAAAAAAAAAAATAGTTACTCGTAAATAATATAATATACAATTCTCAAATACTTTAATCCATACAAAAATATTATTTAAATTTTTATCAGTCATTGGAAAGTAGTTGGTTTCTGTCTTGTAACGATTATAACATACCAGTTTTATATGACTAACGGTGCTTGAAATATAATATATTATATATCTACAAATCGAAGTGTTCACCATAACGATTTGATCACATTAACTCTCGCATGCATCATAAAATATCAATATGTGATTAACTTGCATTTATGTACCTACGTATTTTAAGTATACCTACTAACCGTCAATAATATGATGTTTTTGATTTGATATCATATACATTATAATATCAAAGGCGCTCTATAATTGTGTTCCTCAGGTCTTCCTCTGGTATATATAGAGTATGTACTTAGATATTATTATATAAGTATAAAAACGCCGATCGAACTGCTAATAAGCGGCGCAGACCCCGAGTTTGTGGTCCAATCGAGTTTATTTTCAAGAATAAGAACTAAACGCAGAAAATTGCATAGACCATTAGACTCACTCCTGGCCAGGATAGATGCTCTTTTTTTCTGCCAATTTATACTCTCTTCTTGTAAATCTATATGTATACGTACACTTACTACAACACTCAACTTATGGACGTCATTCGCATTAATACACGCACACATGACATATATAGGTAGGTGCCTACTATTGTCGACGACCGCTGCAGCAAATCAAAAGTTGAAGAAGTCGACATCGTTCGTACTGGAACATAATATTATATAGCCGTTTTTTCCCATCACACGTAGACATATTATATTTATATAGGTACCCAGTAGCGTTTGATCAGCCAAACGATGCGTTCGTCGTTAACCCTTTTCGGGGCATTACATCGTTAATGTCGATTCGAGTTTTTGCGTGATAGCGTTGGGGGAAAGAGAAAAAACTAAACTAATATATAAAAAAAAAAAAACGCTTTCCTGAAAATAGAATTATTGATTGCTGAAGTTCCAAACCATGATAATGACTATATGAAATATGCAGTTGTCTAAAAATTATGAAAGAGTTTATACGCTCTAAGACATTTTTTAGAAGAGTAAACGATGGATATAATCGTGCATGTATAGTATATTTAATATTATATTATTATATCTCGTTCTCACGTCATCCGACCACCACCGATATGCATGGCGAGATAGAGAAATAATATTATGGTTTGTCAGACGATCGCGAGAAAAAAGTGCGAGAACGTATACTGCAGACAATCAATCAACGGACGACAGGCCGGACAAATGCACATCTCTACAGCGCACGGTGGCAGATCGCGAATGACCGACTCGTTGACACGTCGACCAATGTTTTCGTGTATATAGGTAACACGACAATGAGAATAATAATACGCATAGGTACCTATTATCGTTATTACTTTTATTTGCATTTCGCATGCGCATTGTTCGGGTACGACGGTGACATGTGATGTATTACATCAACTATATATTATACATTATACAATAGACAGTATAATAGAGCATGTATTATTATACATTATTATATTGTGTAACCCGCAGTCGAAATGGATCTGAAGGTGTTATTGCCCATTTGCCTGAGGGTAGTATAATATATAGGTACAGATTGGGTTATCTGCACTTAGTGCATGCGTCGTACACACTACACAGTCAAAGTAAATTTTAAACATTAAATCAAATACAATAATTTTGATTCACTATAAATATTACGGTTTATCTTTCAAATATACTGCACGTCGAGACGTCGGATATCTTGCAAACCGCAAAAGTCTGTGATACATCATATTATAGAATAATTATTAATAATTATAATTTATAACTGTAACGTAAAAAACATTACATAACAAATATATGGTTTTGGAAAATCGCATCCGATTCATTTTGATGGAACTGTTGTTGATGGTTTTTTTTAGGTGATTTCAGGTGAAAATGGCTGCAGAGCGTATACCACATATTATTATATAATATAAGTATTATTTACGGTCAACCAATTTTTTAGTCAGCCGCTCGGTCGCTGTACCGATGTTCGGCGGACCAGCGGTTGACGCGCGGGATAGATGTTATCGCCGTCTCTTCCACTTGCCGAGCAAACATAATGATCTAAAACACGCGTCACGTCGTCGGATTTTTAGCGCAACAATGGAAGTCGACATTAAGTCAGAACGATCACCATTCATCATCGTGCGTTTTTATTACGGCGCGCTCGCCTATATTCACATTGTAAATAAAAAGCTCTTTGTAGCTTTATAGGGAACTCGTAATGTGTGACCTGCACAGATTTAAATTTTAGCACTATTTTGAAAATCTCATGACATCAATATTCAAAAATCCAAAATATACTCTTTAATAAACATTTAAAATCTGCCACTAATTGCAGTGTTATATTTTCAATTTTGTTAAGAGAAACAAAATTTTAGCATTCGAAACGCATTGACTGCGTTTACGCTTTTTTTATATTATTACTTACATTTTATCACGTATTCTTAAATTAAACATTATAATAACTATACGCACTTTTTTAACAAATTAATGTGATGTGAATTTTTTTTTTCTTTATAAAATTATGCGTATATAATACATTTTGTTTTTCCGTTTTTACGTATTGTTTCAATTGCTGCAGTCTCCTAGCTCTGTAAGACTGTATTTCAAAAATATGCGTAGGTAATTGTTACAACTCACCAAACTCAAAAGTATAAAATTCTGTTTTCTTTTAAAACTTTAAAATCACGAGCAAATTTAAAAGAACAAAAAAAAACATACCCCGAGAACGCGCGTGTGTCTTACGTTAAAATCACTCGCGCGTGCCGCATATAATGTATAGGTACATAATAATAATATACTATCGTATATATATATATTAAATTTATATGCGAGTTGTTTTTACTGCTCTGGCGGCCCCGGGCACACGTACCGACATTGTGTTTGTCTAGGGGTCCGCGACGGTTTTATTACGAGTATATGTCGCGAGCGGGCGACGAGCGCGTCATAAACTGAAGCCGCCGCCGATATCGTCTCCTCGTATTCATTTATATATATATGAATTTATATAGGTACCTACTGTCGTCACGGCCATCCGGTAACCACCATCACCACCACCGAAATATACGCAGTTTTATTTATTTTTTTTTTTACTGCCCGTTAATAATATGTTATCATTATCATCATTTCGCGTTTTATATATCGGACTTGTTCGTTCTAATATTATATTATTATTGGTTTTTACTGCGCAGTGCGCACGCATCCTCTGCGAATTTATCTTCCTAATATATTATATAGAATTATATTACCTATATACTCGCGCATAAAATAACAAACAAAAAAAATTTCACGAAATGGGAAACGAAATCATTTATCATTTAACATAATATAGTATCGTATTTCAGATAGTGGTGCAACATAACAAGGCTTAATGCGATGGCTAAGGTAGGTTAGGTATTATTACTTCGTTCGATATATCGAATATAGACGCAAGATAAAATGACGCCACTTTTTAAGGGGCTTGATATAGGCAATTTTCACAGTTTCATGGAAAACTGTAAATTTAAAGTACTTACGGTCTCATTTAAGTATCTATTTTGTTTGTTGAGTAATTGTTATATAAAACTATAGAGGAAAACCATTATGCGCGGGAAAGAGCCGAGATTAAGAGGCGAAGAGACTAAGCAGTAATAAATAAGAAACACAATTTTCACCATAAAAAGTATGACATTGACAGTGCAATATATTTTTTATTCTATCAATATTATTTATACGAAAAAAGTTTTCAAGTTATAAAAACATAAAAAAAAATGCTGGTTTTAAAACTATATAATAACTTTTTTCGTATTATTAATAGTATTAAAAAAATAAAATCAATTTAGTCAAAGTTCTTCTATTATTATATGGTGTAAATTTGATTTCTTTGCAAGGGCGATAGCCCAAGTAGTTCTCGCCCGTATGAAGCCATTTTTAACAAACAATTATTATAGACATATGTGGTGACGTCTTTTGCTTAATAAGTCACTCGAACGGCTAAATCCCGTAATTTGCATAATATGTATATCAGTACTTGAAGGGAGTGATGGGTGGGTTGTCCTCCATACTGTTAAAGGATTAGGTCTCGGTATTTTTTTTCATGAATTTATAATTGCATCTACAATAAAAAGTTAGCACTGAAAAAAAAAATACAAAAATTAATATATAGGTATTTCAATTAAAAACAATTTAAGAAATATTGTTGTTAGGGGTCGGAGAAACCTTAGATATAAATAGTTGTATTATAACATTTTAATTGGGACTGTTGTCGAACTTCGGATACACTAATGATGTATATTTGAAGGTAGCTTTATAGCTCGGTGTTATAATGCAAATACCGGATCGCGATTTAGCTATATAGCTCGCACTGCCACTGAACATAAATCCGACATTTACATAAATGAAACAAATCGTCCAAAACAGAGAAACGAAAAAATTCCGCGTGTCAACGATATATAGGCATCTATATAATATAATAAATTATGCTACACACAGTGAAACCTGTATATATAATATACGATGACACTGTACGACCTCGGAGCAATGCATTTTCAATTTGTTTTATTGTATTACACAACCTCATTAGGTACATTTTAATACCAACGGTTTTTTTACGAGAATACGACTACAGCCGTTTCGCTCAAATGTCTTTCGGAGATGACGACTATATAATATTATATACATATTATTATTATTACTACAACTATTATTTTTTACTAAGCTGGGTGGCGGACAAATACATAAAAAGTGATTGTTACGTTTTTCTCAATAATAATATTGATGTTTTTATAGATGCTATATATATTTACGATACGACTAAACGACTATCTAATTGCCAATTGATCGCAGGGCAGCGTATCGTAGATATACGACATACTTAATAATATACTGATCCTATTGGATCATTGTACTATTTGATGTAGTTGGTACTTTCTGATAATAAAGACTAATGATTAATAGTAAAAATTAAACAATATATACTACGAGTACCGGAAGTATTCATATTATACTATTCTTCTATAAAATCATTAAAAGTAATATGTCTTTAAACATTATAATAATATGCACATGTTAAAAATAAAACACCGAAATATTATAGATATTATTTAAACGATTCGTTTTAATTAAATTACAATGCACAATAAAAGCTTACGGTCGACAGCGATGACCGCGAAATTATGAATGAAAATAAAGAAAACCTTGCTCACGCATTTTCCTTTTCAATACGTCATCGCGTCAGTGTCACTTTATATAATAATTATAAATAATATAGTTGCCCTTAGCACCAATATTTATGTTATATTGAACAACCTGCAATATAATAAAATAATATTATTTATTGATAATAATGTATGGATATTTAATATTATAGTTAAAATTACTGCATTGCCAATAAATCGTTTAAAGCTTGTAGAAATCAAAAGTTTTATAAATATTATTGATATATTTAATATTGGGTTGTTAAGTTTACGCAAAATCTTACATTGTTTATATTAAGAGTTCTTCAAAAACTGAATTTGGCAATAATTTGTAAGTTTACGAATTGATTCAATTTATTTGGTAGGTAATTCTAAAGTGATTGATATGCGGAGACGACATTAACATTATGATCGCCTTCCGAGAATAGAGAAAATGTTTTCCACGAGTAATAAACTCTCATATAGCTATCTATATTGTTATGAGTTATATAGACTATAATATTATCTTAGTAGTTAGTATACTAATATCAAAACGATTATACAATAAATAAATAATCATTTTTTTACGTATAATATTATGTTTGTTTTGTCGTACACTTGATGAATCGTATACAATAAACGGCGTTGGTGTCGAATGTCCAACGTACCTATAATATTATTATTTATGGGTACTCAAAAAATGAGAAGAAATATAACTGCGTTCAAATCAGCGTGAGAGATGAGGAGAGAATAAAATCATTTAATCCCTTTTTTTCTCATACCAAGTGCATAAACACAATATTACAAAATATTATACGCTTATTACAATATACCTAGCTGGTGTATAAATTAAAAATTTCATTTTGAGCTCGCGCTTTACTACACACCAGAGCAGTATTTCGGCGACCCCTGCTGCAGCTGCAGCAAACACGCTATACACATAGGTAGGTATAGTTATATATGTATATATTATTATACCAGATATATATATATGGGTACCTCCTATACGCGTATATTATATACGGCCGGATACCGCGGTCGCGGTAAAAGGATTAAAAATATCGAACATGTGTTGCCCGGCATAAATAATATCCAAAAAGCGAAACGCCGCGGGCGGGAAAAGTTTTCGCGCGCGAACTTAATGGGGACTTGACCACAGCGTTTTGGCGGAATTCGCACACTGCACCGGCAGTAGTTCTCGGAATATATATACGCACCCTGTATGCATATATATGTACGGGGGTGCTATATATTATAATGTGCTCGCTCCTTATTTTGTCCCAAAGTCAAGTCGGTCAGTGCGAGCCCGCTCGCGTGCGTTATATTATTATGTACATCCGCGCACGGCGTTTGTATACGTATTTGCAGCGGACCGCCGCCGCCTCGTAATTATTGTCCGAAGACCACGACCAAATTTATCGGGTCCGCCGCCTGCACTTAATACTTAACCCCTTTGTCAGTATTATAAGTCTGCCGCGCGTGCTATCGATTTCTCCCGCACCCCCGCGAGAGAGTGGTTACATATTAATATTATATAATATGACATTATAGAGCGGCGTGTTATAATCTATACCTACATATAATTGATGCTGTAGATGCATTTTTTGTGCGGGGTGATATAATTAAAATATATAGGTACTGGTCTAATTATATTACGATCCAACTTTTTTTTCTACGTGTTCCTTATACAATCTTGCAAAGGCTATATATTATGTATTTTGCATCCCGGAATTCAACCCTTAAACGACGGTTCACACACGAATTTTGTTTAGGTAAATGAAAATTGAATATTTTGTTTAGGTAAATGAAAATTGAATATTTTGTTTAAATATGCCACCTATAGGCTATAGGTATACATGTTCTTACGTAATGACAACAAAAATTAAAAATCGTTTATACGACAGCTATCGAAAATTGACTCTGGTGAAAATATATATGATATTATTATTTTATTTATCTTGTGATTTATAAATGTGAAATATTTAAATTTTATACTCTGTGATTTTTAACCTTACTCGATAAAATGTAGATATATAATTTTATTATAATATTGCAAAAAAAAAAAGGAAAACGATACATAGACTGATATTAACCCGGTTAGAGACTTCAGCTACTACGATATGTAACATAGCTTGCTATAATCTCGAAAAACTTATTTTGAAGAGGCTTCAGTATTGACACTATTTTTCCACTATATTATTTATTAAAAAAATTAGGAATAACTAGCTTGAATATATTCAACGCATATCATTATTTATTTATTTATGATTTATGGACTGAGCTCTATGACAAACATTGTATAATATACAATTTATATAAAATAAAAATAGTAATAATAATATTAATAATAACAAATGTTTAACCATGGCTAAAATAAAATAAACAAAAAAATAATAATATTGAATTTGAAAAGTCCGAATTGGTGATAGACATCATTAAGCGCATAGGCTCATTTTTCATTTATAATTACTTTTGAATTGGCGAATATGAAAGGAAATAAATTAATGGGGAAATATTGTGGAACTTCAAAGTTATGAGATATAATAGCAGTTAGATAGAAATTACATAAATAGGTACCTAAAATCCGACAAACAAACTCACTAAGATGGTGAGTGACATAAGTGTAATAAATGATGAAGAAAAATAGATTAAATAGATAGGTAATACATGAACAGTAAATTATTAAATATATAAGTAATACAATTTTAAATATTAAAACTATTATTCCTTCTGAAAATTTAAAACTTAAAATCATAATTTTTCTTTATAATATTATACCTAACGTACATACGAGCAGTCTCACGTCATTAAATTTTTCGATCAAAAATAGTTTCATTATCTAAGTCCCAAAAAGCGAAGAAAAATTCCCGCAGTAACAAAAGCCCGATTTTAATTTTTGAAAACATATTTTAAATTTTAATACCTTATTCTATTTTCTGGGTTATGTAAGAAATATATTTTAAATTCTTATAGCTATTGATCAATTAGTATAGTACCAATTTAATTTTCTTTTTTCAAAATTCATCTTTACTTTAGTGCTACTAAAAAAAAAAAAAAAAACAAAAATGAAAAATCCATTTCCTACATAACCTAGAAAAGAGAAAAATGAAATTTAAATATGTTTTCAAAATTAAAATCGGGCTACTTGTACTCGGTGAATTTTTCTTCCGCTTATTGGTTTTAATGCACAAAAAAACGACCCACTTTCAAAAGCCATTAAAGTCGAAATCTTCATAAAAAATGAAAATTTATCATCAATGAAAAAATATAGGTATTTAGAATGTTAATATATTACATACTCCATAGTCCATACTCATTACTCATAATAAGTACAGTGTGAGTTTTGGGGGTCAAATTTAGCTTCCCTTGCAATACCACCTATAGGTATTAGGTAATATGAATACAATTAAACAAATAAAATTAAAAATGAGCATAAAATGTTTTTTTTTTTTTATAAATGTTTATGTGTGACCTAGGTAATACTTTAAGTTCGACATAATACTGAGTATTTAAATATATAGATTCAAAACTGATTAAGTTATACATTTAGGCATGTGTAATATTAAAATATTAAAAATAAATACTTCCAAAACATTATGTATATGTTCGAAAATTGTTTTAAAAAATAAAATACGAATAATTTAAAAAATAATTCAAATTATTAAAAAACCAAATAATTATAATTTGTATTCAATTATTCTAACTTCTAAACGACAATAATTCAAATTTTCTTTAGACGAGCATATGGTATCAAGCAAGTTAGCATATTTAAGGTAAAACATTCATAAAGTTTGAGAGTTTATTATATATAACAACTTTTTACTAGTTGTACGAAAAAATATATTCCCAGACAAAATAAAACAAAAATATTTTAAATTATTATTAGGAAGAGGAAGGATATATAGGTATTTAAAGTTATCGTCCGACCGTGGGGTATATTATATATATATATATATTTGATGTGGAAACAGGAAGTTGAGCTTCCTAGGTTTGAATATATGCGAACGATCTCTTTGCATAGGCGTGCCCCCTCTTTTTTTACAAACACAGTATAGGGGAAGAGTATAAAGAAGGCAAAAAAACCGGAAGTGACGTTTATTATGACCTCAACCGACGATGATGTGCAATTAAATTTATGTGCCGAGACCACCCACTGAAAGGGGACCATCAAACGGCTCCTATACAGGCTTATATAGACAATACCTCAGACTTTTGTATAAGTAAAAAATAATAGTAATAATAATAATAAAACAAAAACTGAGTGCGCAAATCCCCCTAACTTATAATACAATTGACACGTGGAGGGGGAAATCTGTTTAACCTTATATAAAAGTATAAAACATTAAAAAATTAATTTCTGTGAAAAAAATTGAAAAAAATAAACATAAGCTAAATTAAGCTATTTCATGCAAAATATAACTATGTAATATGTGTTGATACATAAATACGTAATTCTTGTATGTAAGAGTTAAATAAAAACTTTGAAACAATAAAGATCCAAACTGTTTTAAATACCACCAATATCCAATGATGTTGGTGATAGTTAATTTTTTCAAACATTTGTCTTCCTGAAGTTTTAACTAAAAATATATATTTTATATTCATACCTATATCAATAAATGACGTGGTGTATTCAGAGTTACAAATACGATAGTGGTCTATTGAAAATGACTATTGCTGCCCTTTCATTGAATGGGAATATTAATCGGAAGGGGCCGGGGTCCGATTAATTTGGAGTGATTTAGTCATTATGTCTATATCAGACATACACCACCCTTGGTGCAAAATTAATTTCACATTTGTCATAGTAAATATGATATCATGTATGCAACCCTAATAGCGCTTTAGGTTACAAGAATATATACATAGCCACATAGGTTAGTATATATTATAATATGTCACTACTCACTAAAATAATACTATATCTATCATCATGTTTAGTTTATGATTCGTATAGCTAGATACCTAATAAGTATTAAATGTATTATACTATTATAGTATTGTAACGGTATAATTTTATAAAGGTACAATTTGTACAGGGACATTAAAATAGTGCTGTATATTTAAATCAGCCGTATAACGTATTACTATTATTGGAAGTACTTATATAAGTGCATTCACAATGCGTTCACAAAATATACCGCTTTGAATATTAATGTTGTTTAAATAAATAAATAAATATATAAATATACATTATTATGGAATAAAAGTCTATTCACGCATATCCTGCAGGTCGAAGATGGGTACAGGCTTTATTACAGGCCTAAAACACGTTCGTGAAGTATTTAGGTGGGCCAACTTCACGAACGTCCCTAAAACTCCATCATAACTAGTTTATAACATATAATTAGCTATTATATTTATTATTTATATTTGAAAGAACTGTGGATATAGATACGAAATTTGGAGAATTTTTTAAGGTTATACTTATACGTTTTCTGTTATTGTAAAATATGCTATGTATATTTTAATAGTATAATAGCCAATAGGCAATATTTACGTAATTAATATATATTTTCTAGTAGCCAATTAAATGATAGTTCAGTAAGTGCAGTATATTATATTATTATTATATAATTATTTTAGTTATTTAGAGTGGCAATTTTCCACAGGCCTACACGCGAGAAACATATGTACCTAAATACGCCCCTGTCTAGAGCATTCATTGATTTAATAGTTTTATACATTTTATAGCTTTATCAGCGAGAAGAAATATTTTTGATTGTTTTAAAATCGAAGAAATATCAATAGAGGGTTAGAAAAAAATAAAGGCGAAATACCCTCCTCAGGGTACTCCAGAGGAAACTTGAATATAATAATAATTATTCATGTATTGGTTATATAGGCTTGCAGACATTTATTATAATATGTATTTAATATTTAATATTTAATTTTATCTGGGCATAGGTACTAAATTGACGTCAGTGGCCTATATTATACGCTTTTAAAATAGATAATATAAATGTATTTTTTGTAGAATATGAATATAATATAAGTACCTATTAATGGTGTCCAAGCAAAGAAGGATTTTTATTTTAAAAACTTTCTTAATGAACTTATAATGTACCTACTGTAGAAAATGTGGGTATAGTTATAATTTTAAATGAGTTTTACTTTATATACTTGGAATCTTCAAAATATAGTATATGACTATTATATGAGACTATAATTATTTTGATATTATTATAAACAATTATTTAAAATGTTTTAAAATTTGGTTTAATTGTATTCATATTTTACTTGTATTTGTGGGACGTGAGTAACAGCACATGTAAGCAATATTATAAAGTATAAAATATTTTTAGTATAATAATATTATACCTATACCTATATAGTTGATATTTTATGCTATTACCAATATTACTTATTAGTTATAGTTCACCATTATAAACCTTCAATATTTGAGAAAAAAATCACTCACGCTCAATAGCGTAAATCAAATTATCCCAGTTAATAAAACTAACAACAGGATCTAAGTACTTATATAGGTACTTACATCATCCCTTTTTGACAGATAAAAATCGTTCAGCACAATATTATAATTACCGCAGCCGTCGCCGCTCGTTGCCACTGTACAAAGGCGCAAACTGTCATCCGTCTTGAGTCCACGCCGTGGGGTCATTAGGTAAGCATATTGTATATATTTATAAATATAATGTGCTCAACCACGGCGATCAACAAGTTATTTATACACATGGGAGGCCTGTTGGTGTGGGTGTGTGAATTCGCATAGCAATAATTCTGATGTGTATACGCGTGCTGCAGTTATAATAGGTATATTATATATCAGCCAAACCATGTATGTATACAGGGCGATAGTGCGTGTACGTGATACAGGGGTTGTACATACGTACGCAGTGGATTTATGGACTTGTAATAGCCGACAGCCTCGACAGAGGGTCCGATTTTTTTTTCACATCCCACTCTTTGAACATTATATTTTATACCACGTGTATAAGTTTTGTCCCGATTCCGAATTGAAATATGGCCCGTTTATCTGTATATTCGTGCGACAAAAGACGATATAACTGTATAATATATAATATTGTGTTTCTGTAAAATATACATAAATGGAATATTATGTGCTGTTACTATTTCAGTACATTATATGTGTACAATATTATAATAACGCGTGTAGGTATATATTATATGATAGTCGCGCGCGCATGTAACAGTTCTTTGAGTTTGTTATTTGCATTTCGAAGTCGATTAACAGACAATTTTAGCACAAAAAAGGGTTAAAACGGCCGAATATAAATCATCGTATTAAAGTGGCTAATGGTTATTTGACTTTCTCAACAACCCCAATCCACGGGCGTCTGTATCTCTGGCTGCAGTGAAAGTTCTCACTCCATATTTCCGTGTGTATATATAAATATACACCGCATTATACATGAAATTTATATTAATGTCTGCGTGTTTAATTTTTTTTCGCCTTCAACTCAATTACACACCAATTAAATTATAATAATATAGGGAAATACGAGTACAAGTAAATTATGCATTTAAAATTGTTAACATAATCATATAATATTATATATACATAAACGTATACCCCGCTTGTAAAATGAAGCAAATCGTATATTATTTGTATATTTAAATATTATTTGCTATTATTAAATGTTATACCTACGTGTATTTAAGAGTTGTGAATAAAAAAAATCTTATGTAAGTAGGTATACCTAAAAATTGAGTAAAAATATATGCTTTAAAAATAAATATATTTTACAATTTATATAAAATGACTTGACACGTGCGTATGTCAATAGTATTTTTTAACGAAAAAATAACATTTTATTTCTAATAATATAAACGAATGATCATATAAAAATAAAAATAATATGTAATGTAGGTACTAAGGTAGGTACTATGATATGGTAGTATTAATACATTTCGTAGTAAAATATATATACAGAGTGATTTTTTAAGCATGCTCACCCTATTTTTATGTTTAAATTATACATAATATATTTAAATTCTTTCGATTTTTAAATTTTTAAATACACATATTTTCGAATACTTGAGATTTTTTGTATCTCTTGAGGATGCTCCTGTGACAATACAAACTCCTGTTTTTCAAATAGGACCCCCATCCCACCATTTTCACTTTTTATTACTCACAGATATTTTTTTTGGAGAATTTTGAGGTTTCTAAATTAAAATTTGAGTGAGTAGTTTTTGAGTTATATAACTTTGTGTACCTACTAAGGAGAATATGTCTATGGTAATGGGTTAAGTAACTATGCGAGGCCTTATATTATATATTAAGTAATATTTAGTATAAACTCTAAACGTATAATAAACATTTTTAAATGTCAGCATTTGAGTAAGTGAGGAATTAAGTGAATAAATTAATAAAGATAAAATTATAGAATAATCATGATTAGTGAACCATAAATAGGTACCTATGTAATATAAAGACACATAAAGGTATATAGGTAATAGAAATAGTTCTAAGATCTATAAAGCAATAGCTGATCGCGAATAGCGTATCACCTGTCTCTAGAAAACCATTGTAATTTTTAGGCAATTCACTCAAAATTATTTTTCAAATGGGTTGATTGCTGTCACAAGACTCACAATCCAATTAAATATAATAAGTAAAACTACCTATACGTGCATAATATAATAACATATATTTAGGTTATATGACGCACTGGCACCGTTATTTTGATGCAGCACCCTTGAAACTGCAGCTGTCCATTAAAACATTCTGTCTGAATATATATTTTCAAATAGTAAATATTTTTTTTTTTTACAAAGTAGGTATAAATTTGGTGGTTACAGTAATATAAATATAATATGTTTGTCAAATTAAAAATCACTTATATAATATTATGTATATAGTTTTTTGGGTATTTTTTTTACTATAGATATTTCAAAATGTGACTATACCTATAGGTTATGCTCTTACGGGTAGGTATAATAATGAGTAATAGGTAATTACCTAAATCTATCTATACATAGGTATTTATACTGACATAAAAAACACTATATTTTGAATAATATGACTTCTTTGTTTTGTTTTTGCTACACCTTTTTGTTCATGTTCACGTTTTTTATTATAACATGTGTGTAAGTACCTATACTTACAAAATAATATGGATATACAAAATATTTAAATACTGAATGCATACAGGTAAAATATAGATTATAAAGTATATGTACACGATAATTTGCTTGTAAAAATATAAATCATTTGACCCAAAAGATACGAAATTGCAGAAACTATTTATACGGCTTATAATACAAGGTGTTAAATCATGATTTAAGCATGCTCCCCTATTTTTATGCTTAAATTATACATATATTCTAATTGGGAATTGGGATTTTTCGAATTTTTAAATATAGGTACATGGAGACCATATTTTCGAATACTTGAGATTTTTTGTACCACTTAAGGATGATCCGGTGACAATACAAAATCCGTTTTTCGGAAATAAAAATTCCCTTTTTTCACATTTATTTATTTAGCCGGTATTTTTTTTTTTGAGGATTTTGATGTAGGTATCTGAATCAAAATTTGAACAAGTAGTTTTTGAGTTATATAACTTTGTGTATAAAGGGTAATATGTCTATGGTAATAGGTTAAGTACATTTGGGGGCTTAGATTGTTTGAACATTTAAGAAATTACTACTAAGATTTATCTATCAATATAAACAATTTGTAAAAATTATCCAAGTATAATGAATACTATATCTAATATTAGGAACATATTATATATATTGTCATATAGCTTAAATTTTTATAAGACCGTATTTAAGGATTATTATCCTTAGAACAAACATTTTAATAATTCAAAAACTACTTATAAGAATTTTGATTTATAGACACATCAATATTTTTATGAAAATCGGCCGCTATATGATAATTTGTAGTAGAAGTTAAGGAGATCTCATTTGATAAATAGATGATTCTTATTTCGCCACAGGACACTCTTTAAGTAGTAAAAAAAATATCAGGAATATGAAGATAATATGGTCTTTTAGTACTTATACTTAAAAAATTCTAAAAATCAGAAATTAAATAAATGTAATATTAAGCTAAGAATGGGGGTGAGCATGTTTAAAAAAATCACTCTGTATATATATTTTTTAATTATATTTTACGAAAACACACCATATAAATATATATGCATATTATAATAAATAAAGCTGCAATATAATTGCCGCTATTTTGATGAAACCGGAAAAGTATACAACACATTACATTATTACACATATATAATATATTCGATACAAATTCAATAAATGCTCGAAGGGTGTATCGTAATATTATAATGCACCCTATTCATAATAGCAGCTATTTTCAATTTCCATAGATACACAATATTTCACATATGTCATCATGAAGTTTTTTGTAAATAAAAAAGTATAATACTTAGGTGACATATACCTACGTGACTACGTATTATAGGTATGCCTATATAGTAAACTTTTCGGTAAGACTTATTAGTATCAAATGTAACCTGTTTAATATATATTTATATATAGTATATACTCAAACCTGTTATACTACTATATATATGTTATATATGATACCATGATAGACAATCCTAATAATAAGTATATTACATTTAATTATCTTCGTATAATAATCTCGTAGGTAAGTAGCTATGACCTAGGCATACCGTATTATATGCGTATAATAGTTGTATATAAGTATTTAAAATAGGTATTATAATAATATATAGTGGTTAACGAATAATAATAATATACTTATATTAGGTATAGGTATTTTGTATATTATTATAATGTCAATAAATTTCTAAAACGTTTCGTTCTAAAAATTACGTTTTCCGTTTTGTTTACGTGTGTCTCGACCGGAGTGAGACTCGCCAAAAACCGTCGGTGTGGTCGACTACCGAAAGACATGACTATAATAATAATAGTGTGGCAATACCGGCGGCGTACGAGCGCGCAGTCGGAACCGAAACGGACGAACGACGCGGCGGAGGAGTGGTTTGCAGTCGGACCGCGTGTCGCCGATTGGCCGGTCGGCCCGACCCCGCGCGGCCCTCGCCACGGCCCACGCACGCACACACACGCACACGTACACAGCACGTCACCTGTACGTGGCAGCGTTCATTGTCTACGGCGGTGACGGTTGTAGGTGGATGGGGGGTTTATTTTTTAAGGAGCGACGGCCAGGAGAGAAAAAAATACAGCCACAACACCGATGACTTGCCGAGTGATTGTGCGTGTGCGATGGATCATATTTTAAAGCATCGTCGTCGTTGCGGCCTGGTATTATATACAATATCACATAAGCTCCAAGTTCTAAAATATTATACAATATTTTAATGTATACATTAGTAACGAAACATCCACTGGAAGCTTTTGCAGCTATTAGAAATTCGTCAAATAATTAAAATTATTTAAAAAAAAAAAATCACACTGCATGTTATTGTATCTACAATATATAGCTCAATTATATATAGCTTCCTATATTATCTATATATTTCGTTGCATATAGACGAATATTATTAATTTATTAATTTTTTTCTTCATATTAATATAGGCACACTATCCTGTGTACTTGTTTTATACTTAACATACTTGGGTACATCACTAGCTTATGTTAGTTATAGAGTACATATAGGTAAATTGTAAAATTTTAGTTACCTATTTCATTAGTTATATATTGTCCATATTATAATTTATTGAAAGAATATACATACACATAACGTGTCACCTACATAGCGTACCTGTTAGGTTACGTATAGGTACAATGTATGCTTACAGATATACCTATCTGATGTATAATATAAAAACGCCAAAGAATGGAATAAAACATTTTTTCCCTATAATATTATTCAATAAAGGTATAATATAATAATAGACCCGAGTCTAGTCTTTAATTGATATTATTACTGGAGTACTGGACCAGTTGTAGTCGGTACCTGGGACCTGTTTTGGCTCATACTTGGTACCTGGTCCTCGTGTATACTATTGCTCGATGAGTATACCCAAGACTAGTTTTTAACAGACATTATAATATTAATGGACTAATACGCGGTACATGCGGTATGTAAATTATCACTCGACCAATACTTGGTAGGTACCCGGTTTGTTAATAAATTAATAATCTACCCGGAACATCTATTTATTTGAAATAAATATATATTTATTTATTAGTGCATAAACATATAGGTGATATAGGAACCTATATAATAATGAAATATATTATGAATAATATTTAATCAATTGTAAAATGAGAAAATATTCGTTGTACATACGACATACCTATTACCTATATAGGTATTATATAAATACTAAATAGATATTTAATAGATAATTGCTATATTTTTAAGTAAGTAGCTGTTTTAGTATTAAGTAATACATTGTTTGTAAAATAATATATGATAATATTAAATTGAACTTTTTAATATCTCACTATTTCTACACCTAAAAGTGAAATCGTTGATAATTTTTCCTCTGCATATATAGTTAGGTACTAATGAATACTTAGGTATAAATGCTAGCTATATAGGTACTGTCAATAAAAACATATACCTACCTAGGTATATATTATATCAATACGCATAGTTGACACGCGACACCTATGATTTCATTACTTGTTGGGATAGGTTATATTATTTCAAGATCCAAGTCTTTGTTTTTTTATACAAACTTATTAAATTGTAATTACTGCGAATTATATATTTATACGTTTGATATATGTTCAAGTAATTACCTACTGAAAATGTATATTTTTCTTAGAACTTTTCATGTAGGTAATCTAAATAAGAATAAAACAGTCTAAAAAACAATATTTACATTTTTTTAAATATTTTCATCCATTTTCGAGAGACCATATTTAGATGAATCTGTACGCATAGCAATTGCTGCGGCCGTGATGGTGATATCGGTGATAGGTATAATAATAACTAATTGTAGTATACAGAGTCAGGGGCGAACGCAGGAGGGGGAGGGGGGTAACCCCCCCTCGAAATAACGGGTACTAAAAAAAAATTATCTGACCTACAAATGTATTACTAATAATAATATGATATTTATGAATATCTACTTTGAATTTGTTTAAAACTCCCTCGATATTTTTTCCTGCGTTCGCCCCTGTACTGAGTCTAAGTTTATATTCCTATATTATTATAAGTTATTACCTATACCCATATAGTTTAATTTAATTTTTAAAATAAGTTAACACTTCAGTACTTCACAGTATATCCAAGGGGGCCTAATGAGGATATGTAATATATACATATATTACAATACAAAAATTCTTCTTAGGAGTTCTGGTGTATAGGTATACCTAAAATATAATTGAAGTGTTATCAAATTCGACAGGAATACTTGATTATTTGCATGAAAGTGGATAAAATAATTTATAAATTTAATAATTAATATAGAACATAACACATTTAGACATGTATCAAACAAACGAAAATTTTCGGAGATGGAAGCGTGTTTTGGGTAGGTAGATGATTACCTATAGTATTATGACGAGAGAATTAGGCGCTAAATATACACACCGCATTTTGCGTAAATATTAAGCATTTTGAGTACTGAGTAATATACAATATTATGTCAATATTATTGTAATATAAAAATATCATATTAGATGATAATATTATACTGTATGTCTGTATGTGGTATATACGGAGAGTGCAAAGTAAAACGTTTGCGCGCGCACGAGTGTGTGTAATGATTGACAGGTGGTGCGCGGGAAAAATCATCGGCTGCGGCTGCTGTGCGGCGGCGGTGGTGACTGACAGCGGCGGCGGCGGCGGCGGAGAAAAGGCGGCCCCGTCGTACCGATCGTGGCGCAGGCGCACAGCGTATGGTTCGTGTGCTGTGCGCCGGGAACGGGAATAATAATAATAATAAAACTATCGGTCCGTCGCGCGCCATCGTCGGCGTATCGCCTCATCCGCCGCAACTGGCACTGTACACTCTGCTGCGACTGAGGCGACTGCGACGACGACATCGACATACGCGTCCGATGGCCGACAGTCGGCGGACTACGTTCGACCACGACGTCTGCTAAACCGTCGGTTGTTCTGCAGCCAGTGCTGTATACCTATGTGTAATTATTGTACGGGAGCGATGATGGTGCGATGAATGTGCGCGAGTTTTATTTCGTTTTCATAATTAATTGCCGTCGTTACACGCCGCGTCGTAAAAACCGTTACTAAAATATTTTGTCGGTACTGACATTATAAAATAATATTGTATTATACTGTACAACGACTAAAATATTATCATTATACTACCACAGATGTAAGATACTACCACTATAAACTAGACGTACTAAATACTAATACTATTACTATAATACTACTACAACTATTACTACTACTTACTAGGTCCTACTACTACTATATAAATTGCTATTATATTAAGAAACGCGCCGCACGCCACCGATATATCAATCGCGATAGTCGTGGTGATCTGCAGTATAATCACTATCGTGCGGTGATATTGAAAATAACAAAACAATTTTCGCGTGAAAAATACCGTCGCCGCGCGTTCGGAATGATGTTAAAAAACACCGAGGCCGATCTGCGACCCGGCAAACAGCAGCAGCTAATGTTGGGCGCGTTCGGCGGTCCGCAGATGTTGGCCGACGCCCTGCACGCCGCCACGGCCGCCGACGACGAAGACGACGATGATGATTGCGGCGGCGGCGATCGCAAGGGAGACATGTATGCAGCAACCGCCATGGCCATGAAGGACTCTCCGGTGGCCGCCAGTCTGCAGGATGGCAACGGGTTTTGGATGGCGGCCGTATCAGCGGCCGGGCCGCAGATGGACCACCACGCGGCCGACTATCAGCCCGCCGCCGTGCCGGACTACATGATGCACCACGTGATGGGAGGCGGTGGCGTCGGTAACGAGAACGTGTCACCGGTGGACCCGCAACACCAGCAGCAGCACCACCAAGTCGCTGCCGCCGCCGCAGCCGCCGCCGCCATGTACCAGATGCAGGCAGACCAGCAGGTTGGCGGCGGTGGCGGCGGCGGTGGTGTGGTCGGCGCTGGCGGAGGCGGTGGACAGCAAGAGTATCCTTGGATGAAGGAGAAAAAGACCACCAGGAAGAACAACCATCAAGGTAAGTTTCGTGTACCTATAGATTATTGTGCTTAAGATGACCGCCACATTTACCGTATACACGTACTTTGACGTACATTATGTGAAAGCTAAAATATCACAAGTTCTTATAGATATCCTTCCAAGTGTAAGAGAAGTTTTTTTTGTTTTTACCGTGTAACCTCTCAAAAACCGACAATAGGATAATATTATACGTCACACAAATTATGTATATCATACTATGAAGCACTATTATCTTATTATATCTATATTTTACGGATAAGTGTATATAATCACACAGCATGTCTACGAAAGTTTGACATTGCAATTCGTATACATATTGTTTAGGCCGTAAACTTTGTTTTGACGAGGGACACTGGTGCAGCAGTGGTATAGTTTCACATTGTATCGTTGGCTCAAGCGTATTATATTTGTTCTGTAAAATGAAATTTAGTGATCAGCTTTAAAAGTCGAGTCACATAAATAATTTGCTTGAACTGTAAAACTAAAAATTAATAGCCATATAGTACCCATGACGTACTAGATTATAATATAGGTACATACATAATAGTATTACCATATGGTATGCATAATATATTATAATTTATATTGCATGTACTAATTATGTATATAATGTTAATTAAATTTTAAATTCAAGAATTTCAATTTTAAGTTATTTTATTCTATAAATAAATATATTAAATATCGACGGATCCCAGGTTGATAAAAATATCCAATAATTATAATTTTATACGCTAACGGCTATATACTATAATATAATATTATAGTAAATAATGAAAACATTTTCAATGACCCTATTATAATATTGACAATTAATTGTATTATTTGATAACTTGTATCTTAGAAGCTGATAATGTTTTAATATTAATTTAGTACTTATATATAATTTTATATCTATAAACAATAGTTTTTCAACTGCCACACTGAGCACATATAACAAAATATAAGAACACATCAAAAGTTTTTGACTACTCATACATGTGTTACTTCATTTATCACTTTATAAATTTAAATTCACCCCGTTTATTGTGTGTTTGAATCACATATATAAAGGGAGAGAAGACCACCGTTTTTTTTTTTTAATAAAATCCTTCATACTCTATATGGTAACTTTTCACATAAACGCAGTAAGTACCCTCGAAGAATGGCTGTTGTCAAATTATTATTTTTATAGTATTTTTTATAATATCACAACTTTACACGCGAAGACTTTTTATACAAAAACATGAGGCAAATTTACAATACCATAAACTATAGAGGGATACTAATATTAAAATAACTGTGAACTGAACGAAATATTCAATTATAAAATATGTATAAGATATTATAACTACCATTAAAACAGTATTTAAGAGAACGGTAACACCGTGAATCGTGATTAACTTGCCGACGCCACCGACTATTATGTGTATACCTATGTAATTTGTCTTTATTGAAACAAATTATAAACGATCGCTAATATAATAATTAACTCTCGTGGACTTGAAGTCTTGAAACTTCTTAAACGTTTTCTAAAACTCCAGACAGACTACGGGAAGCAATTTTGATTGTTCTGTATGAAATGGACTTCCCGTACGTATAAATTATTAGCGTGGTATTGTTTTTCCCAGACGAATAACCCATCAATTTGTGTTTGACATTCGGTTGAGGGTTTGACCGTGTCGATTTATCATTATGGTGTTTTTGTGTGTACACCGCCAGATAAATCGGAGTTTCTCACCGACCGTATAGGTACTATTATAGTAGTCGTCGCCGACGCCGCTTCTGCCGACTACCTTAGGTACCTATAAAACAGAGGACAGGTCGAAATTAACAAAAAAAGGTTGTTAATAAAAAAGGATAATTGAAACGATTAGATACCTAGCTAAAACAAAACATGATTCGATTTGCCGATGTTTGTGGGATTTCCGTTTAAGTGGCGTGAATAAACGCTGTTATGACTACCGAATATCCTGCAAGTTACCCTCACCCTCGAGTATAATGATTACAACCCCTAAAATCCATGGAATCGTAAACCATTTCGATGTTAAATGTATATCAATGATGGACTCGCTTTTTAGTTGTTTATAATGTGATATAGAGAATGTTTAATGACAGTTTTACGGATTTTAATTTAGAATTTGTGTTGTTGTCACGTCGATACTGTGCTTGTAATTTAGTAACAAAAATAAACCAACGTTGGTGTTTATAAAACTCTTCTAATCTATATTATAACTAAATAATACATCAATTTTAAATTACAATTATACCTACCTAGATACTTACCTTAAATACTTAAATTCATAATTTTAAAGTGCATACCCAAGTTAATTCAAAATCGTTTATAATTTAATACATTCAAATAAATGTTTATAGCCAAGTATAAAACAAAATGTACCTATGGAGTTGTTTTGAACTCACTCCTTTTTGAATGCAAACAGTTTGCTTACATATCTCACATACAAATTTTAATTAGTTAATCATTATTTTATACATTTAACTAAAATTATGCTATTATTTTTTTATTATGATAAAATGTCATTACTTGTCTCAAAATATAACAATATAACAGTGTATTTAATAATTAATTTAACATCTTGAGATGTCCAGAAAATAATATGAACTAATTTGTACATTTTGCTTTAACTAATAATATAAAACAATATTATATTTAAATAATATTTAAAATTTATGTTTTTAAATATTAAATAATAAATTTCATAATTTTTTTATTAATTCTCTTCAACATCCGTTATATTATTTATTAACAAAATACATATATTGAAAGAAAAAAATGAATAACTATCCCCTTCTTTTTAAGAAAAAAATGTTTACTACTTCATAATATATAATATTATATGGATCGCTTTGAATAAATTGAACTTATTGTATATAGTTTTTGAAACGTGGACTACTGTCAGACTGAATATGATCGATAGGCCTGTTGATGTGAGAAAATTTGTTGTGTTAAAGTAGGGTCATTCTTTTCATGTAAGAACACACTAATGAATAAAGTATTGTATACACAAGACCGTTTTGGTTTTATACAAATTATTGAAAAAATAAACAGTATCGTGTTTTCAACGGTTGTTATCGATGTTTTTGGTAGTCATTGAATAACTCATTATCGAAAATCACATTTACTCTAAACAAGTTTATAAAGGAGTATCCGATTATTGGACGACATTTTAATATACCGGCTACAACCACGCCGGGGTTAGATCCCCAAAGGTGGACCAGGTCAAATATGGAAGCTCATCCACACCGCCGCCGCCGATGAAATTCAAACATTAATTACTGTCCGCATACTATTATTTTAATCTGTCTATCACGAAGGTTAAATTATGCTGTACGACGTGTACAGAAAAATTATTATGGTTTACCGAAACTATATACACCGTTAAAAAGTTTTTTTTTTTGACGGTATAATAATGCAATATTATGTGCACTACCTCTATTGTAATATACTTATATAATATACCTACGCATATCGGCACGGAACGCTTAATTTTACTTATTTCGAGCCACAGTAGGTTAGATCGACGTATTATTATTTTATTATTAGTATAACGGCAAATTTGAATATTACAATACACTGCATCTTTATATACTGTCTGCACGTAATATATGCACGTTTCATAGAATAATTATTCTCGATGTTAAAATAGAACGTATATCAACAAAATATAGTAATTTTGGGATCATCCGGTTATTAAATAGGACGGCTAAATATTACACAATATAATATAATTTTCACTGTATCTACTTTACAAGCTGTCAATTTACACAGGATGGTGTATTATAATAATATTACTTATGTATAGTATTTATACAGAGGACTACGGTGGTGAACTTAATGCACTTGAATGGACGTATAATGCGCACTTATTTACCTGTGCAGGTAGAATCTCGATTCAAATATCGTGCAACGATGATGAGTATTCATTAGATTTTTAGTTTATAAACAGGTTTTCAATATGATAACCGGTGATCAAACAATTATCGCTGTAGGACAAGTTGCCGCATTCTTTTGTGATAAATCGTGCACATGATGTGCATGCTGCGGTATTTGCAGCAAAGAAAGTACCTATAATTTTCACTATTAAAACACACACACAAACACACGCATAATATATGCGTAGCTATATATAGTATTTAATTAAGCATATGGTGTTTTGAGTTTTTTAACCATATGATATGAATTGTTTTGTTGATATATGCGTACCTACCTATAGTAATTTATTGTGTCATGTTTATTGTCTAATAATACAATATAATTATTTATGTATATATGTATATTACTTTGTATTAACACTGTGAGTATACACAATACATTTTCTCCACCAAATACCGTAATTTATTGTTAAAAATATTAACTGATAATATTATGACGACTATACCTATACTTTACATTATGTTGCCCAAATTAATTTTGTAGCATTCGCTAAATAAACAAAAACATTTTATATACACTCTATGTTCATAGATATACAAACATCTTTGGCACCCATATATTATGTAAATTGTCTTTAATATTTTTAATGATAAACAAAATGTACACCATAATATTTTAGATTCTGAGTGAAACGATGAATTTATTGATTTTACAATGATGTGTGTTTTTTTTAATTTTTTTATTTTTGTGTCTGTCATCACCTTTTAGGACAGTAAAAATGCTTGGATTTTCTTTAACAGTATCTTTTCTGATAGGAAAGTGAATCTAGTTGGTACTTTCGGGGGTCAAAAGTAAATATTTCTTAGTAGTTTTCAAAAACACCATGAAAAACAAAAGTAAAATTAAGGAAAAACGGGAATTTTACGCAAAATCTGTTTTCGAGAAAATTGATTTTGGTTTTTGGTACAACTCTTAAACAAATTACCGTAGGTACATGAAATGTTGACTAAATGTTTATATTAGCATTTTCTATACACCATAACATTTTCCAAATATTTTGACTTATTTTGAGCTCTTTACGGACATTTTCATTTTCCATTTTTTTTAGTTTTTTTTTCTATAAATATCGATAAAATTTTATTTGTTAGTTAAAAAAGCTTGAAAATTTAATAGAAGGCTCCTAGTATATTGTTTCAAAGGCAGATGAAAAAGATTAAAAATCCATAGTCACAATTTTTTTTATAAGCTCTTAAAGTTCTAATTTTGACAAAATATATTAAATTTAAAATTTAGTAATTATTTTTAGTTAAAAATGTATAAAATGTTCAACTTTTATAGCTAAGGATTAAAAATTTAAAACAAGGCTCCACGTAAATAGGTTATATATAAATTACTTAATTCACAATAATATCATCAAATATACTTAATATAATATCATAGGCTGACTGACCGTTTTCGCTCAGAATCGTTTTTCTAATACAATGATATATATCATTGAATTCAAATTTAACACCATCCATTACAGTGACCCACTTGTAACCTACTGTACAGCAGTGCGACATCCACTTACCTATCTTTTTTTTATTATAGTTATCTTATAAGTTATAATTTAATATATTATTTTGATAATCTCAACTCAAAAGAATAGTACGGTCGACAATTATATATTTTGTTTTGGTCAGTAAAGAAATATTTAGGAATAAGGTTGCTGAGCTACGCATATGACTATTTACAATTTATAAAATTAACTATTTAGAATAAATAACAAAAATATTGTTTTTATATTCATATATTAGAATTCTAAGAAACCCCTATTAAAGAAAGTACTATATAATAAATAATAACCAATAAATACCTAGGTATAATGTATCTAAATTTATTAATCTCTTTATTAATTATTATTATTATTAAATAATAATAATAATTAATAATTTAGATGTCAAATTTTTACAATCATCATAATTCCTAAGTAATATTATAATACTGATAAGGATAATCAATAATTTTATAAAAGAGACTTGAACGAGTGAGTATGAAATTGCATATCTAGGGTTTTACATTAACTCTTTGCAGACTATTGTATATTAATGGAAAATTGAAATTGATTAATTTTATAAACATAAAAATAACATAAAAGGTACATACATTTTATTTTAGTATCTATATTGATTTTTAAATAATATATGTTCGTTCCATTGATTAACATTATAAGAAACAATATTATATTTTGTATAACCTGCGTATGGAGTTAAAAATATTAACTCAATACTAAATATACTAAAAATAATTCATAGTAAACATATTTATACATTAAGATTATTTATGCTTTAATGCTGTTTGCTTCTTCCAATTAAATATACATTTTGAAAAATAAAGATTGTAGAATATTTCTGCTTTGTCATACATGTTATTTCTGCGATAAATTCATAAATATTTTGAAAGGTACAATTAAATTTAAATTACAATATAATACAACTTCAAGGAGAACATCAATGAGGATTCAATAGTTCTAAACATAATATTATATAAGTACATATTCTAATAGTTGGTAGGTCAATTTTAGCAGATAAAATAGTTGAATTTAAATTTATGCGATTGGTTTTTAAATTGATAAAAAACAATAAAATGGTTAATGTGTAATTAATAATGTTTTCATTTGATATATTATTATTATATATATATATATATAATATTATCTATTTCTGCATAACAAAGAATAACCAGAATAACACTTTTATATAGTTGTCATAATAACTTTATTTAATCATACATTTAACTGCAAACTTCCAAATAAGTTATAATTGTTACATAACAATTAATATTTATAAGAGTATATCGATATTTTATAAAACTAGAATAATATGTCTAAATCTATATGATTATAGTAAGCTATAAGTAGGTATACTTCAGTTTGATGATTTTGTTAAACTTTTCGTGTTTCTCGGATACAATAGAATTCTACTTTTAAAATCATTATAAATTGAAATTCATGACCAAACTATGCGTATATAGCTGTGTATACAATATAATATTATGGTCATTGGTTATACCACTTATATATAATATATATATTATTTAATTTCTATCATCTTCATAATAATATATCATAATCTCAGGGTATCCACATGCGTGTAATAGAGTTAAAAAAATAAGAAATGTTTTTTTACGAAAACTACTTTCATCAGATTCTACTACTATTATGTAACATCATATGAACCAAGTAAAACTGCTCTAGTTTTATTATATAAATATAGACATTCTAATAAAATATAATATATTTACGTGTTCTAATGTATTATAGTATATGCTAACATTTACATTTATAATCTTAAGCACTCAGTAAATTCAACTAAAAAATATAATCAGTTGACGAATTAATAATCGTGTAATTTACAATTAAGTATTAACCCTATATATTAAGCTTCATACAGTGGCGGCTATCCTATGGTGGATGTGTTGCATGAGCACCCAGATGAGGTACCCAGATGGGTGGTTGGATGGATATTGGGTACTTGTGTAATTTTTAATCATACTATGACTTATAATAATTAAAACAAAACAATACTAAATACAAGTTCTGGAATAAATCGTTTTCAGACGAATATGTTATGATTAATAAATAATTATGTTATGTAATTTTTTATGCTTAGTTATAAATAAATAAAGATTTTATAAAAGTAGCATAGAAATGTACATAGTAATAATACAGTGTGTTTCACTCAAATAGTAACACGAACTATTTCCATTCAGTGACCTTGGATTGAATCGGGGTTTTTTCGAGGAGCTAGGGAATACTAAAATACAGATTTTGTGAATATTTTCGAATTTTGAATTCTTTTATTGTGCGCATGTGCAATAAAACTTACATTTTTTTAAATGGTAACACCTATTTTCAACACCAAATTTCGATAGACCTATTTTTTTAAGCAACTTTGATAAACAAACATTTTTCCTATCTCAAAAATTGTCTGAACTACAGCCATCCTATGTTGAAACAAAAAAATTTTTGTTAAATGTTTCAATGTTCTGTATTTTATCATTTTATTATTATTTTTGGTTGGAAGCAAGATAAATAATACAAATACTATTATACATTTTTTTAAAATTGAATTAACCCGCGCAAGGTACATTAAATTTTAAAAAAAATGTAAACTTCGTATTATATTATTTACTGCTCTAATATATTGCCTATAGGTATAATTTATTATACCTCAATTTGAAACTTAACTATGACTAACCTAAATTTTTGAAATTATGAGACTATAATATTATTATATTATCATCATCATTATTTTTTATATAATATATACGATATTGTATAGTATTATACAGTTTATAGTTTTTAATTTGGTTGTTCTTGCTTTAAACTTTAAGTAAGGTTATAAGTATAATTAATTTTGTAACTAATTTATAATATAGTGTTGTATATATATTTTTAAATTATCACACAGTTTAAAAAACACCCAACAATTAGAAAAAGGTGGGTAAGTGGATGTCGCTCTGCTGTACAGTAAATTACAAGTGGGTCACTGTATAATGGATAGTATTAAATTTGAATTCAATGATATAATATCACTGTATAAGAAAAACAATTCTGAGCGGAGACGGTATATCAGTCTAGGTATTAGACATATATATACTTATCTATGGTATTAAAAAAAAATTTGACCCATAATAGGGTACCTGTAATAAATTTCC
>NC_042494.1:104568081-104589004 GCF_005508785.2 Acyrthosiphon pisum
TGCCTTTGAACAATAAAATAGGGACCTTCTATTAAATTTTCAAACTTTTTTTAACCAACAAATAAAATTTTATTGACATTAATAGAAAAAAAAACTAATAATATTGGAAACTGAAAATGTTCCTAAATAGTTCAAAATAAATCAAAATATTTTGAAAATTTTATCATTTATAGAAAATGAAAATATAAACAACCAGTGAAAATTTCACGCGTGTACGGTAATTTGTTTTAATGTTCCACCAAAAACCAAAATCAATTTTCTCGAAAACAGATTTTGCGTAAAAATTCCCGTTTTTCCTTAACTTTTCTTTTGTTTTTTGCGGCGCTTTTGATAATTACTGGAAAAATTTTACTTTTGACCCCCCAAAGTACCAACTAGATTCACTTTCCTATCAGAAAAGGTACTGTTGAAGAAAATCCAAGCACTTTTACTGTCCTAAAAGGTGATGACAGACACAAAAAAAAAAAAAAATAAAAAAAAAAACACACATCATTGTAAAATCAATACATTCATCGTTACACTCAGAATCTAAAATATGTGAACCAATAACCACTGATGATTGAATATTGGTAATTTTTATTTTCTAATAAATATTGGAAGGTGGGTGGGTCCTCAGAAAATATATTTTCAGCAAAACATATTTTTTTGAGGATAGCCGCCACTGGCTTCATATATATTAAGTTTAAGTCAAGTGAAAACCAAATATATCAGCACATATTGAGAGCATAATTTGTACTCGTGTTAAGAATATAAACCGTGAAAATTACCATAGAATAATCGGACGTCACGTCCTGCAACCGCATGAAAAGGTAGTCTCCTCCTTCTTATTACAAACGTAGGTAGGTACAACATATTACAGCAAATATGCATTCAGGCATAACCAATTTTGTGTTATCTTTAATATAGAGGGAATTTACTTAGAATTTAATTTAAAAGTAAAACAAGATCTCCGTTGTACGTAGATTTTTTTTTATGTGATATTTCAATTTTTTAAAGATTTATTTGAGTAAGTAATATTATATTATTGCAATTTAAAAATGCTCGTAACTCGCTTAAAGATTAAATTGTATTAAAATAAACGATGTACATACACAGATAATGGTTTAACATTTAACTTTAATAATAATAGTTATACTGTTATAGCGAACAGCAAAAAAATGTATATTGCCGATCGCAAATTTGATATGTTATATTTACGTTTTGCAGGGAAATTATATAGTAGACTACATATTATGTGGTTACGGGCACTTACGGCGTTTTCTTAAAACTGCATAATAATGTGAAATAAAAAGTTTATGAAACACTATAATATACTTTGTTCTTGCAAGTACGGTGAACATCAAAATGTTAATATTATAATAATAAATAATAATGTAATGGATACTTTATATGAATTTAACATTTTTATAGTTTTGTATTTTTTTTTTCATAACGAATGACTACTCTGATAAGAATAATAAATAAAGATACAGCGTGTTGTCGTTGCGTCTTTTCGTTTTTACTTTTACGTTCAACAATTTTTTTTCAAGGCTTCTGAAATGTATAAGAAGGTATGCACTATAACTACTAATATATTACTTATATATCGTATATACCTAAGCTCTTTTCTAAAATGTAACGTTATATAGACGGTGGTGGTGGCAAAGATGCGGCGGTGCGGCGTAAACACTGTAATGTTATTGGGTCGGAAAGCATGAGGGGAGGAAGTACGTATGTATATGTCTATATATATATATATATATATATATTGTGATATTTCGTATAAAATATATTATATAATATGAATGATGGCAATGGTGGAGGGCGGTGTGGAGAGGATGACCGGAGGGCAAGTCTGTGACCAAGGACGACTTGTTGAGAACCGTCGGCAGCGGCGTCAAGGGGGAGCGTATAACACAATAATAATAATTAATCTCGGTGATACCGTGGTCCGCGGAGACTATTAATAACCTCTGCTCTTAAATTTATATATATATGAGTGGAGTATGTTATGTCGTCGTATATCTACCTACCTTTTTTGTTTTTGTTTTCCACCCGAAGCCGCTTCCTGCAGCAACCCGATTGATTGACGTACCAATTTCCGTTGATTCGGATTTAGGGCGCGATAGAAAAAAAAACACATAATATTATTAATAATAAACTTTTATATATATTACACGTACCTACCGTCATCGCATAGTCGGACGTGTCATTAACGGACATACCTTTTTTATTATTATTATTATTATTATTATTATTATTATATATATATATTTATACTGCTATATTATAGTTTGTTGCAGACTACAGCCGCGTTGCGTACTTATACTGCATCTATATAGGTACACTATGCGTATAGAAATCACAAATGTATAATATTATATTACTATATAGGTATGTACTGCATATAAATAGATAGTGCGCTACGATGGATACCGTCGAAAATAAATAAGAAGGAAACGGGAACGGGGCGGCTGTAAGGTAATACGTCAGAAATGCATAATAAAGATGATAAAAAAAAAAAACTATACTTTGTATATGCGGACAAAAGTCACTGTGCCGCGCTGCCGGTCTCAGCGGATTCAATTTCCACGTCATTTTGCAAGTTAAAAATGAAGGCAAGGGGCTTTTGTGTATATATATATATATATGTGTGTGCGTGCCAGTGTGGAGTGACGGGGAGAAGAAGGAAAGCGGTGTGGGTTTTTTCTGCAGAGTAAGGCGATAGTATTATATATACTATATACAGCATAGCATAGCCTGCGTATAAGAGCGAGTGAAGAAAAATGGTCGTAAAACGAAAAAATGACGGGGAAATGTCACCGTTGTAATATTATGAAGATACGATTCACTGTTTGAGCGGTGTCGCCGCCGCACATAGCGGATGGGCGGTTGACCCCCCGGGGGAAGAAGGGGTCGAACATGTTTTTTGATAAATTGGCCGAGGCCTCAGACACAAAAAGCTCTAAACGCACACTGCCCGCCCTTCCCACTCTCTCGACCCCTTCTCACCCGCACTCGATCATATTCTTTTTCTCCGCTTCCGGGAGCACACTCACGCCACTCGTGTGCATATACATACGCCACGCATATACACGTCGTATATATATTTTTCATATCACAAATCTGAATTTCTAATTTTTCTCTTTTCGCCCACTCGTTGTCGTCGTCCCCTCACGTCACCCCCATACAAACCATATTATAGCGGTTTTTTTTATGTCAAATTTTTCTTTTCTCCAAACCGCCTCGAGTTAGTCGGTCGAGAAATTCACTCAGTTATTTCTCATACTGCAGGGAACGGATCTGTAGGAACAATAATAATATAATGTGTATAAAATATTGTTTTGATGACGATATAAGCGTCATACACTGCTGCTGCAATTTTCGATTTGGATAATGAAATACGACTGTACAAAAATACACGACTCAATGCGTGCGAATCGTACGCTTTGTCATCGCAATGTCAGATTTATCCGTTGTCATGATTATATTTTATTTGTAGAGTACACGCCAGGATGGCAATTGATGACAATAAGGCATGAAAAAAGTAATAACAATAGTAACAAATTAAATTAAACAACAATAACAAATAGCTAGAGCAGGTAATGCATAAAATATATAGAAATAGAAGGCTACGAAGCATACGGTGTAGCACAATATGGTCAATATTGTAACTGCTTAATGAGGAATGCTGAGAATTAAGAAAAACGACTAGTTTCGGACCTACCAATATGGCCAGCGTGCTGTATACAGGTATATTATACCTCACATACTATAACGTAAAGGCACATTCATATTCTACAGTCTACGTCACACAGTCGTTTGAAAAGCGTGTAGGTAATTCTATATATTTTTTAAAACGTGGGTTCGAGCATTTTGACGAAAAAGAGAGAGAGAGAGAGAGTATGGGACAGAGAGTGAAAAATAGAGTATAATAATATAGTAAAGTTTTATATAATGCAAGTGTTCGAGTGACAGGTACCTATGTCGCGTCACGCCACCGGTTCCCGAGAGACTTTTTTCACTCATTTCATTAGCAAAAAAGTGTAATTCGATTTTCAAAAGCAGCAACGAGTATAAATCAATCGTCTTTTTAAATGTAATTTACAATATGCATGTAATGTTGTGTACCTCCTATTAGTCCTATTGGGAGAAATGTACAAAGTAATATATTATGCCGTCCTGGGTTTATTATATGCGCACACTGTAATTTGCTGTCACGTTCACTATATTTTATTTTATTTATAGTGTTTATAGTTGTTTTTCTAACAATACGCTAAAGATTACTAAATAATTATTGTTTTGAGTTTTTGACAACAGACTATTCGTTTAACGCGTATACAAAGCGCGTGTTTAAACGTCCGTAATTTAAATCAATTAATCCATTCGATTATGCGTGCTATAAGGTTTGGAACACGCGAAACGGCACTTAGGAGGTGGCCCGTAATAATTTAGAATTTTGATTCATTTTGATTGCACACCGCAAGAAAAGTCCCGTCAAACTTTATGTACAATCGTTATTTTTACTCTGGTAACTGTATAATATTATACGCTAGGTATACCTAATAAACGCTCTATGACGATTTATAAAAAAGCAGTGATTTTCTAACAAAACAAAATTTACTAATTAATACGAATTTTACCACTCTTTGAGATCGATGATGCGTCGTCCATCCTCAGTTCATCGTCGTCTGATAAATAGACAAATTATTAAAACCTTTCTTAACCTTATTTACCTGTACGTGATTCGATTCACAAAACTGGGTTTGGTCTAAAATTTTTCGAACAAAATGTGTATTTACGATATCATGTTCAATATTATATTGTAGGTACCAATACGGCTTACTTAATATAAGTACAGACATGGTACAAGGTATTCTCTTCGAGGTTATCTTTGTAACCAGAGCAATGTTTTTAATATTAGTAACCGTTTAAAAATAAAAATTCTGAACATGACGTAAAACCGCTCTATGCATGTATATAATATAATATAATATTTACGAACGTATATGCGAGAGCTGTACCTATAATAGTTACACATTGTAGCACACACACACACACACACACATACATATATAGATATTATATACGTCAAACATACATACATACAGTCATACAGACTTGAGCTCGTGAATATATGTACCTAGGTATAGTCGTATAGTCGGATATATAGGCCGGGCCGGGCACCCTTCAGTCGCCGCCGCACCACTAATGACATAATAATAACACACGGGCGAGTACCTCCGTAATCATATGCGATTTGTCAGAGTCAACCCGCCGCCGCAGCCCGGTGTTGTGTACATATATATGTATACCTATATGCGCGTGCGGTGCACACCAGAAACAAACCCCCTCGGTTTACCCCTCCACACATAATATATCCCACCTCTCTACCAAGCGTTCGACGAACCCCCTCGTGAATTTATATATACCTATATATATATTTCGTCTACCGCCTTTACCCTCCCCTCCGCCCCACCACTCCTATGTATATACACTGTTGTCCTTATATATAATATTATTTGCGCTAAGCCCTCGTGTAATCCGATCGCTGATGGTGCGCTGTCGACGCCGGCGGTGGCCGTTTTAAATCCTGTAATTTTGTCGTCGAGTACACGCACATACGCGTTATACATAATACACACAACATATTATAATTTACACGCACACCGAAGCGCGTTTCAATTTTCGCGTGGTAGAAATATAATATATTATTATTACTAGTGTCGCAGGGTATGAAAATTATTTAAATAGTTTTCAAGCGCCGATCCAAATTCTTTAAACTGTATAGGATCCTACAGAATGTTTATACACACACTTATTCAATTTTGCATTGATTTTAGTGTGTACACGTAGTGCATGCCATAACTTATAATATTTTATACGTGTTTAAAACTATAAATATACATTTTTATTGTGTATAATGTACTTACGATTTTCAAAAAATGTTAAAGTACAATCGTTATATTTTACTATAAATATTATATTTTTTCTTCTTCCTCTGGCACTTAGTACTCTCTAAGAGTTTTGGCCGCCATCACAATATCTCTCCATTTTTCACGGTCCTGAATTACTTCTCTTCATTCCTGTACTCCCAATCTTTCAAGGTCTTCTTCCACAACAACCAGCCACCTTTTCCTGGGTCTTCCTCGTGGTCTCTATCCCATTGATTTCCAATTTAGGATTGGCCTACTTATACTTTAAATAATTTAAATTAATTTTATTGAAGTATAATATATTACCTATAGTATATATTATTAGGTAGTATAGGTACGTTTATTTTTAGAAATTATTACGGTTTATAAGTTCTATGGAACCTCCAAAAATTATTATTTTAGAAAAATTATTAAAAATCTATATTACAGAAATACACAGATAACATTTGTATGGTGCAAAAATGTTAGTGTTTTAATATTGAATTTATATATTATGATACATTTAGTAGTACTTACACGCGCATGCAAATATGCAAAGGAGTTTGATCGAAATATTCGGGCAACTGACCTTTTACTACTTTGTGTACCTATATAATATATAGTATATATAATAAACCCATTTTAATATTCGGCACATTTGTTATAACGTATATTATAGAAATACTTAACGTCATAAATTATATATCAGATAACAGTGTCGTAAGTGTAACAAAACGAACGATGAAATTTGTTTTTGCTGCCACTCTGTTGTCTTATTTTTGTATATATACGCACGTCGGGTTCGTCCGCCGTCGCCGTTACCGCCGTCGAAGCCGATGCCGTAGTGGGTTCAATCAATTTAACGGAATTGCACGATGACGGTGGTAGGGTCGAGTTAATTTGTAAGGGATAAATAGGTTGGATCGTCTACACCCTGTGGAAGGGTGAGCGGGTTTTATACGCGAGGGGAAGAGAGAAACGAAACGAGATCGGCAAGAGAACGCAGAGGGAGAGGGAGAAACATAGATAGGGTGAAGGAAATTCGAAGCTGAGAGGAGAAGGCGGCGGCGGTGGTTAGCATGAATGAATTTGACGACTAGCGAAGTTTCTTAGTTAACGGCGGCGGCGGCACCCGGCGGCCCGGAACGCGCGTTCCGGCAGTGATTGATTATGTATCGGGGATGACTAAAACCTATCGTGGTGGGTGGGGGTGAAAGCCCTTATATATATTTAGGTAATACCTATGTATATATACTTCCGGTACCCCGGAAACCCTTCCGCCGCGTTACCGAACCCAGCCCCCCCACCAGTTTTAAAGCCTCTAAACGCACCGATGCGTCCTTCGGCCACCAGTCACTTTCACACACACCGTGGCTGCCGTCGAATCTATGTATCACGTATGTGTGAACGAAGAGTTAAAAATTTCACGTGATTTATAATAAATCGTATACGAGTTTTTCAGTCTATATATATTAATAATAATAATAATAATATATTGACACGGCATGTTAACTACCTATACTATATACTCATACATCGGTGAAATGCTGCAGTGTCAGTTTAATAATTTATTGTGAAACTGTGAAAGTGAACAAATTATTATTAGTAAATACAAATTATATCGACGCCTATGGTGTATATCGTATATATAAAATTCTGGTGTGACAGTGTTAGTCTCCATACTCCTTCGAAACGGCATGACCGATTTTTATGAAATGTTTTATGCATATTTAGTAGGTATGAGAAACGGCTAACATATATTTTTGATAAGGGTTGTCCAGAAAAAAATAATAGAAGTGCTCAAACAGGGATTTTGATAATTTACGGTAGAAATATTTGCTTATAAATGGTTGCTATTGGTTATATATATAAAAAAAAATAATATTATTATAAAAATAATAATAGTGTATTATATATTGGTTGCTATTGGTTAGTCGGGCATGTTTGTTGATTAGTATTATTATTTTTATCAATATATATGTCTGAGAATCAGCTATTATCTAAGTTTGTATGCTGTGCTATAAGTAATTCCGGAGTTATGGCCTTTTAAGTGCACAATATTAATCACACAGTAGTGTATCGTTGACGCATTGCAACATACACTCTATGTGGTATATATAAATATGTATATACATATAAATGAATGTTTGTGGGTAGATTAGACCACTGGTAAGTAGGCTAATTTAAAAAGGGTTAAATTTGGTTCTTTTTACTCATCGGATTTTAGTACGTTTATGTTAGGTTTTTGTATTAATTGATTATATTAATCCATCGTAGGTGGAATTAAGTAAAAACGACAAACTTGGTATAACTTTGATATTTTAGAATTAAACCATACCCTTACGTACAAACAGCACGGGGTCCGCGATCTACCGCAGGTAGATTGCCTACCTGATAATGTACTGCTGTGAATCAGAATTTTTATCCTGGGCAACAGAAAAGTTAAGATAAATCTAGAATATCACACACCAAATATTAAATAACGCATTGAACAAAGTTTGAGTTATATACAGTATGTACATTTAACGGGAAACGAAGTGCACGGGATCAGCTAGTAATATATATAATTTCCAAGAGGAGATTTCGAAAGGTTAATAATTTAAAATAAATTTATATTAATTACATTTTTTATGCAGATCTGATAAAAATTGTTCCGAATTTAAAAATACCTCTTGTAGAAGAGCATAGGTAATACACTAAAGTATGATATTTATGATGTATGTTTATCATACTATGATGTACCTATTATATTTTATTAATCATATTAATTATTTATAAATTCCCTACTACCATCACTAGCTCAACAGTTTAACATTTAGTGATTTGTTAATGGTATGGGTCTGGCGCTAGAATTACGTTAATTGTGTCTTTTTAGTCTTCTCACATATTGTGATATGCAATACGTACGACTTGTACTTTTGCAATATAAATAATTATAATATAATAATATGTAATAATATTATATACTTGTAAAATATAAATATGATAATAGTATGATAATAGTATACCAGTCAGAATTTAGTTAATATGTATACATCGTGACGCATTTCGAATAACTCCTACCAAGTCGCGATTCCGTATTCGTAAATATTCATAATATAAACAGGACTCAGATTATAATAATTAATTCGATTGCCGATGAGCGTGTATATTGTTCGTTCTCCTACAAGTTCTCTAAAAGTTTTGCTATACACTATCATTATTATTATTATTTAGCCCTACACCCTTCCACTGTTAATTTGCTTATCGAAAATATTCTCTAGTTTTTCGGTTCGTCGCCTAATGGAAGTCGGAAAAAAATATACACCCATAAAAACACTGCTATATAACCTCAGGTGTATTATTATTAAAATATACATATAGTTGTGTGTACACAACATTCATACACAAACCTCACAGTAAAACACTATCCATGAAAGCGAAAATATTATACCTGTATAAATATAGGTGGTATACGCTGTGCAGTTCATATTATATATTTATATAATGCGTACCTACATATAACGTATAATACGGCTTCCACACGCGAATCGTTCATTAGTCGACTAGTGTACAAACACACAAACGAAAAAAATTTCGATTTTCGTTTCATTCTACAATACGAACCCTTTCCCCGTCGCCGTAAAAGTTCCACATTGGAGACTTTATTATATTATTATAGTCCTTCACCGTCGTATCTGTTCTGGCCATTTCGTGGTTCACGGTTTTGTTGTATATTTGTGTGTGGTAGTATTATACGGCACCTCCTATATAATAACAGCGCACAATAATAATATAATATTAAAAATGTTATTATATCATATATTATACATAATATATATATATTTATATAGGTACTATGTATATTATAATATAACCGCATGCGTATACGCGATTTGGCATCCATTCAACCGTATCATTATTTTACATTTTTTTTTTAAAATAACGCACTCGCCAGTCACCACCCACACGAAGTTACTAAACACAAAACAAACATTTTTTTTCTAATAATTTTATTTAGGTACCTTTACATAATTATTATTTCATGATATAATATTGTAAAAAAATACCTACTATACGTTTCACTGCAACGTGCATTAAAAATATAAGTTCTAACACGACGACAGATGGTCTATGCACAATGTTAACGTTCCAGTCGTTTCACGTGAATATATAAATATCGAGTTAAAAATGTTAATTTTTAAAATTAACACGTGCATTTTAATACAATACAGCATTATAGCTCACATTCTATAGTCAATATACAAATTACGTAGGTCGTAGGTATTATAATTTATAAGATATATTAATCATACTATATTCAATGTATACAAATACATGTCTCTCATTTAAAATTTCAGATATATTATTCTACTTTGTGAATGCGACCAGAGTTTGATAAAAATCTAATTAGAAATAAAATCCTGCGTAGGTATATATTTTGTTGTTTATCAAACATGAAAATGTGTTAAGAGGACATCGTACCCTCATATGTTGTACCCACCTTACTATTTACTAACGCAAAGGTAATATACCAAAATGTACGTTCCGCAGTTCCAATTCTGTATTGTTAGCTCAAATATTTGAATGAATTTACCTATAATAAAGCATACTAAGACAATTCTGTGTTCTCTCGTTGAGGTTGTTTACGATATTTTAATTTTAAGTGAATTATGATTTATGAGCATTTTAAGGAATTAATATTTTACATACTTAGTAATTTTGAAAAGAAATGATCATTAAAAAATATCTTAGTATTAACATTCATATGATATTTAGTTCAATGCTGTGTCATAACTCATAATACCTAGTACAAAAAAATTTAAAAATACAGCACGACCCAATGCATATTTTATTATTTTAAAAACAATTATTGTTACAAACCCACATAGGTAACCCTACCTAATAATAATATACCAAGCAACCATTTTCGGGACTGCATATTAAGTTATGTTGTCTAAAGAGTTAATAACTACGTTATATAACATTATGTACTCAATTAATAAAAATCAACCACGCTTCGTTTCATTGTATCATTATGCCCATTCACGAATCCGCGGTAAAACGGATGATGAGAATATTAAACGTTAATTTTTTATTCCCGCCGTTTTATCTTCACGGAATCGTAAAAACAAACACTACATTACCCCATGCACTTTTCCCTGTGAGTAGGACAAACGCTCAACAGGTTTCCGACAGCAGCGGAGGTGGCTATCGCGGATGGTGCGAAAAAAACGGCCAAACCGCCGCCGCTGCCGACGCGGTACATTTATATACGAGTATAACGCTCTAATATACAGCGACGGTAGATAGACAAAGTATGGACTTAGCGCGTGAACACTTCCTACGGGTGATGAAGTAAAAGTTTGGGAAGGTACGTCACGTGCGTGTGTGTGTGTGTGTGTGTGTGTGTGTGTGTGCGTCAGTGTTTATTGTTTGTAGGTAACAAGCCCTTAACCACGATGGGCGAAGACAAATGGTCAAAGAGAAAAAACTGTCCATCTTTCACGGTTTTTGCCCCCCCCCTCCCACGCATTTCCAGTTCTCTCCTATTTTTTTTCGTGTTCTCCCCTACCACCATATCCACACTACCACCACCATCCCTCCGCCACCGCTACCCCCGTGTTAGTATTTTTTCGGACCCTCACGCGAGCATATCTGCTGCACCGCTGTTATACATACACACGGCCGTTGGTTGATGATGTCAATTTTTCATTCGTCCGTGTGCGCAAACTTTTGTTTTTCTCAGCAGCTTACCCTCGACTCACCGCTCGATCAGACGCGTGAAAATGAAATCATTATTATTGTTTTGCGAGGGGCACGTATAGTCTGATGTATGTTTATATATATTGTATATATATGTTCACACCTGCTAAAACGGATGCGTACGTGGTTTAGTAGAAAATATGACTAGATAGATTATAATAAAATAGGAAAATAATATTTGATATTACGTTTTATGAAAAATAAAACTATTATAGAAAAGTATGTGTATTTGAAAATTTTTTTTTAAAACAACTGTCGATTTTCATACATAAAATAGGGCTGCCATTTATAAAATGAAAATTCGTATTATTATTTATTAATTTTAATTGTATAATATAATATATGATTCAAAATTATTCGTTACACGTTTCATTTTATTTAATAATTTTTTTTTGACTTTCTATAATTTGTCTTTGTGAAAATATATAACTATATAAGAAAACCATTAGATAAAACGTTTTATATTTACAGATTTATTTTAACGTTGATTTTTAAACATACTCGACAAATAATATAATATGTGAATACCTACTGAATATTATAATCTGTAATTTAAATATTAATGTGGAACAGTGGTAAACATTTAATACTATATTTAATAATATTTAATTTATAAAGCTCCAAATCAGTACTATGCGTATACATTTTAAATTTCAAAATAAATTATATATGTATTTAAGAAACGAAAATCATTATAAACAATTTGTAAACGACTCTAATGGCCAATGGGATTATAACTCTTAATAAAAATGTATTTGTTTAAAAAAGTCATTAAATCAATTTTTGGTTTATCTGTATTCAAACTTCAAACTATTATTATATTTAAAAGTATCCCGAGGGTCTTTTAATTTCATTATTTTGGCGTGAAATGAATTTTAACGAAAGGGTGCAATATGGAGTAGGGCGGAATCTAAATTATCGGATAAGGGAGGCCATTTATTATGCCCTACACAAGTTACGCATGGGATTAAAATTATTGATTTTTGAAAAATTATTTTAGTTTTTCGGTAGAGGCTATACACAAAAAAATATTTACTTGATGTTATATTGCTAATTTATTGTTAACTTTTGAAAAATAAAAATAAATCAATGCGTTGCTTTGATTCTCCATAAACAATGTACACTTTTTAGAAGTCAATGAAGGTTTAAAAAACTATTTTGTTTACAGTAAGGGTAAAAATTAGGTTTAGCGTTTTACTTTTTACCGTTTTTTCTCGTCAGTAATTCAACACTATGCGTTGTCGTCGTGAACTATTTAGAGAGGTTATTAGACGGGGAATTTCTGCAACCGAGGCAAAATCGAGTCCATTAACCGTTGATATAGGATAGTTTTACAGACATTTCCACTACACGACCAAAGTAGTCTACTGACGTATAATATACTGAGAATAGTGCAACGGGTACAGATGCGTTTCACTGCGTACATGTAAGAACGTTAAAAAAAACGAATCACTTTGAACGGTTTCCTTAATATTGTATACGTGTATATAGGATCGCGGTTAGTCACAGATGACGACCCGTCATTAACACCAAAAACGGTCGTTATACTGTATAGGTATGTTTAATAATAATACAAAAGTTCATTCGCAGAAAATGAATTGTTTTGTTTTTTACATATTCATACATAATAGGTGGAGCTGCAATATTATTTTAAATTGCGATTGTCCGATATGTTCCGCTTACGAATTGTAACTATGCCTAAATTATATATATAATTATATAGTAAATTGGACGTTGGCTCGCGAGTATCGAATGTCGGTTTTGTATAAATTGTTGCCAAATGTAGTAACCGAGCCTGGAGATAAAACGACGACGACCGGACTGCGATGTCCGACGTTGACGGATGTGCAACAGAGTGACACAGCCAAAAGGACCACTAGGGGAGTTGGGTCCAGCGGCGATTGAGACGAAAACCCGACCAGTCATCGGTTAAAACCGGAAGTACAGAACGCGGTGCAGCGGGACGCACAGAAATCCAGAAGCACTCAGATCGAAATGACGTTATCATTTATACGCCATCGCCATTGATATATTATTATACGACAGTACAATGCGACCATAAACACGCATCACGTGAGATTAGGTCGTTTTCTACTCTTCCGTCTCGTCTCGATTGTATAATATATTATAATAATAATGGCATAATACCTGCACACTGCAGATTCACCCCATGCGATTCGGAGGGAGAGGTGACTGCCCCTGATTCCACGCCAACAAGTGTATAATATGTATATTATATACCTGTACTTCTTATTATTGTCAAGCATATTATTTATTTTTATATTATTATTTAGACTTCTGACAGTACAACTATTTTACGAACGAAAGTGTCGTTAATGTGTGACTTTTTTCTCAATAACACTATAGAAACACTATAGTACATGTAAAAATTAATTAACAACCAACAAATTGTGTTTGGTATACAAACAAAGTATGGGTGACAGGGTGCATCGCTTGAAAATATCTTGGGAGAAAAATAATGCATAAAATAATAGTTTTTAAACGTGATAACAAAAACGTGTACTAAATAGTTTTTCCGGGAGTACCGATAACGTTTAAGGTACATTTGCGTGTAATAATATTTTGTTTATTCGAATTTTGGCTATAGACAATAGTTTACATATACGCTTATCGACCGATCGGAAGGTTGTAAAATAAACCAAGTAATAATCATAAAAACGTGAATTGCATTTTGCTAAAATAATAACGAGACGTTGAGATCGTGTCAAGGACGGAATGTAGCATATTATAACAGATATATTTGTGTATTCCGGTCAATAAGAAAACACGGTCACATTTTACGAATCGTCGAATAAAAGTAAAACCTTTATGTAAAGCATATTTTATCACGCGGACAAGGTTTTTATGGTTTTCACACTTTACACGGTGCAAATGAATGATATCGACATTGTGACGTTTTCATAGTTAGAAACGTATATTTTGAGTATAATATTAGTAATATATAATGTATTTACTATTATTCTATACGGAACCGGAAGCGCAGTGTACTGTACTGTAATTATTATAGTTTGTATAATATAGTTCAAAGGGGGTTACTGGATCTTATGTATTTCGTTTTTCGGGGACGTGGAAAAGTTCGGGAGAAACATATTTTCAAAAATGAAAACAAGATCCCGACTTCTTTCTCTGTACTTCCATATTAAACCGACCCGCGGGAAGCCTCGTAGCAGTACCTGCCTATTTTCTGGACGCGTATTCCTGCGAATCGTTCTCGGCGGACGAGACGGCCGCGGCGGGGAGGATATGATTAAATTAGTTATAAAAATCCCTTTTACCGTCACAGTCCCTCGGGACTCGTTGTTGACAATATTATTATAAACAGCGTTATATTACAATATTTTAATGGATGTGAAATTTCATCACTTGTAATAATATAATATATTATATACCATCGTCATCCGACGATATAGGACATATTAAATACGACACATATATTTTACGTATCGTACACGTACATAGGCCTCTACAATATTATAACACATTATATGACGTGTATAATACATGCATATATATATATACACATCTTGCAGTGTATGCGCGCCAGCTCGCGTATATATAATAATAACAGTATACGTTTGAAAGCGGCGTAAAAGGTTTTTAAATGGAAAAGAAAAGGGCTTCCCGGTCGGCGGCTGCGGTACACGTACATTATATACGTACATAACAAGTTGCCTCGTGTTAAGTCGCATTCATAGGGATCTACGTGTGTGTATGTGTGTGTGTGTGTGTACGTACGTTGTGGCGGCGGCCCCCAAAACGGCAGCCGCCGCCGCAAACAGCCATCATTAATCAACGAATTTGCTGAGTCAACTCATCTCCTCTTTGTATAAATACATATATATATATATTCTCTCTCTGTCGCTCTTATTGCCCTAACACTCGTTCTCTTTCACTCTGCCGCGCAACTTCATCGCCGCCGTATTATATCCCCTGACCGTTCTCTTCGACCTCAAATATATATATATATATATACAATATATATTTATTATAAATAATATAAAACCGAACGAAGCTCACGCACCGACTGCAGCGGTGGTTTTCCACACCATTCCTACCGACGAGCGTCGTCGTCGTTTGCTTACCGCGTGCGCGCGCGTACTTTTTCTTCTTCATTTTTTCGCCGACTTTCTACTCTCCGTTTGCGGACATGTACGCACGGCACTGCAAATATATATGTACATGTACATTATACATGTATATCTACAATAGTATAATATATGTTTACGTTCATTATTCATATATTATATCTGCATATGCACGCGAACTAATCAAATAAAGACGTATATAGGTGACGACTTTATAAAATTATTCGATTAATTCCATGGACAAATCATCGATCGAACACGTGACCCTGTCCAACCGATGCCGAGGTAGTCCGTCTATTATAAAGGAGTGATACATTGAGAGCAAACTACACCTGAGGAAGAGGATAGGTTTTTATTGTAAGTCTTGGACAACTTCACCTAAAATTATTCTCAAGTATGAATTAAAAACTATTAGTATTCGTTTATATTTTTACATAGATCTTTTATTTTACAATTTTCTATTGTAGGAACTGTTGAAAACTTTTTAAAGTACAATGAACTTTTCTCTCGTTTCCAGTCTAGAGAATAAACTTCCTAATAGTCTTAATCCGATATATTGAATGAATACAAATTATCGTAACTCCAATGTACTTAATATATGTAATTCATAGGCGGAAACCAGGGGGGGATTACATGGGCTTAGCCCCCCAAAATTCCGTCAAGCTACCTCCTTATTTAGTTGTGTGGGATCGAAGCCCCCACTCACATTGATGTCAATAATGTTAGCCCCTCCTAAAATTGTAATGGATTTCCGCCTATGATGTGGTTATTACCTAGCTACCAAATAATAATTGAGAAAAAAATAATCCCACAGGTCGACCTTTGTATTAAGTTAAAATTTACTAAAATGCTATTGTGTATAATGTATTTAATAGTAATAAATAATATATATGTTGTATATACTATAATATTATAATAACAAAGAGAGTAAAAAAAATATAATAGTTAGGTATAAAAATAGTTGTTAACTGTATAAAATGTCGACTGTTGACTTTTTAGCACAACTTGTATAGGGTATATATTTTCAAAGTCTGATTTTTAGCACGGACAAGGCGTTAGCACTTGTATACAGGTGTAGTATGTTTGACCTTCATCCGATGTCGACTTCTTGAGGCGTGAACATAATACATACACTGCACACGGATAAACTTGTGTACCTATATTATACATTATAATGTTAGATAGAACGGACGCACTGCCACCGATTTATATTGTAGGCCGAAAAATGTACCTACAACCAATGCTTCAGTATTATTTTCTGTATAGTACCTACGCGTCGGTTATTTCATGTTACTATTGAGTGTATACATAGGTATATTTATACATTTTTTTGTATTTATCTTCAGACGTCTGAGAGGAGGGAGGCCTTGATGTTTACCGATGGCCACCGTAAACGGTTATTTTTTCATTATTATTATTATTATTATTATTATTTTTATTTTTTACTCCGTGAAAGGCGGCGCAATGACATGGCAAATGCGAGTGAGCAGAGGGAAAAAACGACGCATACACACCTACGAAAAGTATTGTCTATTGTATTTAGAACGGATTGTACCTATTTATTCAAGAGAGATCGCGTTCACACATTTTAGCGGCTACCGGTGTTCCGATAGGATAGACGGATAGAATAGAAAATATACTCTTCGGTAATATAATAACAAAATAAAGAAAATTCGCTTTGTTGTTCGTATAGGTACGCGTCTGTACCATCTACTTATATATATTATGTATGAGTTCACGTGTATGCCGCATTAATGAATCGGTATTATTATTGAGGGAAAAAACTTCTGCCACTGCATCGTTCTTGAAAACTTTTAAGTTTTAATATAATATATTGTATTTTTTGTATGTAAGCGCGTGTGCGTGCGCGTGCGACGTCGTATTTTCATTAATAAAACACTCGTCGAGTGGCGCGTCGAGCCTATCGAACTAATCGCGTTCAAAACCCTTCCCCTTCGCCCCCGTGATCATGGTTAGTGTGTATAGGTACTATACAAACGGTCTTCGCCGCCACTGGAGAAGATTAATTTGTTTTCGTAATCGATTGCGTCTATACATTTATAACCAATACTACCATCAGCAACCCTTGTAAAACCACATGTCTTCGTTGTTTATACATTTGTCTGAGAGAGTCGGTTAAGGTATTTTATTTTTTAAATTGACGACAAACAGATTTAAACCTGACAACGTGAAACTGAGAAATTTTATTTGATTAAAATTAAAGACTATCGTGCATTTGTAAACACAATATTAACATTAATAGCCAATAGGTATACAAATTAAATTAGCGCAGACCCTTCTCGTTGTTGTAAATAGAATAATCGACACTCACACTTGATTCCTAATGTGGTTACAGCTCTTTAGTTTTTGAAACGTGTAACAATAATATTATATTATATTGTATATATTTTTAAATACTTTCTTCATTGTATATTATTTGTAACTGCGTTACGTATGTATGTAGCACAATATTACATAAAATATTTATATTATATACCTATATGTATATTATATTTTAAGGCAATTAGCACTTTGAAATATTTTTATTTGAAACTTTGAAAACACTCGTTTACAGCCAAACCGAAAACTGTTATGTTTTATAACACTATTTATTTTATATAGGAATATTCTACAATTCCCTCAATTTTCTTGAAAACTACTAGTTGAGAATTCCCAAAAACGACTTCTCTAAATAATAATTATAATAATAAATAAACAATTTAGTATATAATTTAATAAAATATATGAATTATATGTTCAGTTAATTTTGTAAAAACCATAGTTTTTAATTTTTATATAGTTGCAGTGATTTCCAAAAAGTTACCACCCTCCAAAAAATGTCAAATCCAATTGCCTCTCAGCTTTTCCTTAATTCACCTCCCTCACTCTCATGTACTGTTTATGGGTGTAACATAATATACTAACAACTAAAATGTATACATGTACAATATATATAATATTCATAATACGACGAACAGTATATTAATATAATGTATTAAGGATAAAAAATATACAAGATTCAATATTATACTGCTCGTAGTTCGTACTCGTCCGTCGTCTGTATAATTATAGGTGTGCGTTTATATATATAATGATATATACAATATACGTATATTATATCACGTTACGAGCGTTTATATGAATATTATCTATGATATGTCGAGGTATCTATATGTGTAAGTATATATAGTATATACGACTAACGCGTAAACAGACATGCGGCGGCTGATTGAATTGCCACCAACATGTTTCACGGAAGGGGGGGGGGCGAACCGTCGTCATCAGTTTAATGTATTTAGATTTATTCCGCGCGCAGTAAAGAATACGAAAACGCAACGGGGAAAGAAAAAGAAACGATATTATATACACTAACTTAAGCTTAAAAACTATCTCTCGCGGCGGTTGGAAAAAAAAAAAGCTATCTGTTGAATTTTCCCGAACCGCGCCCCCGTTTCGTATGCAGATTAAGATTAGAAAAAGATTCCGTTTCCGCTCGAGTTGCGCGAGACCAGGCGGTCGCGTTTGTGGCAGTATTGGTTCTCTGTCTCGTTTCTCTGTGAGTTTTTTTCCTGCTTTTCGTTTTGTTTTTTTTTTCCTCTCGGGCACTAATTTCTTGATAATTCCGCGAATCTGTCGTGGCGGTGGCGGCGGGGGGAGAAGAGTGTGCGCGTTGTACATTGTGCACCACCACCGTGTGTATATTATAAACTCGGTTTGTTTCGGGTAGGTGGGTGGTGGGAGGGTGGTAGGGACGACCAGTGCTGGAGAGGAAATGAAAAACAATAAAGTAATCTTGCGCGGTGAGGAAAAACTTTATATCTCGGCCGCAAACTCGAAACGTTTACTTTTTCCCTATCCACCGTCGCCGACCGTTTTCTTCGAGGCGAAAGAAAAAATGACCCCGCCACCCTTCGTAGTAGATTAACGACGATACCGCACTTGTTTTATTCGTATATACGTCGCGGTGTTATCTTTACGTATCTCGCGGAAGTCGTCTGCCTATCTAAAATGTATATACCTATATGTACATATAGTATACGATTATCCTCGCAATACAGTGGCCGAGAGCAATTAGCAATATACCTTACTGCAGCACTCACGCGCGTCGGTGTATGTTTATTATTATAATTATTTACGTCTGGTTTGTACAAGTAGTGCATGCCACCGCGATAAGCATGGGAAATGTTCAGAATTTCTCCTATACATAAGACACGATACGAGTACTTTCAGTCCAAGATGCCTCGTATAAACACTCCAAAACACGACAAAAGTCATAACATTTCGATGGTTTTAGGCGTTTTCATTGATATAAATGTTATACTTTTCTTATAAATTGAGAAAAATTATAAATTACGGCGGGAAAATGAAGGAAAATATTCTAAATAGATAGTTAACATATCTTTTTTCTAGGGGTTTCAAATCTATATGTTGTCATAATAGTCCAAATCACTCAACATCGCAAATCATATTGTGGTGCAAACTTAAACAACATTTTAAATTATCTAAGAGTTGATAATTTTGTACAAGGATTTTCATAATTTTTATTCTTATTGGAATATAAAGTAAAAATTAGCGTAATAGAACGAATTTCCCAACGAAAATATTTTTACGAAAGAAACACGTCCATAAATTATAAGAATTGAATATAATATGTAATTATGTATTCACGTATCGAGGAGTATTAAATTTAGTTTTTTTTTAACTCTCCTTATATTTAGATACATTTTTTGACTAGATATCTCAAACGCAGCTGTTGCAGAGTATTTACATTTGGCAGCCACAAATGTAAGTAACTTCTCAACCTCTATACATAATATGGTTAAATTACGTATGAGCGTCTTCCTAAAGTATTATCACAGCATTTTATAATTATAATATAATTTATAATTACTAGGTATATATAAATGTTAAGGATGTAATTATTTAATAAACACTTAAAAAAAATAATAATAGTTCGGTAGGAACATTTACAACATTAAAAGCACTTTAGTATTAAGAGGATGTCAGCGCACTATTTGTTTTCTCTCTCTAGCCCACGCGCAACATAGATAGAACGCATTTACCCAGAATCATTTTTTCTATGTTTTTAAGTAATCTTAGAGTAATATCACCCATTACAAAAATATTATTCTCTATCTTTTTTGTTATGGGTGATTTTACTCTAAGATTACTTAAAAA
>NC_042494.1:104589109-104605276 GCF_005508785.2 Acyrthosiphon pisum
TGATTTTACTCTAAGATTACTTAAAAACATAGAAAAAATGATTCTGTGTTAATGCGTTTTGTCTATGTTGCGCGTGGACCAGAGAAAGAAAACAAATAGTGCGCTGACATCCTCTTAATTTTCTTAAATCATCATTTCAATTTTCTTTTGCTTAAATCATTTTTAATTATTTAACTGTACAAGGTTACCGTGTAAAAATGTTTTTAAGTGGGGATATTTACAAATACTAATAGTAAGGTATTTTCTGACGGAACACGTTAGAGGAGGGTGCCTTAAACACCAAATCCGCTCCTGCCGGTTCTCCCACAAAAATGCATCACACTCCGTCAAGTAACACTACACAACACACTACACACACATAATATTATAAGGTACACGTTATGTTTTCAGCCCGTTTCGAGCTTACTTATATTTCGTTATCCTGTCGTCGGAGCGACTGTATGCGGCGCACGTGTTGAATGTCAAACGCGGGCCCGAGCAGCGCAGTCAGTCGCGCGGAAGTTCAAAAATGTCATCCGGGCAATAAAAAGAACGGCTCATCAAGTTTTTACGCCGCGCACGCACATATAACAACAACGTAAACGGGAGTCCCCCCCTACCAAACGATTATAAAAATAATAATAAAATATTTTATTATGTATATATTATAATAGGCACCTACGTCATGTCGTATTCGGCCGCGGTCGGAAGCCTTGTACCGCTATACGATGACGTTGGCCTAGGGTGGTGGGGGTGATGGCGGGGATGGCGCTTTAAGGTTAAGATCGGTCTCCGAGGAGAAATATATATTAATATATACGCGTATTATTTATGTCTGACGAGCGCGAATATTTCAATTTAATTTTTTTTCGCCGTTTTCGTTAAGGTTGCCTATATAGTTAGTTTTTTTTTTTCTAAAGCTCGAGTCACCCCACTCCACCCACAGGTCGACCGCGCGAGTACGACATTGTTATACGCGTATATACATATCATTATTATGTGTATAAGTAAGAATCGCGGGCGCGCGTTTGATTTACGATCAGCACCACAACAACGCGTATATATATATCATCCAGCCGGGGCGTCGTAGCAGTTGAAATATCAAGTCGCGGCTTTTTACCGTATACCTTACTTTTTATTTTACAAGCGATATTTTATGCATTTTACACGCACGTCTTATATGTATGCAGAGGTGTGCGGGGGTTGTTTTTTCTCCTCTTCCGTGACGTCGTCGTTGAGGGCGTACGATAAAAGTGCGCCGCGGCCTCGATCACGATTTATGTACCTATATCCGCCGCACATATTGCGAGACGCGCGCGCCGAGGCAACAGTTGGTATAACCGCCGCCGCCACCGCCGCCGACAGAATTTCCCACTGTACCCCCCCTCCTCCACCTACTCACAATCTTCTGTCCAACTATATATATATATATTATATATATAGATTATCGAGTTCGGCTCTTTTGGCTCACAATAACTATTATTTATAACGCGCGTCATTACTGCTGCAGCAGTCTATTATATACTATAACCATAGTGATGAATGATGAAAATACTACTGTACTAATAATACTATAAAATTTTAAGCAACATTTTTTGGCCATAATATTATAAAATATGTCACGTCCGATGTTTATATAATTATTTTTTTTCTTAATTTCGTTTTAAGTACAGTTATATAACATTTAATACATATTATATATATTATGTTGTATACTATGAAGGTACGCACTTGAATATTCATAATTATTACAATATAAATTCAAAGATATTATGGATAAGAAAACTATTAATCGATCGTTACGCGCACATTTCATTGTTTCAACGTTTGTATTATTTTTCGCGTTGTATACGAAACTCACTATTTACCTATGATAAAATGTTTTAAAGAGAAAAGTATGATATAGACTTTTGACGTATTCTAATGTACTTTGTTACTACACATTGTGTTTAATAGCATACAAAAAAATAAAATTATCGTCTACTTTACTTAATTTACTTCGACAAATAAATGTATATGATTGCATTCAAACAATTAAAGAGATTATAATATAGACAGTGCGCACTGAATTTAGATGCGATTAGACTTTATTTCTTATAATAAAATATGTATTATTATAGTGATGATGATTGAGTAGATTTTGGAGAGGTACCCCCTTGGAGAGGAAGAACATCAAATAATATGCCTACATGACAATATCATTGCAGATACACGGTAGAGCTGACAAAACCCTTATCTCCCATCATTTGCAACATCATCAACCTGCAGGCTGCAGCAGTGCTGTATAAATGTGTAATATTATATAATCGTAGCTCAGATTATTATTATAATAATAATATATTCCGCGGTGAACGGAAAACTGAAACATGACCTCGGGAAACAATATATATAAGTATATAAAATGTATATGATGATATTATTCAGTATTCGTTACAGTGGTTTATAATATATTATATATACCTACTGTTTAATATGGGTCTGGGAAGCAAATAAGCGCTTATCCGCTGTCCGCAAAAGCCGTGTTTACGACCTCGGTAATGGGGTCGTGCTCGGGGAGCCCACGAGTTATTTTTCACTTAAACCAAGGAGTGCACCTAAGGAAATAATTGGCCGTTTAATCTGTGCGCGAGCTTAATATTATATAATAACGCGCGCCGCCGTCGTCGTAAAAGAAACGGGCGGAAAAAAAACCAGAAGACTGGCGAAAAAAAAGCACGCGAAAACAATCCTCTCGTATAATACGAACATAAGGCAGTTATATAGTACTATATAAGTTCATTAACGGGCTCGCTTGCGTTATATATATACGCTTGTACGGGAGATAGCGTGGCCGCTTATTTTATATATACGCGTGCTGTGTGTGCGTGTATAATGTATATGTATATATATATATAATATTTTTTTTTTAAAAGGGGACCGCGAGAGAGGGGAAAAGGATCATAAATTTCAAAGGCCAAACCAGTGGCAGCGGTGTGAGGGGTTTTTCGGGGGTGGGTTTACCGTGGGCGACGCCGACGACGACCGACTACTATATTATATACTATACGACCACGACGACGACGGCGACGGCGGCGACAACGACGACGGCGACGATAAAACCAACAAATATTAGAATTAAAAATAATTCCACCCCCGCGGCGTACGTACACACCAAATGCAAAACGGGCACTTCCTCAGGAAAAAGGGGAAAGATTTGCAAACCCGGTGAATTATTATCGCATCGGTTTGCGCCGCGCGAGTATATATACGTAGTTTTGAAAAATCCGTAGCCGTATCGCGTAGCCCGCCTTATGTCGTCGTGGCTTCTTCTTCTTCTGCTCGGTATTTTTTTTTTCGGTTATTATTTTTTTTTCTACTTCGACTCGGTGGAGGTGGAGGAGAAATTAACCGACCGTGGCCGTGATGGTGTAGTGTACGTGCTGCGGCAGAGGGCTGGGGTTCAAACGAAATAATAATAATAACAATTTTAAACTCGGATAACACGACGACTCGACGTATATTTTTTGTTCCATTTCTCGTATTTTATATTCCTATATAAGTATACCACGATATCGTATATATAATATTTATGTATGTTTTGTTTATACTTTTTATTATTCGCCTGGTGTAAAATTAATAGACTCCTGCCGCCGCCGTCTCGGCGTCCACGAGGAGGACTTTACAATATACATATTATATATTTTGGTATACGCGTGTAAAACATTTCCCCGCTTACATGTCGTACCGCCACTGCTTCGACTATATAGGAACATAATATATTAAATATACTATACCTATATATAATATTATAACAAAAACACCACGATGTATATTATAGAAACAACGAAATAATAATAATTGGAACACGAAACTCGCCCGGGCCGAACGAGCGCGCACCAATAATAGACTCGGCTATGGTGGCGACACAAACCCGTAATTACGATTTACGGGGAAAGGAAACCGTCGGCGACCTGTGGCGGGCACACCACACCGGTGCGCGGGTAGTTTGTGCTACACACAATATATATGATATATACATACAATATATTTATATGTACTATATAGTGTAATATGTATATAATGGCTCCGCCGGCCTTACCCCGTTGAAATATAATATATAGGTATGTGTAGAGTTTTTTGATTCGACTGTAAGCGGAGCCAACGCTGGCGGCGATGTTGTCCGTATTCCGACGGGAAATCGTCCATTTTTTTTTCCACTGCGTACAGACGTTATGTAATTCACCCAAAAATTATAACAATACCTACGTAATAGTCATGACTTCAGCGAGAATTGAATACATTTTCCCTACTAAAAACTACGCCATGCGCTTATGCACAAAAAATCCAAGGTATGCAACACTATATTATTATACTTATACTTTATGAAATAAATTCACAATAATTTATTTAAACATTCGCAAAATATTATATAATGGTATAAAACGTATTGACAATAATTTCCCCCCAAATGTGCCATGTGTATTAGATAAAGTTATATATGCATATATAATATATTATTATATGCACTAACGTTTCTAACTCAAAAAAACAAATACTAAAAGATGAAGCTCATGTTTAGAACGACAATGAATAGGATTTGTATGTATATCTCACTTATTATGAATTTTAAATGAAACTCATCAATATGTACAATCATCGTGTTCATGGACTTATAAGTAATAATTTAACGATAATGTCACCATGTTTGATTTCTAGGTTTCGATAACCTATATTAGGTAAGTACCAAGAACGTTATGGAATATAGCAGTAAATAAGTGCGGTGGTCGGTGATTTGTACATAATATTATTATAGTATTAGAAACCCCTTATCCCGACGTAATTGTACAATGTGTCGAAAGTTTCTCGAATAAGTTCGATAATTTCTATTAAAATACACGGAAACGACGAACGAATCGCCGAGGATGGGTTAAGTGCAGGACAGCTGCTGCGGACTATATAGGGATTGGATTTTCGGAGACGTATTGTATTTATACGGTTTTCAAAGATTACTACTATTGGTTTATCGCGTTTTATCCGTTATAACTTATTTTAATATAAATAATAAATATTATTAATTCTTCGCGTGGAAAATATCGATGAAAAAAATTATCATCACCTCCGGAACAGAAAGATTTGCTTTTCGAACATCGTCGTTTCATTGTAATAATATGTCTTAATAATACATAGATTATAATTTTATCATCGTCGTATTATTATATTTTGGGACTGCCACCACGTCAACGTCATACAATCTCGATACGCGATGACATCATCATCTCGTCTTCGCGTGGGAATATCTACAGAGACGTGTTTGTATCTTTATTTTATTTTTTTAATACAGACAACGATGTAAAAAATCTTGTAACCTGATCTGCTCGGTTTCTTTTTAATGTTAAAAACGCATAATAATGGCTCGTACACTGACTACAATAATGTTATAATTACTACTTGTAAGTTATAATTAGTTATTAATTTATTATGATGATAATAGGTTATGGGTTTATACAGATAAATAGAATAAACTAGATTGCCAACTGTGATAAGACGTGAAATGACCATCCACCATTTAAAAAGATGGGTCTTACATAATAAAATACAAATCGTTTTATATTATCTTATAAACACAACTGATAAGGATTACGAATATTGGCCTCGATTTAAATGTGGCGACCAATAGCTTCAATTAATTACACAGGCACTGTATTACAGTTATAAATCTAGTTTTTACAGTGAAACTTCAATATTACAATGTCTCATGGGGGCATAAAAAAAAAATCGTATTGTAGAGAATTTCGTTAAATAGAACTAAAATTTCTAATTTAGTTTCGAACTCAAAAATATTTCGTTAAACGGAAAATGTTGTTAAATGGAAGTTTCACTGTACTATAATATTATATCTGTATGGGTTTATGACTTATGAATAGAACCTATATAAGTAAGTGATATACTAATATATAATTAATGCATTTCACTTTGATATTTATAAGTTCGTATATACTCTTTATATTAAGTAATTTACTAAACATGCTCATCGGCTTTTAATTTTAGATTCATAGTGGAGCGATGAATGTATTATTGATTTTACAATGATATGTGTTATTTATTTATTTTTTGTGTCTATCGTCACCTTTTGGGGCAGTAAAAATGCTTCCATTTTCTTCAACAATATGTTATTCGATGAGAAACTGAATCTAGTTGGTGCATTCAGGTGGTCCAAATTTAAACTTCCCCATAGTTTTCAAAAGCGTCGGAAAAACAAAATTAAGGAAAAACGGAATTTTTTACGCAAAATCGGTTTTCGATCAAATCAATTTTGGTTTTTGGTGTAACTCTAAAACAAACGATCGTAGATACATGATATTTTCACTTAATGTTTATATTAGCATTTTCTATTCACCATACAATTTTCAAAATATTTTGACTCGTTTTAAACTGTTTACGAACATTTTCAGTTTCTAATTTTTTTAGGTTTTTTCCTATATTCATCAATATAATATTGTAATCGTTAGATTGAAAGGTTTTGACAATTCATACAAGCCTCCTAATAAATTGTTACAATGACAGTTGAAAAATATAAAAAAACTTACCTAGTCACAATTTTTTTTATAAGCATTGAAAGTTGACAAAAGACGTTAAAATCACGAAAATTTGCAAATTATTTTGAGTTAAAAATTCATAAAAAATTTTGTTTTCAAATTTAAGACTTGAAAATTTAATACATGAATTCTCATGTTTTCCTACCAAAAAATTTAAAAAATATAAATACACAGGGTTTTTTATAGCTATCTTATTTTAAAATTTGGACGAAATTACATATTAAATATATTGATTCTATATATATATAATAAAAAAGAGTCGCCAACACAGAATACTTCTTAAATGGTATAAGCAATCTCATATTATTTGAAAATATGAACGATCTATAAGTACCTATTAAATATATTTTAAAATTTCAAACACCTATCAGAATTTTTATAAATACATTATTAAATGAAAAATTGTGTTGTGCATACTTTGATAATTACCCGGCAGTATATAGGTATATTATTGTATAAATGTTTGAAATCCACGCTATGCAATGAGAGGGGTCTGCTTACATACAGGTACATTTTTGTGTATAATACTATAATTTATTTCATTATTTGCACTAAATATATCTAAATATATGTATTATACATATATGTATCATGTATGGTGCATGTTTGTGTGTAAGGTTTTAAATCAATTTATCTATATAGCGTGTGCACTGTGCCTGCTATAATAATATATATATTATTATTATAATAGGCATATATCCCACTCGGGAGCAGCGGTAAATATTTAATATTTCACGTGACGGAATTTCAGAAAATCGATTATTATTATTTCCACGTAAATGAATCGCGTGCGTAATAACAATACTTGTGTGTTTGTAGCGTTCAGTGGTAAAACAAATTGTTTGTGTATTATAGTACCTAGGAACCGAGATCACATCGATTAAACTCGAGTTTTAAAAATGATTAAATTTGTTAAACTTCGACGGTATATAAATTATAACATTATATAATAAATTTACTACATATTTTAATGAAGTTGTTCTGAATATTTTTATAGATATTATTAACTTTTAACTTTATATAATATTATTATGCGTATTTGGGATGAGAGCGATTAATTTATCACTTATACATTTTAAACTGTGCCTAAATCTTTTCGATCAAACCATTTATCAATAATTGTTCGCAGATATTGATGAGCTATTGAATCGGATTGAAATTAGATAGTGTAATATTGGTAGTATAAATTAATGAAATGCGCTTTTTGGTGTGAAAATTGTTTATTGAATATTAATTCCCGCGGTATGTTAAACATAAAATACTGCAGTTTTAAAACAATAACAGAATCACACTGTTCAGTGTTCACAGAAATTACATTGTTAGTACATTATATTTCATTTGATACTTAGTCAAGTAAATTAAATATTAACTATTAGATTACAGTCATACATTTTATCTGGACATCTAGTCTGTCTATATAACAGTCCGGGCGGAGGGATTAAATTTTCGTGTATTTCAAATCTTGTTAAAACGATTAGTTTTTAAAGTAGGGCGAATAAGGGCCAAATTAAAGTTTACTAACTTTAGTCCTAACCTTGACGTACAATTTGTAAACGCGGTACGGTGAATTTGTAATACATAATATACCGATACACATTTCAAATAATATATAATATACATATTAAATGGTTTTAATTTTAAAAATGTAGCTCCGCTTAAATAGAAAATGTGTTCCATGTAGTATTGTTTAATTAAATATAATTTTATCTTGCACTTTTTCATTTATTTTTCGTAATTGTAAGAAAACATTTTTGTATTTATCGCATATTTAAGTTTACATATATTTCTAGAGCACCTTGTACAACTTTTCAATGCTTCAAAATCTTAACCTCATTTGTAATAATATTATACATTTGTATATGTACAAATTAGGTCGTTCGAATTATGATACCACGAAAGGATGGCTCGCATGCAGACGACGCGTCGAGTGCCGGAGAATAAGGATAACGGAAGGGTCGAGGGACTAGGAGCGGGCAGCGTGTCGTGGGCGAAAAGTTGTCGTAGTCTGTAGCGTTTACAAATAATAATATCATATACTAAAGTACACTAGTGGAGGCAATAACGGCACACAGTCGCCGTCGAGTATAATTTATACTCGTGTGTATAATATATTATACGCCCAGTGTAAGTATAGTATAAACAGTGGTTCGAAGAGGTATTCCGTATGCGTAATGCGTATATAATACGCGTACGACGACGGTGCAGAGATGTCCAGCGACCCGTATATATACCACGCGGACGAGACGGCGTTGTAATTTTTTGTTTTTCCTTTTTAACCATATTATATGTATACACAATATACGCCTATATAAACATTAAACGTGTATATATACATATACGTCCGCGGGTATCCGGGACCCGTCGTTGACCTGCAGGAAATAATAATAATAATAATAATGAAAAGAAGTCGAAAAAAAGAACGGTAACCACCGCCGCAGTATACGAGGCATATATATATATATATATACGATAATTTAGGAGGACCCGGCGCGAATAATTTATTAAGCGTGACGTCGAGTGGACATTATGTACAGCGTTTCTCTTTCTTGTCACCGCGTCCCTATACGTGCATATAATATATATATATGATGTGTGTGTGTGCCGCCCGCTCTTTACCCTACGGTATATAATATTTATATGTATATACATATTATTCGCGTATATAATTGTGTAAATGCGTATATATACGTGGCGGGCCGGACACACATTGTGTGGTGCTGCGAGCGCGCAAGAAACGCGGTCGTCGTCCGCTAATAAGGTCCGGCCCGGTCCGGTAGTCCCCTCCCCTCTCCACGAAAACCACCCCCGAAAGTGTGCGAATTTACATAAAGACACGCGCACATACCTCTCGATTTAAATAACATTCCCGTATTTACACGGGACGCCCGCGCAAATGTGTGTGTGTGTCCGTCTGCGTACGGTGTATGTATTATTATAATGCACTATATTATTCGGAGGATCTGTCGCCGCCGACGAAAAGGACGAATCCCCCCTCGCTCACAACCACCCCCCCGGAAAGGGTATATTAAAACGAGAATGACCGCTACCAAGAAACGTCTAACCCTTGCTTTCCGAGGCCACAGTTATGTGTGTGCGTGAGTGTGGATGTGTGCTCGCGCGCGCGTACCTACATAAATTATTCGCAATTTCCACGTTTTCTCGGCCACCGCGGCACAGTACACGCGACTTATACACGAATAAATCAACCACGGGCGAGACCATTTTATAATTAAAAAAAGAAAAGATACACCCGTCGGCGAAGTCGTGGGCAGAAGACGTGCCGGACACTGAAACGTAACGAAAACAATTTTTCCCAAAATTCGCAGCAGACTTTCCAAGACCATTCAACGAATTTCATTGCTTTACATTTTGAATAACACTACAGGACATAGGTGTGAGAATCGCAAGATTAAATCTATGCACAGTAGCAATAGTATAGCAACTCTATTATAGGTATATGCTATACCTCGTACAGTCGTACCTCGTCAAATATGTCCACATCATTCAATTATAATTATTTTTAATAATGCAAAACAAACTGCAATAGGAAAAAATATGTTTTTTTATAGATATATGTTTGAGAGTAACGTTATATTAATAAGTGTTATAATAGTTATAATAGTGTATAATATATTAATATTATACACTATATCACAGTATAAATGTATTTATTTTTGAACAATGTTAGGTATATGTTGTATGGGGATTAGCATACTATCCAAATGTAATTTTGGTCTGTAATAAGAATTCACCTTACTGCAGCTGTAATAAATATAGTGATATACCAGCTTAGATATACAATATGTACATCCGTTTTGTGTACCTATAAACCTAGTATAAGGTATTAAGGTTCATAAATTATATATAATGAAAATAATTACAACGTCAATTAAAATTAATATTATATACTCATTCAATATATCCTCAGTGTGAATAATTTTTAATTAATTAATTATATGTACCTAACCTACCTAAATTAAAACATTTTACAATGTAATACATATAAATATAAAATATCTTAGATACAAAAATAGTTTCTGTTCATTTATTGTGTTGAGAGATATTTCTGTATAGTGTGAAAATTATAATTTCAAATGAAATGCAATTATATTATAATATTATGTTTAAATGTATACCTAATAATATATTATGCGTTGTTACGGCTAACACCACACAAACATACTTGACTCATTATCTTCTCGGGAAATAACATACAAATTTTTAAATTATAATACATAATATTAGTACGTACCTTGGTTCATACAGCCAAACACTCTTGAAATCCAGCGATAATAACTACGAGTGTAACGAAGGAGAACGTATTTATATTATTATTATTATTTTTGTTAAATATAGTATGTACAATGTACACGATATATCTAACTATATTAGTACAATAGTACATACAAAAATGTATACAGTTTTATAACTGTACATTATAATAATTTCATACCTAATTGACGAGAAATCTTTTAGATCACATAAGGATATTATAATATGTACTTATACAAGTTACAAGGACAAAACTCGCATTAAAGTTTTGAAATGTTTCAAATTATAATATATCATCGAGTACCTATAGGTATAACTTATTACAATATTGATATTAGGCTCTTTTCGGATGAAAATAATTATTTTCTTACATAAATAAGTCATACAAAATACGTTTTATAGTGCATGTGTTTGTTTGGCGCAGTTTATTATTCCGATGAATATTTTACGGAGAAATATTTTAATTTCAAACTGCTTGGAAAAAAAGCATCCTTTTAAAACCGTTGTGTTCCTCGGTTTAAATCTACCACCTTAGAGGGGAATGAGCTCCTTTGAATTACGAACGTAGGTTTTGTGCCACTTATTTTTATTTATATTTTTAACCGGCTACACCCTTTAATAATTTGGCACGGATTTTATGATCTCTCGAAAAGAACTTACCCCCATCCGACCCCTATAAACCTTTTACAGCAAAAACGTCTCACCCATAAGTTGTCTTTTTCTCGGCATGCTTTTCAAACGACTCTTAGAAATTTCCGATTGTTGTAAGGACGGGAAAAAAATATTTTAAAAAAGCTGATCGATTTTCTATTATAATATCTAGAGTCACCACGCGATAAATAATGTACATAATATAATAATATACGTAATATATTTAGTATTACAAAATATGAGTTATTTAGTTATATTAGTATCATTATAATGATTACTATAGAAATCAAAAATTGTAGAAATTATTTGACTGTAATATAATATTTCTATTCCATAAACTGTATGTCAGTAATGGTAAATAAAGGAACATTTATTATGCAAAACAATCCTGAAACTGAAATTCCCGATTCTAATAATCGAAACTCACTCAGAATATCTTGTCAACTTTCGATTGAATGTTAGACGGAAAAAAATTATTTTAACTAAAATATATTATACAAGTTTGTGATAAATAATTGTACAATTCTGATTGTTTTAATTAAATTAACGTGTTAACCGAACCGTGTATTTTTTTTTTAATGCTTTATGACAGTGAAAAACTATTTTTTTACTTCTACAATGCCATCAACGTTTCGGAATCATTTCCAATCGTCGCGCCGTCTTCGTACCTGCCACTAGGTTTATGATGATTAATAATTATTATTATCGTAGTCATATACATTTAGAGATGCGGTTGGCCACGTAATACTCGTAAGGATGAAGAGCGGAAGACAGATACAGGGACACAAAGAGCATGAGAGATAGAGGTAGTGAGAGAGAGGGAGTGAGAGAGAATTTAATTATAACGAATTACGTTTTGTTCGTATGGTTTTGTATCCACCGAAGTCCTGAAAAATTATTTAATAGTACAGCTCGGAGACGGGCGGGTTGAACTAAAAATCAAACGATACGCCCACGAAATTTGTCTAAGTCACCTGACTGGATAGTCAAATGGAACGCCTACGGCAATTTGTCCCGATTGACGTGTTTCTTTCTTTCTCATTTTTTTTTTTTTTACTTTTATTATTCTTGTTTTTAGTTTTTTTTTTCATTCCGAGTTACCTTATTTTTTTCTTTACACGCGCAATCGACGACGGGCGCCTACGTTTAAGCAGTATACGCGAGATGACTTCTCCGGCACCGACACCGGGTCGCCACGGTTAATAACAATAACCATAATATTATATTATATAATAATACGCACTACAAGTATACGAGGCAGGCGGTGGTATAATATTTATAATAATGAATTACAATGAAAATACATCGTCTTACACGCCAAATATTATATGAATTTTCTCCTAAAATATAATCTCTCGTGGCAGACATTTTTCGTTCCCTTGCGTTTAAACTTACAACGAATGCGCACGACGCTTTATTAATTACGCCGGAAACGTATAATACGCGTACACAACATAAAATATTACACGAATTTTTGTTTTTCGCATACATATATACATAAAATCCTCTACCGGAAATCCTGTGTAGAAAATCAATTATGTTGCATTTAAGATTGTCGCTATATATCGTAATTTTATATTGTGTATATATATATTATATATATTAAGCAGTGTATAATAAATTATTTAAAAAAAATAATATATAGTATCGTCACACATTCGATGTAGTATGTATATAGGTATGTATTTAAATATAAAATAAATGGAAATTAAGTTCGGAAAACTATTAGCAACGCCAACGTGGGTATATATACTACTGTATATATATATACACAATGTCGTGTGTGTTATTGCATTCACGTACTTATTATTTTATTTTAGTATAGGATGCAATAAAAATGTCAAAATGAATAATTATTAAACTTTTTATGCGATATCATCCTGCGCGTTGAAATACAATATTATAAGTCGGGTAAGAACGGCGCGAAGTGTATATATTTATGCCAATTTCGTTCAAATCTAGTAAGTTTACATGTGTTTATTATTATATTATTATAGTTTACGAGTATATAAAAGTGTCAGTGTATATTATATTATTATGGAATATATAATTAATATGTGAATCTAATGCACGTGTAGTTTTGATTAACATACTACACACATAAATAATAAATATAATACTCAAAACTCTTATACTGCTGATGTATTTTTAAAATATTGTCCGAACAATACCATATAAATATAAATATTGTATGTATAATGTATACAATTATGGTGAACTATAAATTATGGTATTATTCTCATAAAACGTTTGAAATAAAAAGGATATTATATTGTTTTTTCCAGGAGTGCGTAAAACTACGTGTTTATTCGATGAAAAACGTAAGTCAAAACAGTAAAAATATCATATTTATACACGTAATATAAATAATTTAATAATGTTTTAGATAGCATTAGTTGACCGTCGTATAGTATCGTAGAGAGACATATTATGCAATTTATTATATTATATGCGTGCGTACACCTGCTATGATAATATTATTACGACTGCGACGTCCGAAACGCGATGTATATAGGATCCTAGCTTCATATAATATATTATATTGTACGATATAAATCACTGACGATTATCATAATTGCTGTTTTCGTTTAAGCCATTATTTTTAATCGAGCAAATCATCCGCTTATACGACGAGTATTTATAATAATATATTATATAGAATATGCGTATAATATGATGAATAATATATCGTACGACGACGCGCCTCTTACGTGATCGTGATGAATCGAGTAAAAACGAAAAAAAAACTATATTTTAAACATATTCATACGTGACTATAATATTTATCACGATGTTTCTATATATATGTTATGTAAACCATATAGGTTAATTTTGCCAGGAGGTCTGCAGCGATGGGTACAGGTACATCGGTACCTATATAGGTACAATGTATATAGGACCTACAGGCTACAGTCGAATCTCACGATCTGCAGACGGTGGTATGGGAGTGTGTATAGAGGTTAAAAAAATAACCTATAAATACAAACATACATAATATAACACACACATATACACATCGGTCGTAAAAAAACGGTGGCGAGATAAACAATATTTTTACAGAAAAAACCTCTATGTATACACGCACCGCACACGATAATAATATATAATAATATTATAACAACAACGACGACGACGACGACAACGACGACGATACGCGCGGTACACTTCCCTTATTTTTTTTTTCTGGCGGTATATATATATGTACGACCCTTACTACCCCCCAGTCCACACCACCACGCCACCCGTCGAGCTCAGTGGGGTCCTTCGGCAGCGACAAACACACCGCGAAAAAGAACGTTGCGGTTTATACACACTATATGCGCCTTTGAGTATATACATATATATATATATATAAATACTAAGATAAGAGTCAGAGGCTGCAGCGGAGGAGCGAGTTTCCTTCCGATACATTTCATTCCGTTTTTGCGCCGGCCCCGGTCGAGATAAACGCGCGTAGCAAAAAACCGTTCCCGACCGTCGCCGCGTCTTTTCCGCTAATAAACCAATGGCGCAATCAACGCTTTTCTACCCCTACTCCTGCCGCTTGCACATACAAATAGTGGCAGGGGTGGTCGACTCGAGTTCGATCGATCTATGTAATATGTATATGTGTGTGTGTGTTGGCGTTTGCTTAAGGGTGTGTGTGTGTGTGTGTGTGTGTGTGTATTATATATCATTGTTGCGTATTGGAGTAAATAAGCTGTCGTTATTTTAAAAATCTATTTTTCGACGTGAGTACTTGCATTGGGGTGTTTAAATGTTTAATTCGCATCTGGTAATGTGATAAATTAAATTTTATATCAGTAATATCCATATAGGATATAATATAGTTTACCCAAGCGCGCATTAAGATGGTAGGGGGGGGGGGGTCATGGTCTAATTGATCTTAACAGGTATCTTAGAGATGCCCGTATAGTCTCACTCTACAAAATATTTATTTAATGAACAAATAAATAAAAAAATGTTTATATTATTATTACGAAAAATTAACAAATGATAAATACATGATAAATTTATATTTGATAGCAATTTAATAAACTTTGTAAATTAATGAAAATGCGAGTAAGTTGTGGACAGTGTAGTTAAATGTATTAAGTACGAGATAATAATTTATATTATGAGGTTTTTAGCTACCTATTCGGTATTCAAATTCAATTTTTTAATTGAATTTGTCACTGCGATGGTTGTAGCGACAGTATAGTATTCTAGCCTGTAAATGTCTATAAACGAGAGCTATTCGCGGTACTTGTGGACAAGTCGGTCATTGCCCTGAATCCTGATTATAGTATCTCTGCTTGAATAATTTATAATTTCGTAATATAAATATTACCTAATGCCAATATATAGGTAATATTGCGTAATCATTTTGCTAAATTTATTTTAAATAATCGTAAAAAAGTAGTAATAATAATTTTTTGAACAGAAAATGGTTGTATATTGAGAATTGAAGGGGGGTCCACTAGTGTCTGAGCTTTCGGGGCCCAGTGGACATTATTTTGATCGGGAGCATCAATAACACGTTGACTTTCGGTGTTGGTCACAACAATAGTATTTTTGTCTTAAGGGGATTCGATACCGTGATTTTCTGTTTTCGTCTAACACACGCATGACATAGTATTTTAGACGTGTTTTTTGCCAAAGATATCAATTGATCTAATGAAGCGATAAGAATTATGAAAACAGATTTGAA
>NC_042494.1:104605326-104657224 GCF_005508785.2 Acyrthosiphon pisum
TTCAAATCTGTTTTCAGATTTCTTATCGCTTCATTAGATCAATTGGTATGTTTGGCAATAAACACGTCCAAAATACTATGTCATGCGTGTGTTAGACGAAAATAGAAAATCACGGTATCGAATCCCCTTAAGCATTATACGATATCGATGTATATTATTTTCGTATTATATCCAAATATTGAAATTATCATAATTAAATTGTAATAGTTAGGTATCACGTTTATAACGTAAAGACAAGTTTCTATAATATTTCACAATTGTCACATAATGTACCTAAAAAAGAAATAGTGTTTATTTGTGACATACCATAAATCTAAATTATGCTGTACTATTCGTCAGAAGCGTAATATATTTATCGTTGTGTTCTTGATGTTGAAGGGATGGAATTTTTAAAAAAATTTAGTAGGGGACATTATAAGGGAATAAAAAATGTGTTGAGGTGACAAATCACCCCCTCCCAAAACTGAAATGATGCGGTTGTTATTCTGATAAACAACGAACTAATATGTAATAGTGAAGCAAAATGATTACCTATGTTTTATTCTTTCTTTACGTCCTCTAAGAAATTTTTATACGCCACATTATAAAATTCCATTCAAACTTCCAAAATGAATTAAAATATGAAGTAATTTTTGATTTTACAATGATATGTGTTTTATCAGGTCTGTCATTACCTGGTAGAAAAGTGAATCTAGTTGATACTTTAGGAGGTCAAAAGTAAAAATTCCAAGTAGTTTTTAAACTTTAAAGTGTAGAGCAAAAACAAATTATCTCGTTTTTGTTTGTATAACTCAAAAACGAATAACTGTAAATACTTCAAAATGTTACCAAATTTGTACATGACCTTTTCACATACATGATGAGATTTTCAAAATATTTTTACTCTTTTTGAGCTACTTATAAACATTTTTAATTGTAAATATTTTTTTTAATGGTTAAAAAAGCTTCATATTTTAATACAAGGTTCCTCATAAGTTGGTATAGTGTCATTTCAAAAATGTTAAATAAACGAAGTCATAATTTTTTTGTATAACCATTTCAAGTTTATTTTTAACAAAATTCATCAAAACCATGAACATTTGCAGATAATTTTGTGGTTAAAAGCTTAAAAAATTATAAATTTTTCAATTTTTATAACTATATAGGTTCAAAATGCAAAACAAGTGTTTTCATGAGTAGTTAATACTGTAACCAAAAAATCTAAAATATATAAAAATTTTTTTTTATAGATATTTTAAGTTCAAATTAGGACAAAATCAATTTTTTTTTAAACGAACAATAACAATTTTAGTGATTATAAAAATAAAGTAGGTACCTAATTTAAAAACTTTATTCGTTGGTACTTTAAACTTTTAAAGTATATTATTATATTTTATACACACAATGACATTTTCAAATGCATTTTTTTTGGCAATAAATTACTCCGAAAGCTATTATAATATAAAATATACAATATAACATTGGCTGACATACTTTAGCTGGCAGAATCGTTTCTCGTATAAACAATGATTTTATATCATTGAATTAAAATTTAACACATCTATATTACAATGGCCTCACGACATTTAATGTACAACAGACCCGGTACCTTCTTGCCTGCTCTTTTTTTTAATGATTGCGTTTTAGACAAATACTTCGTATTTAACTTTTTTTATAAAGATCATTTTACATATTTATATATTATATTATTAGAATTTATTATAGCTTACACTTTTCATCATCGATTTATATAGAGACTGTTTAATGTATTAATACGTGAACCCTATAACTCGTGGGTTGACAGCTATAAGATTGCTGCGAGAACATATAATATGTATAACAGTTAATACACCGATAATAAACCCCATGATATTATAATTATTAAGGATTATAATATTATCGGAACAATTTCGTTTGGTTTGTCAGAATTCATACATTTAATTTTAAGCATATAATATATTTTTTCATCGTTATACAATTTTTTTTTTCGTTATTTTTTCGGGGTGCACGCGAGAGAGGAACGGATTATTATTATACGACTCCGCTGCTTCCGTCAGTCCATCGACGAGTTGGAACATGATAAGAGGGGTAGTAGGAGGGGTTGGCCGTTGTGGCTGGTGAGAGGGCGCGGGCGGGGTGGTGGCTCGTTTTGCATAAGCGCCGAGGGGGACGTACGCGGCGGTGGCGCGCGCGACAGCCGCTGCAGCGAACAAATTGAAAACCGCTTAGTGTTTTAATTTAAATAGCGAGCGCGACACGTTGCCGCCGCCACCGCCGCACACACTCAAAATGCCCACAAATACCGCAGCTCCATCACGTGTGCAATACGTATATAATAACCACGCGAGCCTGGCGGAGAGGACGTCGAATATAACCATCGTACATGTAATATTATTATTATTATATAATGCATGTGCCCGCATACATATTATTATAGTGTCCGGTCATTCGGCCGGAAACGCCGCGGTGTGTGGACACACATACAATCGGTGTGATTTCCCCCAACCACCCACCCTTCCGCATGGTGCATACATACGCATCAATTTTGGTCGGGGGATGGGGCAAGTTTTTTTTTCTCCCACTCGTGATTTTTTGTTATTTTTCCCATTCATTTTTTCCGTAATATTCGTTATTGCGCGACATATTATAGGATAATGCTATTATTATTATTAGGTATGTATTATAGTAGGAGTCATATATATACCACGACAATAAACGATGATTTATTTTAAAAAATGTTTTTATTATTTTATTATCATAAATCACCTAACGGTACCAATACATTGTATAATAACATGCACGGTATATGCGTTGTACCTACTACGATTTTATGATATAGCGTTGTAATTACATATTATTATTTAATATTACGTAATTATATTAGGTGTTTTGTACTCGACATTCGAACCTTTGTTTCGTTTTGTTTGTTTTTTTTTGTACCATTTTTTCAGATGATTCCGCATCGTCGACAATATTGAAATACCGTAAACAAACATTTATTTTTTTATTGTCGTTCACCTCGGACGCGTTACCTTTTGGCTTTATTTTTCGTACACCTGAATATTATATATACATGTATAATATATATTATATAGGTACAACAATGGGCGTATTATGCTAAAAAAATTCGCCGGATTAGGATTAAATCAGAGTCACGTTGATCACACCGTCTACGACCAGAGAACAATAATTGTGTATACACAATACACATAATATTATTAATTATTATTTTTTAGATACACATAGGCGCCGAAATATGTCATATAATTTTCAACGCATCGTTTCACCTCCGATACTGACTGATGTACTCCTCCCTAAAATCAACTCTCCTAAATCGTTTATACCATCATAACGGGCTGCTTTACAGCTGTAATTTATTAAGTCCAAGGGTATAAGTGAATAACCCTATAATATTATATTCAGCGAAATGAAGTACAAACATTATGAGGCTTTACCATGTGTGCTATTTTAAAAAAAATATCAATATTATTATACCGCATATATAAAAATAGTAAATTTTTTTAAAAAAAATACGATATTTACATTATTTATGTTATTAAAATCATTTATATTTAAGGGTTTAAAATGTACTTTTAGAAATAAAATAGCTGTGCCTACCTAGCTACCATAAAAGTAATTTACACGAATCATTCATTTATTTTTAGATGAGATATTGTCTTTTTCAGTTCTCAAAATGTATTATTATATAACATTTTTACTTCACTTTCGGGCTTTTAAACATACAATTATATTATTATCTTTATTAATATAATATTATGCATATAGGTTAGGTTAGGTTAGATACCTTATTTCTCTAGAAGTTTTAACTTGAATAAAAAAAAAACCTCGTTATGTTATAGTAATAATAGCTGATTAATACATTTCTTACAATATAATGTTTTGAAAAATATTATCCCCAGAACCTATTTACTAATTACAAACCATATTCCGTATTTTAATGCCACACAGACTTATTAATAAATTATTGTTTGAATTTGGTGTGAATAATATCGAATAGGTATAATATCTAATAATTCTAAGGTAGATAATTGGTGCCATACAAATCCTAAATACTATACAACACGATCCGTAGTGATTTCGTGTAAATGCTCTTGAAATAATTAACGTCCTAGGATTTATTAATATTATAATTTTTGATTACAAAATACCGAAGAGGATCATAGGTACGTCTGTTAATATAACAGATAACTATCATTTGAACATTTCATATTGTTCATTATAATAAATGAGAGTAAGTAGGTATACTTCTAATGATACTTAAGACAAACCACCATAAATTATTTAAATTTCATTAAAGATCTGATTAGGTACAGAAATTCAAGTACCTATAGGTAATAGTATCTATTATTTTTTATAAATTTATCTTTTTTTGGTATTGTTAAGTTCGTTGAGCTACTATTTAATGTTCATAAAATGATTTCATATTATATTCACAATATTATTTTTTTGAATTTTAGAATGAATTTAAAATATGAGAAAACTAAAAAAAATTTGTTTGGGTGCCACCCTAATATATACCATATATGTATAATATATCGTGAAGGTCTAAAACTACCTTTTTGCGGGTAGGTAGGTGGTTGGTTTTTTTTTACGAAACACGTTTTACACATCTGTCGGCATTATTGAATAGATTTATGTTTATACATATACATATATACAAATACACGTTACGTATATAATAACAATAATACCTAAACCGAATTTCGCGTAGACATAATATTATTTTGTTGTATATAATATATTTCGTTATACGTCGCGTCGCTTTTTTTTTTTTGGCAAAAACCCACTGTGTGCGTCTGTATAATACGACGCCCACGAAACAAATAGAAAGAGTGCAGTGCAGAAATCAGTGGCATTTTACCGGGGCGCGTCTTGCTAACAATAATATTATAATGTACTCTATCAGATCTACTACAATATTAGAGGTACGTTTTAGAAAATATTATGTGACTTATTACTTACTGGCCATTGCACAATGTCAACATCTAAGAATATGCATTGTCACGACTTTAAAAAAAAAATTATTAATTGTCGTTTCTATATTATGATAATATTTGAATATTCATGTCTAATGAAAACCATAACAGGCATAAATATAATAGTCAGTGTATAATAATAACGATCACGTGATGTTCTACATTTCTAATAACAAGTGAGGAGTTCTGGTCTTTAATTTTGGAAAGTTTTTTTTTCCTGGCGGTATTCAATTAAATCATTCTTTGATAGATAATAGGGGTATGTATATAAAAATAAAATATTTTTATTTTTTTACAAGGATCAAATCGATAAATTGTTATTGTTCATCACCATCATTAGGTTACATAATATACGCTTTATACAGAGACATAATATAATGCTATTGAACAATTTTTTTTTATCTCAACTCGTGATCAAATACTGTAGATATACGTATCAATTTTTAACGTAAACGTATAGTATATAATACACTATAGCCGGCGTGTGTATATTATATATTATATATAAACGCAGTATTTATTTTATATATAATACGACGGTTGACACACAAACCTTTTAGAGTTTGCCGAAAGCTCGTCTCCTGCGGGACTACAAACATTTGCGGTGGATTCAAAAGAGCTCCGGAGGAAAATAAACCGCAACAGCCCTACGGCGCTTGGGCGTGAGGAGAGGGACATAAACACGCACAGAGGTGTCTGTTGAGAATGTTCCAATATAGTGTGCTGCAGTGTCGTTATTTTGGCACACGACGAGAGGGTCCTTATATAACTACGCGTATATATATATATTATATTATATATACACCGGGGCCTCGTGGAAATATTCAGAATTTCGCGAGAGATCTTAAACCATCTGTATGCATTATTTTCTCACAATCGTATTTATATCATCGGGGAAATCGGCTGTCAACCCGCGTATCATTACTATAAAATAATATCAGCACGAATTCAAGTGTATCCTTTATCATTATATTTTTTTAATTACTGTAACCGAATTTTATAATATTCAATATGTATTATAATCACACTCACCGCTGTATGTATTCAATATATCATGACAGCTACGATTCACTTTTAGAGGTACATAATATATTATAAATTATAATTATAAAATAATTAGTGACTTTTTCCGTGAAAACTTCTAAAAATGTCTTTAGAAAAGTGCACGATTTTGAAATAATCGATCGGAATGTTTGATTTCACTGACTACTCTATAGATTTTTATTACCTAAAAAACTAGCTATAAACCGTCCGTATACCATAAATACATCGCATAATATTGCATTATGGTTTGTGGTTTTTGGTTTATTATATTGTCTACTCGACTTTCGTAAAACTTAGAAGCATAATAAACGTGACGCATAATCACATACTATACCTGTTTAAATGTCATCTGGTTTGAAAACGACAGTTTTAAAAAAGGTATTATAAATTATAGTATACATAATATGTTACAATTTATATATGCGAGGTATTGTAATACCTAAATATTGTTATTTTTTCAAAAACATAATAATTTCGTTGTAATACTCGTATAATATAAAAATCGACAGTATTTATATAACGCACAAACGGTTATTAATTACACAATTTTTCACCTGGTCGTATATTACTTATACATAATTTATATAGTCCATCATGCTATCTCGAATCTCGCATTTTTTAACAAAACGGGAACAATAAAAATAAATAAAGTAGAGCACGAAATGTGATTTAGCTTGGAGGAATTTAATTAATATATATATATATATATTACATATTTTATATGCGCACCAATCCAATGTTACGCGCAAGAATTATTTGTTGTAAGTTTTTTAATAGGATTAATAATAATAAGCGGAAATTTGATTGAAAACGTGCTGATTACACATTTCCACCCACAGTATAATAGAAGTATAATATATACCTATAAATAGAAACACACGAGAGACGAGACGCATGCAATACACAGCGATAGTTAAATAATATACATATATAGTATCATATCGGCTGTCGATTTCCTAGGGGGGAGGGGGGGTTTGAGTAAACTTTGAGTAAACCCTCTACCCGATCAAACACACCACTGCTGAGCGTAAATATAAATTGCGCACGCACGCGACAACCCTCGCCCGAAAGCCGCGACTCTACACTGTACTGCACCCCGCACGAATATATATTACGGACACACACACGTCACACACCCACACATTTACACACATACACGCGTATATCCACGCCGCGCGTCTTTATCGCTCCCTGCGACGATATGTATATACTCGTGAGCGCGGGTACTTGAGCGAAGTATGACGTAATATTAGCATATTTTAATAATAAGTTAGACGCAGCGTTTCGGCGTGGTGGACGGACGAGGAGGGTAGAGGAACGCGACCGAAGTGTGTGTTCGTGTCGCATAAATATATATATATATAGTATTATATATATATATATTCTATGCACACGCGTATAGTATTATAGGTATATATTATATATAGATCACATGCTACGCGCGGTTAAGTTTCGTCCGTAACACATTGCAGGTATATGTATATATAACCGTATAGCCGTATAGGTATAAAATAACAATGACATCGCGGGAAGAACGGTGGCGCTAGCTATGGTAGTATTTCTGTGCACCCGAGTCATCATGGAGAGACACGTGTTTTCCGCGATTACGTGACGCCGAGTTTTCCGGGAGGTGGCCCTACGGCGATAGGAAAGAATCCTACTTGCAAATGGTAATGACACGGTTGACTCGGAATTTTCTCTCAAAGTATACAATCGCCGATATTCGGCGGAAATGGCGTGAAATGATCGCCGACAATTTGGGCTGCTGTGTTTACAACAGCAAGTCATCGCATCGTTATATTATCGTGATAAGTGCTAACTGATAAGGTGATAATAAATAGGTACCTAAATGATGATGCATTTCATCGTACGTGACGGCATTTGGAGGGTACTTTTTCGTTCAAAATTCGTGTATTAAAATTTAAAATTACCCAAGCACAGGAGTACATATAATACGGGTCTGGCATCTCTAGAAATCGCTAGAACGCTGCGAGTTTATAAATTAACAAAAAAGTAAAAATTCTTAGGATGTTTTTGAAGGGGACATAGTTTTATAAGGAAATTATTAAAAAAATATTCTTAGCCAGATCTACGAAATAATTTTAGACACACACGTGTGATACGTTTATACAATATGTACATATATACATCTAAACAGAGATTAGCTCAGGCGGGTGATCAAGAATTACGACTGAGTGTTGCAGTGTGCTATCGTAAAGGGGAGGGTAAAGGGGTGATATATTGTCTTGTGACAATTAGCGTCAAAGTGAATTTATACGTATATGTAACACCGAGAAACAATACCTAATTAGGTAATTGAATTATGGGTAAATTGTTTGTAAAACGTAGGTAATATTACCTAAGTCTAAGTAGATCTTATATTATGGTCTCAAAAATCTGCTGGGCGCTACTGCAAGACGTGGTGGTATTCACAACGACGAGACGATTATTCCGTACAATACGAAAAATATAAATAAATTAACTACCTACACCGCACACACCCACACACCGACTACGCATGGATTTCAGCATAATAATATTATGTATTTTGTTTAACGAGTGGATGTGAGGCGACAGGCAACTCAAACTGCAGTGTTTTTGTCCCACCGCCGCCGTCTGTATATATACGCCGTCCGGGCCGAGGGTCGGTGCGTGCATGTAAAATATTATTATATATATACTTTGCCCGCGGGTTTGATTGACAGCTCTGCCGGGGCAGGAAACGAACCAATGACGAGACGCGAATACTGATGAACGTAAGCGCCAAACGGTTGCCATGTTTTTCGGTCACGTCGACCATAATAATACATATATTATATCGTGACATAATAATATTACTATAAATAATATAATGCACTACTATTGTACACTGTGTACTGTACGCGAGACATTGTGTCGTTTTATCGTTTGTACACGGGTTTTATAGGTATATAATAATTAGGGCTCGGAAGTTGTAATATGCGAAAAATTCAAAAATATGCGTATAAAATCAATGAAATATGTACTTTTTTAGCTAAAATTGGTGAAATATGCATTTTCAATTTTCAATTTTTTTAACTCGCAATTGTATACATACTTCAAATTTCTATTTCTATCTAATTAGCTAGGTCTGCTATAAATTGAGATCATACAGAACAATATGCAATTCCTACAACTTCCGAGCCCTACAAATAAGTATTTCGGCATACTAGCATGATAGACTATAAATGCGTGTCACAATATCACTGTTATTAACTCCGTAATTGACTATGGCGATGACAATAAATACCTTCGTTGATAATTTTAAGTTTTATATTCAATATTAGTTGAAATATACAGGTTAAGAAAGAAAAAAATCAATTTTTTAGAAAAATATAAAATATGCATAATATGCATATAAAATCAATGAAATATGCACTTTTTTTAGCTAAAATTGGTAAAATATGCAAAATATGCATTTTCAATTTTCAATTTTTCAACTCGCAATTGTATACTTCAAATTTCTAACTAGGTCTGCTATAAATTGTGATCATACAGAAAATATGCAATTCCTACAACTTCCGAGCCCTAATAATAATAATATGCTCGCCGTATCATAATATTGTTATTATTTTGAAACGTCCGTTCGGTCTGATCTTCCGGCTCCATGCATCATACTGCAGCTCGTATATATTCACAATACATTGTTGCGAATCTCTAATGTTTCCGGGCACAGAAATATTAATAATATAGTCATACTTGGAGACAACGGAGATAAATATTGTAAAATATCAATGCATAACAATTAACAATAATTATTAAAATAATTACAGAGATACGCCAGTGTATCAACACGGTAACCCGATATTGGAGCATCAAATAATAATTAAAACTTCAATCCTGTACAAGTGGTATAACTCATATTTTTTGACACTATTAAAGGCAAAATATAGTTAACTATTGTTCACTATAGTAAAAATCTATAATTATTCACTTATATTTAACAACAAACTGCATTTAATATTCTTTATCGTTGATCAACTCGATCGATCAGCACTCTATAATTTCATCGAACATAATACATAATATATGTCGTTGTGGCGAATAAAAAGGATATAATGATAAATAATTAATAATAATTATTAGTATATCACGAGGGGCATATCGGTGTGTGTACTTTAAAAATTATGTTGATGAATTTGCGTAGCTACTCCTGCATCGATAATCCGTTTTAGTGGTAATTGAGACATTTCTATGACCTAAACCGTTTATTTTTGAGCGGTGATCGATAAAAGTCAATGCGACGAATACGCGCACATTTAAGACAACTGTTTCAATATCACTGTCTACTCCAAGAAATTCGTTAAATTCTCAATGCCGATTTGTCATTACTCGTTTAATAATATCGTATAACATTGTAAGCGGTCAGCGTTGTGATGCTCAACATTCCCCCCCTTCACTAACGCCTAGACGCCATATCATGGATTATACGCAGTAAAATTAAAATATTAATATCAAAGTGTTAAAATAATAATACATTTTAAGTAGACACAAGTTTGTGCAGTGTATTACTAATTAGTCTGGCGTAGAGGATCTTGGAGCTTGGTGACAATGGTACGTCTAATAATTGTGTATTTCGGACTCTCTGCTCATATAGTTATAATTTATATACGGTATCCGTATCCCCTTTGACCCATTCCTGAGCCAAATATGTCCATTGTGTTGTATTTATTTTTATGTGGCCATGTGGGTAGATTGGTTACGTGTTTTCGCGGGCTACTTTATAATTAGATGGTTTTGCTTCGTATTTTTGAGGATGCCAATTTTAAATTTTAATAGTGGAGGTGTATAAATAATTAGGGGGCCGATAATATACTTAGAATCGATAAATATTCAAGATTTATCATAGTTTATCTATGTCGACTTAAAATGTAGTAAGTACCTAAAAAACTCCTAGAAGAAATCCATAGTTTTTAAAATATTAATGTGTATTTGTATGACGGTTGATTCTTATCACAAATCTAAGTCCCGAATGGTAAGTTTTGTCTAACATTTAGATACTTAGTAAAGTTTCTATTATTTCAATATTTGTTAATTCTATGGATTCCTAACGATATAATATTTCTACCACGTGGGACGTGGGTAGGTTATTTTTAGTTTTAACAAAAAAAATAATATACTTACCTAGATATATGGAAAATTTCATTTAAAATCGGATTTCCCTGCATTGTCTCGTTATATTATATTAAATGTTCAGCATATATATATGAGATTATATACCTAATCGGACGGCGTTATATGTAATAAAAAGCGTGTTTTCGCGATTAAACAAAACGACACCGCACACACACACACACGCGTGCGTATATAATATTATATATTTGCCACGGTTAATGACGTCTCATAAAATATACACATAACACAAGTGACGTATACATAATACATATTATATTATAATATTATGTGTAAAATTACCTATATAGCCGTTGACGGGGTGCATCCAAGCCTGGTTGTGTGGCATAACAAACTCGCGGTGATTTCGGTTGAATGAGAGAGATTATATTATTAACACTAGTGTCGCGGAGCCTTTTGTCAACGACGTCGTCATCGCCGCGATCCCTTTCTACCCATCCGCAGTACGAAATTTTATACTTACATCCCATTCGCGTCCCCCATTGTATACAACTATATACTTTATACATCACGTCGCCGCCGGGTTTTCCTTCTGGAGCCCTCGTACACACTCACTGCGACATAAATATAATATTATATCCTTGTCGATCTACGAACACCGACTGACAAGTTGCTCGTGGGCTTACGAATCATCGAAAAAAAACCTGAGATTTTCGTAGGTATTACCGGGCGCACAAGGTATCGTGCTATTATTACGGCCTGTACACGACCGGGTGCATAATTGCGAGCCCACTTCTGTCGCGAATCGACCTAGGCTGACAAGCATAAACTGTCTCTCATTGAAAACATTAAAAGTTTGCCGAAGTCTGCAGTGAAGGTTATAATAATATGCGGATATTTTGATAAATCACTCGCCGTAAATATTGTTATATGGGATAAATTGGTTACTGAGGCGTCTACACAGAACATAGAAATATTATGTATAAGGTAGAACTGATCCATTTTAATGTAATTATTTCAATGTCCAATTTCAAATATTTTTGTTACATCTTGTATGGCTGTATATATATATTATGTTATGTATTGAGGATCGACTTACTCTATAGTTGTTATCACTATACCAAACAGTGTGCAAACCACCCCTATAACTACTGAATCATCGGTATACAACAATATATTAATACGATTAGTATAAACATTGGTCTGTCTGACTGTATAATATAATGAACGATTAAAACACGGAGAAAAAAGTCATTTGTTTGTTCGGGTTATTTGCATGTTTATATATATATAAAATAAGTATTGGGTGGGGAATAGGTACAGTATATATACTGCAGTCATGTCAAACGCATAAATTCTTAAGGTTATGATGCGCGCGCGCCCATAGGGAAAACCGAGAGAAATATGCAAAACAAAAACTTAAAAAAAAATAATAATAAGTAAGTAAGTAAAAACCGTGCGCAAGAGGGGGAATGAGCACGGTGAAAAATCAATGTAATATCATTAATCAAAAATTCTTTTACCGGTCTGTAAAAAAAAAAACACAACGCGTAAAAAGGGTCGGCGGGGTAAATGGGGAGCGTTTCGTATGGAAAAAAACAAAAAAAAGGAATACGGTAACTTTTCTTAACTTTATGTGGTGTCGGGGGTTGTCGGTGGAATGAAAGGAGGGTACATGAGCGTGGAAAGGGGTGCGGGATGACTTTCGGATGTTTTATATTGGAAAAGCGAAAAGAAGAGAAAAAAAATGTTTGTTCGCGAGACAGAAACAAAAATGCTCAACCACCCCCGTCCTCGCTCGCCACCGACGACCCACCACAATAACCAGGCCGTCGTAACCTCGTCGGCGATACCTATATAGATATTATATTTATATATATATATATACACACACCGGGCGATGTATGCGGCGGAGACTGACGGACGAAACTCGAAACGGAACCCCAACAAATGATGTCAGCAATAACCCCTCTCGCGCTCGAGTAAAAGATATTCGTGCACCCGTATATACATATACATAATAATAATAATAATAATAACAACAACAACAACAGTAATGTCGCACACACACACATATTATATATACGCAGTTTAAGTCGGAGCAGTGACGCCGGTCTTCGCCCGCTTATTGTCATCCAGTCAAACTCTAGCGTTTGCCGGTCGGGCGATATTAAATTTTACCTGGCGACACATGGCCGCGTATATAATAATATATATCATATCATATCATATCATATCGTATATATGAGATTTGACGATGACTGATGAACGACGACCGCCCACCACCCTCCAGTCGATTTCTCGTCGCAGCCGACCGTTATATTATATAAACGAGTACGAGCGCAGCAGCACACGCACTCTCCTGCAACTCCTCTCGTCTCGTCAACCCTCGTCCGGAGATGTGCGTCCTATATAATATATAATATTTCGTTTGCAGCCCGCGCCTTCGATTCCGCCACCGTCTCTATATCTTATTCCGTCATACCATCGTCGTTGTCTCGCAATACTCACTGCAGTATATACCGATGGTGGTTGACGGGGTTGGAGAAGTGACTTCCTAAAATCAAATTCCGCCCCAACGGACCGTATATACCTTGTATATACCTATGATATAATATATGGCATTCAGAGGAAACACACACCCACGTACGAGCATATACCTATATTCCGGCGAAGAGTGGCGTCGTGTATGCGCGATTTGAATTCTCATTATTAAAATATCCCGCGGGTTCGATCGGTTTCTCGTCGCTCAGAAACGATCGGGGTCCCTCCACAAGTATTTCCGCTATTCGTTGAATGTTGATGACGTCTCCCGCGTGCACGCTCACGTGCTTTACAAATCACTCGGAAAGATCCCGTTTCGGTTTTCGTCGGATTCGGTGAAAAATTGAACATTTTATCGAATGGCAATACAACGTTTTTCCGCTTTCAACTATATAGTGTTTTTCATTCAAATAAAATGTTGTACTCGTACCTTTATTATATTGCACACGAATAAATTTTAAATATCACAAACCTAATACGAAAATGAACGCCAAATATTAAAGTCATATACTACAATATTACATAATATATTACAGTCACGTCTTCGCAGATGTGCGACTAACCTATATTCGTATACCTATGTCATAAACCGCTATACAGAACGCGCCGATTTATTCGTCTAGGACTCTTTTGCAGCGATCGTCATTTCGGATTTCAAAATAATCAATAAAATCTCAGAGGTTATTGTTATAGATATATTTCTGACAGTCGACGCCACTTAATGTTTTTCTTGATGTCATTTCGTCACGTGATATGTACAAATCGCGAAACGGAAATGACGCGTTTTAAAAACGAACTCCAGCTGCTGTCGGCGAGCTACGCTATTTTTTAAAAAGAAAAACAAACACGTTTCGCAGCGCAGAACGTGCGCGTTGTTTGACGGAAACAAATGCGGTCGGCCTTCCCTCGTCCGCTTCGGATGCCTCGTCATTGGGTCAAAATTTATCTCTTACGCCGCTGCCGCCGCCGGTCATTAGGGACACTCAGGCCAATATGTTTCTTTTTTCTCGTCTTGTGTTTTCATATTCTTATAATAATATTAATAATGTCATTTGTCAGATGCGAAGGCGAAAAATACACTGCGCCGCCAATAGGGTTTCGTATAATTAATAACTTCGAGGTTGACACGGATTTTTATTTTTCCATGACCCGCATTATCTCATATTCCGGCAATCGTTTATGTTATTCGTTTCGTCTGTTTGTTTCAGAAAACGGTTTGCCCAGGAGACTTCGGACCGCGTACACCAACACTCAGCTCCTGGAGCTCGAGAAGGAATTCCATTTCAGCAAGTATCTGTGTCGGCCCAGGAGAATAGAAATCGCCGCATCTCTGGACCTCACCGAGAGACAGGTATACATGACATGTTATTGAATTGTATATAATAATATATCACTAATTAATGCAATTGATTATCATAGTTAAAAAATATTATGTCAAATCGTAGCAGACTCCAAATATTCAAAAAATAATTGAAAAAAGAAACGGTGTGTTATGTAAATTAAACAATATAATTAATGTACCTACAATAATAATAATTACCATCAAGAAATGTCGAGGGATAATAAAATATTTTTATCCGGTGAATAATTATGCGGAGTTTTTATTGTATAATTGCAATAATAAAAAAAGTAGTTTCGGATTGTGTACATCAGAAAAAATTAAATGACATTAAATTACAGGTCTTGGCCAGTGTAGTGTGTTCGCATTGTAAAATCGTACCGGAACATATAATATAACCACTGTTGTTATTATGTTATGCTCTTCGGAGTTATAAAAATCGGTTTCCCAGCGATTACCGCGTTTAATGTATAATGCAGTTGTATTTCAATGAACTCGGACCTTGAACAAGATGATAATAATAATATTTTCCAAAAAAAAAAGAAAAATGACATGGTTTCGTACAGTACCTACATTATAAGAACGCAGTTCTCAAGGGAAAACAATTCTGGTATGACTTCAGGCAGTTTTGAAATATTTGCGCCATTAAGATATAATATTATACGTTCGTTGTCAGCGGTATTAAAACATTATATAGAATTCAAATAAAATTTATTTTTCAAATGTTTCGAACGTTTATAATGTGTGGGGCGAATGGATCGCTATTTAAATTATCGTAGATGCTATAAATATAGGTGTTGCCTTATTAACAAAAAAACTATTTATATTAGAATAGTCAGAAAAATAAAAATATTATATCAATTGTTTATATAGTGCATACAATTATTATATGCGAGTTTGGTTGTGACTTGAACGTGCTGTTTACGTATTCAACACGCGATCGATTAGGTCTGTCCAACATCGAAGAACAGTCGTGTTTCTCATTTACCTGCGGTATACAGTTAGATGCATAAAGCTATATAAAGGTACCGTTTAAATTGAGTGGACAACGTGAGTGGGGCAGAGAGATTGTACCCGATTGTTGTAGGACTTTTGACGCGGATTTAAAAACTAAAAACATTTCACGTTATATGTCATCCGACCGTGTCGCGTGAACGACAATGAAACACGCTGTTGTAAACGGCTCGTGTATGTCGTGCAAACGCAACGGAAACGGCCATATAGTGTTCGGGTGAAACGCCGAACACTATAGAAGGCATATAATATTATATTTTATACACTGTGTACCTGTATGTATATATATATACACGACATACCTTTATAATACATATATATGCGATTTGTGGTCCTATTAAATTGTAATTTAGACAGACACGAAATGGAAAAAATAAAACGTGTCATGCTCCCATGGGCTGCACGGTGAGTAGATCGTACGTGTAGGTATATGTGTATATATATTATACCTATACGTATTATAATACTAAGCGCGTTGATAACAACAATTGAAAGAATATAATAAAATTATAATAATAATGACAATAATATAATATGAATGTGTGTCTCTTCCATTTCGATTATATACTATATTATAATATATAGAATGGAGGAAAAAAAAGAAAACGCGTGTGATTGTATTTGGTTAAATATACCTGTTTCAGGTCAAAGTATGGTTCCAGAACAGACGGATGAAGCACAAGCGGCAAACCATCAACAAACAGGGCGAGGACGGCGACGACAAGGACTCGCAAAGTTCGGGCACAACGACCGGCAAACATGGCAAGTCATCAGGTGGTGGAGGCGGCGGTGACAAACAGATGGACGATAAGAAGAGTTGTCAGAACTGTGACTTGCCACCCGGCATAATGATGGAGCACGTGACCCGGAACAGCAGCGGGGCCGGAAGTAGTGCTGGCAGCGTCAGCTCGTTTGACACGAAAATGGAAGACGACTCTAGGTCCAACGAGGGCATAATGCACATGACTGTCAAGAGAGAGCCCTCGGGCAAACCGGAACAGCCGCTGACGAATAAAAAATCGGCAGCGGCAATGTGCCCGAAAGACTCGATGAGGCTAATGCCGGATATATCGCCAGAAGTCGGTAAGTCGTTGAAGGGAGGTGGTACGTCAGTGGGAAGTTTGACGCCATCCACACCGGACACGCCGTCCACCGCTCTCTCCAGTCCTATAGGAACCGCGGCGGTCATGTACCAACAGCAGCAACAGCAACAGCAACAACAACTCGATCACTCGGTTTCTACACCACCGACTCCGTCCAATGGGGGACCGGTAACCAAGTCACCATACTCGAGGGTTGCTGATGCCTACAGACAACAGCAACAGCAATACAACAAGCAAAACAATTTCGGGGGAACCGGCAAGGATTGCTATCTGTCACAGTATCCGCCAACTACGCAAAGCCGCTGGTACATGTCACCGGAAACTTCATCACCCCCATCATCATCTTCGTCTTACAAGTCCAAGTCCGGGGTGGCCGTGGCCGTCCAAAGCCCCGGCAGGGTACAGCAACAGTCCGGTACGGGCCACTGTCGTCAACAGTACTTGCAGGGAGCGGGTTACGGTCCACAACAGCAATACTGTAACGGTTACAATAATAACGGTTATCAGACGGGCGGCGGAAGTGATTCGTACCAGCAGACTGCAACCGTTCCGTCGGCTGTCGGTTACCACCACCGTCAGGCATACCAACAGCAACAGACCGGTGTCAGTGGTTACGGCGGCGGTACCGCTGGTAGTGGTGGTGGAGGTAGTGTCGGTGACGATTATCACCACCACCATTTGAGTTACGCCGGCACGTATCAAGCTACCAGCCAGGGATACGCCACCAACGGCCATCACATGGGAAGCGGCGGCGGTGGAGTTCATCATCAACAGCAACACCACCAACAGCAACAGGACCACCACTCAGGTTCGCAACTGTACAACATGGACTACCACCACCAACCACACCATCAGCAACAGCAGCAACTCCAACAGCAGCAACAACACCACCAACCGCAACACCATCAGCAGCAACAGCAGCAGCAGCAGCTCAGGTACAACAAATCAGCCGCGGCGGCTGCCGTGCAGGTGTCAGCTGGCCAGTATTACGTGGATCCTGTGGCAGGTGGTGGCGGCGGCACCGGCACTGCCGTGGCCGCCGTACCGGAACTGGAGGCCACGTTCGCTGACCAGTTCCACGCGCACGGCTCGTCTGTGGCCATGACACCACCAAACAGCGTCCGGGCGGCCGCGGCCGCCGATTCGTCCGGCGATCACTTCAACAGTTTTCATCATTTCTACAACGGCACGGGAGCAGTCACGTCGGCAGGTCCAGTGGTCGGTGAACCGCACTGTCAACATCAGCAACCACCGTTGCACCAGCAGCACCACCACCAGCCAAACGCAGTCACCGCGGCCGTCGTCGCTCCCGTCACCGGCAGTGCTGCAGCCGCGGCCGCAGCGGCGGCCACTGCCGCCGTGATGGCGCATCACCCGCAACCGCCGCATCACCACCATCACCACGGCGGCGGCGTCCACGACAACAGCAACAGCTCGTCCGATTTCAACTTTCTCAGCAACCTGGCCAACGAGTTCGTACCTGAATACTATCAGCTCAGCTGAGATTCGCTTTACTATTAACCCCTCGTTGTACGTATAACTTACAAGTTTATAGTATACCCCTGTCTGTACTCATCGGTTTCGGTTTCCGTATAAACTACGAAGATTTCGATTTTTTTGTGATCGTGACACAGGTTTTCTTGGACCGTTGTCAGAATTGATTGATTTTTCGAGTTTATTTGGTTTTTTCGTCCAGAATGGCTTTGTTCTCCGTCTAGCATCGAATGATTTCCCATTTTTATTTAAATTTAGCGTTCGATCGAAATTATAATAATTAGCGCCGGAATTGTTTTCAAGTCATCACATACCTATATCGATTATACACATCGAAACCATCAAACAATGTTCTACCTGAAACTCACATCTCATCACATAATAAGTGACGTTTTAAATCACGACATTTTACAATTAAATTTGTTTTTTTTTAAACCAAAATACGCAGTATCTAAAAACCATCGATCTTTGGCGGTTTTCGAATTCAATAGATTCTATTACAGGTTCTAAGCGGATGTCCACTTGGAAAACTGTCTGCCACATAATATTTATTTTCATTTCTGTACAAAGTTCTATCATTTCCAAGCTCATTAAAATATTATTGTTTTTATGTTAAGTATATTTTTTTATTCAACCGTTACGTTTCATTTGTATACCATATTATTTTAAACGAAAAACAAATAATATTATCTTCAACGATTTATTATTTATTATTTTTGTTGTTATGTATATTTTTTTTACAGTTAATTTTCTAGATTAGAAAATGTTCGTTGTAAAATAACAGTGATGTAGATGTTGCACTTGAAACCGTGTGTCGCATTGCATTGCAACTTTGTACATTACATACACATTATAGATGAAATATTGTAACTAAATAATATAATAACTGTTTCCTTTTGACCGTGTTAAATATTTCTTGTACAAAAATTATTATTACTAAATTATATTATACATTATTAGAAATTGTTGTCTTATATAAAATTATTATTATTGTCGCGTTTTATTTTATGATATTATTACTATTATTATTATTATTATTATTATTATTTAGTTTCAATTGAATCGCTAAGAAATATGTTGAGAAGGGGAATAAATTAATGCCTAATGTTTAATGTTTATATTATTATATAGTAGAAAACACTCGTCTTATTGTAACGCCGCAAAGGACAAAAAAAAAGAAAAGTTGTATAAAGGGTTCAAAATAACGGACACGATTGCAATATGTTTTTCTTTTCATTTTTTTTTTATTTCTATTAATTATGTATTTAAATATATTGCTGCTATTATTATTACTACCTAACGATTGTAATAAATTGTAGTTAAAACTTATGATTAAATTATACAAAAAAATAAAAAATAATAATAATGAATACCCGACAATTCAAATTATTGTTCCATAGTATTAATGGTATGTTATACCTACTGATCTTTAATAATTTAGCAGATCGAGCGCATGTTTCTCACACCTCAGTGCGGAAACGGTAACGATCGATATTTTTCCACGTGACATCAGCACATCACCCGACGCCGCCTTTGTGTATAGTATACGTAATATAATACATTAATATATGGTCATAAGCCAAATGTCGTAAGATTTGTTGTCAACCATTCGCCGCGTCTGTGTATAAGCACCGACCGAAAAAAGTAACAAAATATTATTTTAATACATCGTGACAGGAACCGCTCGGTAGAAACGGTCACAATATTTTCGCGCATAATAATATAATATTATGATAATCTGATTTCGCGTGGTATGAACCGTATAATAAAAATATTTATACGAAATCGAGGAAACGGAGGAATCGCGTGTGCGTAGTAATGATGACAATATTATGTATCATTACGCATGTACCTACCCTTTTATTATCATAAGGCGGAGGCAACAGTGCACTCGCGTTTAACCTACCGAAGTAATATGTCATATTATACATTATAAAGATATCTTATTATTGTTATTTTCCGTCGTTGCGACGACACGTCTTCGGGCAAACGCGTTCGGTCGGACATAAAATATTATACATTGTCATGCCTATATATAGGTATCGATTGACAGAGTTATCGGAGATTAGGTCAATGGGTTTTGGCACACACACACACACACAAACGAGTGTGCCAGTGTATTGTGCATTTACAGACGTGGCAGGAGGCTGTGCGTGTGTGTATCGCGCAAATAGTATATATTGCACGCGTATATTATAGTAGTGGTGTAACACACAGCAATATGTCACGGGATTTTGATTAATGGCCGTCGGCCGGCCCCGTTTCACCCTTGACTTTTTTTCCTCTCTCTCTCTCTCTCTCTCACTCTCTCTCATTCTCTCTTTCTATATTCCAACCCCTCTGCAGTCTGCAGCACACACACCGCCGGCCGGAGGGTCTTTTTTTTTTCCGGATCACACCAAGCGCCGCATCGTTCCGCCGTCAATTTCGGTCCGACACTTCGGTGCGAGTGCGTGCGAACGCACACTATCGTCGTACGGAGGCGCATCCAATAATATAGCTGTGGCTCCTCGTGGACTTGACACGACGTATATGAAATAGAAAAACAAACGCTTCCCGTTTTAAACGTAAACCTACGATTGACGAGTGAGTAATGAGTATATTATTATGCAGTGAGTGTGTTTGTGCGTATTATTTTACGCGCTATTTAATATTTATAATACTATAACATAAATATATTGTGCTAGTATGTTGCGCATAAGACGGCATGGCATCGGCAGTTACTCCAGATACGGTAGTCGTTCGTAAAATGCGACAAGTGAAAGGAAAGGATTTAACCGCATAAACAGTGAGATCCATATTGACTCACGCCGCAGAAGGCGCGTATCCATATTATTTAAAGAAAATATAATAAATTGAAGAACCTCGCACATCTGACTGGTGTCGATCCAATTATTGCGTGCAAAGGGTATAACCGTGATGCACAAATTGATTAGGTATGCATATAGTACCTCTTGTAATAAGATTAATAACAAAAATTATATTTTTGTTTAATAAATTTAAGTTATTTTTTATCATTATAATACTCAAATGTTTTGTTCGTCACTGCTAATGTTGGAATTATGATATTATATACATAGTTTACATTATCTAGAAAAGATATAATATGACTAAATATTAAAATAAGTATATCAATAGATGTTTTCGGTTATCAAACTCCGTTTTTAGTCATTTTATCCTCCATCAGAAACTTATCATAGTAAATAGAAATATGTGGTTATTATCAGAAATATAGATGGTTTACCTTAAAAATATTACTTGAATTCATAGTGTTTAGAATTCACTATGCTTATTTTTGTTCCTTGTTCTCAACAGTTTGGCTGCATATTGTGAAAATCTCATATTGTTGTGTTTCAAAAACATCCACTTCGTATTCCAGTCATAGTTAGCATAGACGCGCAGTTACGTCCATTAAACATAACTAGAACAATACACTCACGAGTAATTATCTATTTTTAATAATTTTATTCGTCTATGATATGCACAGAAATAATATGGACCATTTCCAAATTATTTATAAAATTTAATTCTCTGCCAGTTTTCGGAAACTATTAACCCCGAAAAAAGCAATTCACAGTAATGGCATTATACTGTACAAAATACAGTGAGTATATTATTTATTACTGTGTATATAGACTATGAGTAAGCGATTCTTGTATTGTTTTCACATTAGACATAAATAATCGGTACACCGAAGCATCAGCGATTCTGTATAGGAAATTAGGAAATAATACAATTTAATATGTAATTTAATTTATACTTTTTTATAATAAATAATAGCATATCGTAGTATAGCGGTGTTACACTAAATCAAATGGCTTCGATGACTTTAAAGTTATTGGTTTTTAATTCAGTAAATCATTAGAAAAATAAATAAAATTGAAACTAATTCGAATCATGTAATGAATATTCCAAATTATTTAATATTATGGTTTAATATCCACAGTATTCAGTTTTTAATATTTTAAAATAGAGGATATTCAAATAATATGTAAAGTGTATATATTAAATATCAGAATAGTAAATATATAACGACTGTGGGTATATAATAATATTATATTTATTATTTTGTGTTTCTACAGATCGGTAATAGCATATTATGCAGATTCATATATGGTATATTGTCTTAAATATTTAAGCTTCCATTACATATGCATTTTTAATTACCTATAATGTTTCTTTAAGTTTATTTTCTTTTTTGAATAATATATACTTTTAATTCCATTTTCCAAAGCAGGATATAATATTACTGAAAATTTCAATGTACAATAATAAAAGTTCAAACGAGTAGTCACTTTAGTTACTTAGTTATAACTTATAAGTTATAAGCCATTAAAATTCATATGATCGAAGTTGAGTGGTACACGGGTACGAAGTAAATTGATCCACGATTACAACACTACACTCATCTAAAATTTAAATGTTTTCATCATAATATTAATTTACTCCATCACGCAAAGAGTCACTAGTGGGTGACTTCTTAATTCAAGTATACCATGTTTTTCTGTCACTTTTCTCTTATACTTATTATGCTATAAAAAATAGTAAAATCTATAGTCTTTCATAAATGTTGTTTTATTATAACCTCAAATTATACAAAACAAATTTCATAATTTTCGAGATAAGAAGTGTTGAATTTAAAAATAAATCATTGTATGTATTTATTATACATATTATACATAAAAATATGTCAATATTATTAGAAGTCTATGCGGCAGTATAGCTGCATGCCCGCGTGTATTGTATTGTTTTTATTATCATTCGATTTAACTGTATATTTAACTTGTATATAGGTACAAGCGTATTATATTATAAATTATTTATATTATGTTAGGTACCTTCATCGAATTTGTACATCACGTTATCTCGAACCGGGCCAATAATAATGTGTACAATACGGATCAGTTAAAAACGAATAAACTGCAAACCGTCGAAGTATGAAAAAAAAAGAAAAGTTTCCGATTCCCTTGGCGTCCGTTCAAAATGGACAAAAAGTAATTTTATCCCGTTTCACAGCGTCGCGTCTTCGTCGTCACTCCACCGCCGCACATTACTTCTGCCACTTATACTTATATATAACTTTTAAGGGGTTTTTTTTAAACGATGTTTATTTCCTTTTTTTTTTCAATCCCTCGTTTTTCGCGTAGGTATATATAAATGTATAAATATTTGTATTATTCACCATACAATAGAAATTCGATAATCTAATAAAATATTGCTACATCATAGTATCTATATTCTTATATATTATATATATATTTACATTTACACGTTTGTTAAAATTGAAGTCTAAGGACTAAGGTCTAAGAGGCTCCAAAGTTACACACAAAAATACAATTATATATAATAGATACGCTTAAAAATGCATTGTTCTCAACATAATATATATTTGGGCAAGATGTTTTGTTTCTGACCAATTTTCGAAAGGTTTTTATTGTCATGGTTACTTATTTGAGTTATTCACAAAAACATATTTATCATTGAAACATTCTCTTTGTAGACGAAAAATATCGAGTAGTTTCCTATGGTTTTTGTTATTATTTTAGTGACGGCAATGGGGTGTGATGAACATGTGTGCAATAAAGTAAATGTTTTATTTTTGAAACTTTTTTCTTTTGCGTATTTTACTACTTTTTTTATAACGACTACCTACTTGGTATACCTATATAAACTATAAACATAAATATAAAAAATAATTATTCAAGACCAATAATAATATTATAAAACATAATAATATTATACTTTCATCGAATCAGTAATGAAAATGTTTTTGGGTACCACACACAAATCGTGTATTATATACGCTATATAGTCAACACAGCATACAGGAATACAGATTAATATAGTATAGGTACCGTGGTTAACGTGGTAAACATGGTATACTAGATATACGAGTGATACACATACAAGTATACAACACACACGCATAAATATTATATATATTACAAAAAGTACACAGAGCGTTCGTATATATATATATATATATATATATATATATATACAATGTACTATAATACATACACTATATAGATATACGTTATAATATGTAAACGGTATCTCGGTTGTCAATCAAGTCTGAGGGGAAATCTGTAAGAGTGGAAAACAATGTCTTCCAGTTCTCTTCCTCGCTTCCTCGTCACCGCGACGTTCTACCCAGTCGGGATGTACGAGGAGAACAACGTGGATGCGTCGTCGAGTAGATTCGAAGTGGTGGGTGATTGGGGTGTCCTGGTGAAGGGTGGGGGGGGTTGAAATCGGGAAAAAAAGAAAAGAAAAAACGGTCACCCGCGTGCGTTGCAGTCTACGGAGTCGTCCCTATCCACCGATCGTACACACATATATATACTAGTATTCGATCGACGGGTCTTTCCGAACGGGAGACTTTTAGAAACGCACTACTATATATACCTACGGATATATATCATATACCTTTACACTGCCACTATATCCGCTGCAATATATATATATATAGTCAACAGGATTACAGTTCTAATTTCTTTTTCCGTTTCCCTCGCTTTATATAATCGCCACGCGCGTAGAGAGGAGGGAACTAGCTGTATATATATATCTTCAGTAGAAACTATAGTATACGTTTTTTTTTTTATTCTTCTCCCATCAACCCTTCCCCCTCCGTCATCGACACATCGCTATCGCCACTCCGTCTCGCACATCGAGATACCGAGACATATCTCATCTCTTCTCTCCACTAGTGCACATCAAGTCTACACACGCACGCACACTCGTGCTACCTCACTGTCCATCGCCATCCGTACCCTTCTTGTCAAGACGATGTTTTCTGAAGCACGGCGAATCGTTTACAAAAACAACCAGCGTAAAATACTCGAGAGTGCATATTGACCGTATAACTGATATGTATAATATATAAATGTTTATATTTATATATTATATACGCTCAGTAGGTATATCATATCCATATAAATTTCTCCATGCCCAGGACAATGGGTGTAAAATAATGATACCCATATTAGAATATAACATAATATAATATAGAGGTACCTACATAATAATAAGTAGGTATGACAGGTATATAATAATATAGGTATTTAGTACTTTTCAGAAATTTGGTTTCAACTAAATTTTAGCAATAGTACAATACGTCAATACCTTCTAGCTACTTGTTATCAATTCAATATACATAAATACGAATTAATATAATAGGTATAAAATATTTTGTAAATTATATGGCTTACAATTTGTATTTAATATGAGCAAGTTTATTTTTAAGCAGTAGTTTTAGGGTTGATGCGATATTATAGATATTATAAATAAGTGAGCGATGGTAGATAATTTTTATCACTGTCTGTTTACCACCTTAATTATTTGTATAGTGAAAAACTGGTTTAGATATAGATATACTGTAAGACTGCATAGAAAATTGTAGAAGATTCAACAACAAATATTAAATTTCATCTCTTTGAATAACAAGACATTAATGTCTTATTGACTATCAAATAAAGTTAAAATAACAGGATATATCAAATAAAATATTATGTAGTTAGATCCATTATTACATTAGCCATAAAATCTATACACGAATTAATTTTAGATCAGCTCTATAAGTTTGTTGTTATATCAAACGTTTTGTGCCTATATTTTATCTAAAAAAGTTTTAACAGCGTTTTAAGTTCAGCCAAATTTTACAGGGATATTTTATAGTTGAATTTGGAAAGCAATGCATGCTTGCTCGCTACCTATGGATCGTTCTTGCACGTCCCTATATTTTTTTCTAGTTCCTACCTAACTCCCTAACCATATAATGACTACACATATTCAGTTAAAACCTGTTACATACATGCTAGCGGTAATTAATAGAATTTTTCACCCTGGTATAATATTATGTTTGCTCCGAATATGTACACCCAAAAAAGTCTATAGACAATTTACTTTAGGTAATTCATTTAGGTATATCAGTATTTTTTTTGTTTAATCTATTGTTATGGATAAATGTCGCACTGCTGTAAAGTATAGTTTTTTATGATACCAATGACAATTTATTGTCATAATTTAAATATTGAATAGGTCAATATAAAATATGTATTTAATGTTAATTAAAGGCCCCAGATGTATCGATTGCAGAAAACATTGAAAATAGTTTAGTTATATGTCGCAGTTTTGTCTACTCGACCCCAGTAAGTACCATATTATAATTTTACTTAACGTATAATAGTTGTTTCAGTTGCTGGTATATAAATGAGAGTTTTGATTAAAAGATTAAAGACAAACGGATAATTAATATAATATTAGATAAAATATCTTACGGTTTACACTGACAAGAGTATCTGCGTGGACAGCCTTGGAATATTCACAGGTTAACGTTTCGTATGTGACGGGCCACGGGCCCAATATATTCGAATTGTTGTCTATTTGGATACCTATACTTAAACGCAACAACCTCTGACAACCCCCTTTTCCGTATGTACCTATTTCGATTGTACAGGATTGGAACACGGATGCATTTATTTTATATTTGTACACTATCTTTCGCTTTTATCGTAGGCACATACATACGCATTGATACATGCGTAAAGCGCACGTTAAAAGGTCGCACTGATCGCGCGCACGATAAAAGCATTAAAACACACTTTCCATGTCTTATTCTTCCATTATATGCGTGGGACCATAAAATATATTATATAATATACGTCACCGCCGCCTCACACCGACAACCGTTTTCGTCACACGTTTTTCCTAAAACGCTACGTCATTTTACGTGCACGTTATTCTCGTATGTGTATGCCCATACAGTAAGTTGTCGTATCGGATGCCTTCTACTCACGTCCCCACGACACCACATGTGTGTGTGTGTGTGTGATTTTTTTTTCTGGTTTAATGTACACACTAAAATACTCGTTTAATATTATTATAATTATTTTACAATGTCCAATGCGCCGTCCATATTTTACAGTAAAACATTTAGTGTAGCCTTCACACATTCAAGTATTCACGTGAAATTAACGTTCGATTTATAAGACCCGTTGCTTGAAATTGTCCGTGAATTTGCGCATTCGCGTATTTAAATCTTCACATCCTTATTTTTTTTTTTTTTTTATTCGTAGGTCACAGTTGATTTTACTCATATCATAAGAAATAAACATAGATGAGATTAATGTAATAATCAATAACGCAAAGTAGGTATAACTAGTTACTACCTAGTTAGTAGTTAGGCTAGGTGATATAATATCTGCAAACTACCTTCTATAATTTAGAAATCATTAGTTAACAATAATTCCTTGTTGTAAAATGAATAACTATTTTTGATATTAATAATAAATAATATACCTACAGTTTTAGTTGACACCAATATCAATTAAAATTATTCAATGTGAATATGATTCCGATACATACGCGTTCACGTGTTTTAGCAGTATATTATAAATCATACGGGGTTTTTGGTTTGTATTCACTAAAAATTTAAGAACCCTAATTTAGTGTGGTATAATATTATTTGTATACATTTCAGCATTAATATGATCACCGAGAGGCAAGAACTGCATGCTCGGATTCAAATTATTTTGTTTGTTATAATTTATAGATTAACTACTTTTTTTTTTTTTATATATGGTTTTTTTTTTAAAAACAATTTGGATGAAGGCGATTGATTGTTTTTAATCACGACATTCTTTTAAAAAATAAAATAAAACGCTGTAGTTCTGTACTATTTTAAAGGTACCTATACATTAAAATAATTATTAGATTTTATTAAAATTTAAATTCATAGTTTTCCAGATTTATTGATTAAGCACTGCGTGCGTATTGAATACTCGTGTATAATATCATATATTTTCAAATAATAATAATAGATAACCATAACCTTGTAATACACATTACATTAGAGTTTGAAAAAATAATTATTTCTAATAAATATTGAATAACAAAACTTTTTTCCCGTGTGTATATACCAAAAATATGTCAGGGTTGCAGATATGATACTTTTAAAAGTAATTTGTGATATTTTCAACGTACACCAAAGTTGTGACCCATATAATATTGTATACTTATATAAATCGTGTACACGCGCGTATCAAACTCTATATATACCTACCAATACATTGCAGCGTTGTGTAATTTTATTTTTACAGTTTTCGGGCAATACATCTAAGTGAAACGTGGTCAAGAAGGCCTTGTGAGCGCCAAACATTACGTACTTGCTGCAGTAATTTATAAACATAACTCTTACAATATTGTCGACGAAAAAATATTTTGCAATATAATTAATAAATGTTCACGGCGTATTTTGATGTACATTTCGGTAGGTACCTAATAAAATAACTTTCTGTAAATCATGTAGAGCTGGATTATAGTATAAACTCTAATGAGTTACCTACCTATACCTTCCTAGTATAGAAGTCAAAGAAAGAAAATACAAAGTGTGGTAAGTGTACAATGTGCAAAAAAAATAATAATAATAATAATAATAAAATAAGTAAAACAATATTACTCAGTTACACACACACACGCTCGGAAAAAAGGTTTTTAGGTCATCGTCAATTATTTGTGTACGTAAACAATTTATGACTATGAAGTATATTCATTAAGTTTGAATTTTTCTATAATAATATGCATAATATTATAATAAACTTCTACTATCTGATTTTAGTTTGCTCCACCTTAACACCGCGATATCTGTTAAAAAAAATTATAGAATATAATATCATTATTTTATATGTGCAAGTGCACGTGAGAAGAACACTCGTACCGTGTTTTATACACTGAGTATAATATATTGACCGCGTGTTTAATATACTTATTTTATACGTATTATGGGGATATATCCATACTGCACGGCGCACTGGGACGTTATATGAAACCTCTCGCAAAACTTTTTAAACATACCGTCAAAGTTGCGGCGTACAGTCGAAAACTTTCACATTTTTAGGATAATAACAACTGACATATTTATTTTCGCACGGTCTTATTGGTTTATTCATATACGTCGTCAGTGCCGAATGTAAATATATAATAACAAAATATGTACACAAGTCAGATTTTCAGTGGCAAAATGATATACATAATACGCGTAGTGTTCGATGACATTGTTTGAGGTAACACGACGCAATAAGCGTTCCGTTGAAAAAATTAAAAGCGTATACGGAATACCATTAAACGCTGCAGTTTGACTGGTATCGACTGCCCACACAGCATTTGGGAAATGATAATATTTTGTGAATGTCTTACAGTGGTTGAATAATGAATATTTGACTAATAATATTTTATAAATATTTTCTTCTCATGATGAAAAAATATTGTACTATATGATTGCATAAAAATGTTGACTTAATATTTTTATAAAGTTTTCGTAAAAATGTTTTTTTTTTTTTTCAATATATGATTTAAATATTTTGTAAATGTTTTTTATAAAATATTTTCAAATATATGAACTTTTGGGCCAAAGAATATAACTAAAATATTTCCTAATTATTTATGCAACTTTTTAAAATATTTTGACAATTATATTATTTTTCTGAAAATATTTTTACCATAGATATATGAAATATTTTTATGCTGTATGGGTGGTATCGATTTTTATATATTTTTTATGAGAAATAATGTTTACACACGGTTATTGTAATGCTGCAGGGTGCTTCTGGGTTTCTGCTGCAGACTCCTACACCCGAGTCACACGTCTTGTATGTATTCCAAGCGTAAATTTGTCCTATGATACAGTCGGATATATAGATACGTTATATAGCTGTTGGCCAATAAGCAACGATATTACATATTATATGGGCGTTATATACGAATGACTCTTTTTACAATTAATTCGCCACGTTCACTGGGTCGTACGCCTGCAATATATTATGTGTACAATATACTGCCACTACGTGCACATACAATATACAGTATATATCATGCATAGGTACACGTCATAATATAAGCACGGCATCGTGCTGCACACAATATATACAGTTATACTCGCATAGACGATGTAGTTATATACTATATAATATATATATTACCACAGGTACCTATATATAATATTGTGTGCATGTGTGTTGCGTACTGTGCACGTGTGGGCGGCCAAGAGGAAACGAGATATCTAAAATGGCGTCACACGACCCGGTGACTGTTACACATATATATAAAGAGGTAACTATGTGTACGCCGCAGCACACACGACCGAAAACACAGAAACACCATCGCAAGTAGCTGTGGTGCGTGCGTGTGCGTAATTATTATTATCGTCATGTGAAACGGGACGTGGACACGGGCTATAATTTTTCAGGGCTCCACCCTACACAGTATGTATATAATATTATGTAGTGCGTACCTGTAATGTAATACTATGTCGTACACACGAGCGCGCGCGTAGGTAGGTATCTTTATATACATGTAGGTCCATGATATTCTACGATGGAAAAATGAATAATAATGTTGTGTACAAGTAACCGAAGGCAGTGGAAGAGCACCGGGAGAGTGGTACCTACACGCCATGGTGCGTAGTGTATTATACAGGTGCCCTATAATAATACACGTAATGGAGTATACGAGAGGAAAACCAGAAATCTCACGCCGCTACTAAAAAAAAAAGCGACGGTGTCCACGAAAACCGCGGCGAGTCGTACCTATATAATATGTTGGGCACCTATCTATATGTATAAAGGTGTACGAAAATATAATAATATAAATAATAATATACGAGGCGGTCCGGTTCAAAGAGCACAGCGAGGTAGGTATATTATAAAATATATTATAACCATAATAATAATATTATACAGACGGGCACGTCGCTGGGTGAAGTTGTCGGCGGTACCGACGGGCATGGAAGCAACTCGCGCACTATATTAGGTACTTATATATTATAACGATATAATATACCTATATAATGTAAGTTATTACATACGTAGGTATAATATTGTGTATATGTATATACACACCGGTACGACGCGGACTGCTAATGGACTCATTGTTTCACACACACACACACACATAGGTACATGGAGTGGGTACTTCGGCGGGTCAATAATAATTCAATTTGTCGACATGTATATATATATATATGTACTAGTAATATGGGTACACCTACACTGCACTTCGTGTACATGGAGCTCGCAGCTACGTCAGTGTATATATATATATATAGGTGCGCGTATATTCGTGCAGTGTATTGCTCAATTATTCATCAGAGCGCGGCGCGGTGGAAAAGAAAACCCTAGAAGCATTGGTCATATAGGTTATAGGACGCGCGTTTATATGAAAATGTTTAAGATTACACGGCCGGAACGCGTATATTATTATAGGTATACATGCGTATAATAATAATCCCCGGGACGCGACTATAATGATTTTAATGGATGCCAAAGAGCCGCGGGAGCGGACGCCGACGCGTCGAGGTGTGAGATTTGTGTGAAAAGAAAAAAAAAATTATTTAAAAAATGCCCAAAAGTATTAACCGGTCAAGTGAGCACCACGACCGTCTCGTATCACAAACCAGCTCATCAATGCATTAAATTAATAAATATAATATATATATAATATAGGTATTATATTATTTACATACAAATATATATATTTTTTCGTTGACGTTATTATTATTAAATTATTTTTTTTGAGCACACCTTTATACTTGAACCAGTTGAACCTCAGATTGTTACCATCGTGTCATGAAGGAAGGGCCAGAGACGTGTATTTACTTACCTACACTATAAGGTTGTTAGATAGGTACGTAGAATACAATAAATTCTTCGATCACATAACAGAGACATAGTGTGGAACTTGTTATTGATCATAGGGTCTATGAAAATTGGAGACCCCCTCAAACATGGAAATTATTATAATAATAAGTAAATAGGTACTTTTAAGTTATATTACAATGAGCATGGTCTGATAGTACAAGATAATAAAATAATAATAATAATAATATAATATACTTTATAACTGTAAAACTATTAATCACAATACACATACTATTATGTGTATGTTTGGATTTGTCAAGATGTAATTTTACGGGTCTTTATTTGAGCGAGCTTGTCAAGGACTTTCTCTAAATTTCATAACCATACCGCCTGCTTTTTAATGGAAACTATAATAACTGATAAACCACTTAAATGTTCTTCTGCCATCAGGGGTTATAAATATTTTTTTATATTTGTTTTATTGTTTTGAATGATCTTTCTGCTGTTGCAGATATGATGTTAGTTGTTAAGTATAAAATAAATGCAGTTCATACATCAGGTAATCAGGGTACGTTGATATGAGACGATTGATCAATTAAATCCTAAAATGTCTGCAATTCCTTTCATTATGATGCACTTAGTTAATATTATATCTTTAAAATATAATCGAAAAAATAGTACCGGGCTCACAAATTATTTATACCTACCTTTAAAGGCTTTGCCAGGATTTTCACTAAATAAAAATAGGTATTTTAAAATAAACTAAATACTGTGATTAATCCATTTTGATATTAATGATATACTGTATACATATTGTACGTCGCAAAAGACAAATATAAATATTGCAAAAATCAAGTTTTTAGACAAAAAAAAAACAAAATTATGAAAATAACCGTTTTAAAATAAGTCAAGTTTTTAAATTTTTGAAGAATGATATTGTGTGAGAAAATAATATAATTTTGAATCATATTGATAGGATTGGAGACTATAAAAATGTATAGTCTTGGACATATAATATGGAGGAGGGGGTATTCATCATAATAATTATAAATTAGGTATATAATAAATATATTTATATACTATCCATATTGTAAACGGGGGTTGAACCCCCTAAACCCCCGTGTCTACGGCCCAGGGTACACTCGTCCAGTCGTCCAGCACTGCATCCATAGCTAATTATTCAAATAAATTGTGAAATCATAGGTGCACTAATTAAAACAAGAGTACGGTCCACAATAAATATGGAGAATTTTGCTAATTTATAAACATGGTTGGCAGAAATACATACATTTATTGTGAGGGAATATTATCTAATAATATAGTATCTATATAGATCATATAATTTCTATTGGTTTATGCAGTGAAAAATTAATTTTAGACGTAAGCCATTTGAGTCCCGAGGAAAATGTCACTTATATTATGTGTATGTAGTTCCGCCGTCAATGACTTATAAGAAATATTATCAATAAAGATCCATCTAACGTGTGTAAGACATTCAACAATTTAAAATACTTCCACGAGGGCTGTAGGTAAAATAATATATTGTTTCCCAATCCATTCATCCCCCTATCTGGCCACCCATGGCTCGATGTAGTATACTATATGCTCGTAATACGAGTCGTGTCATCGTAGTTATGATGCCGGACCATTACATGAGGACTCCGAGGACTACTGTTGCGGTGGCTTGGAATGAAGGTGAGACGATAATAATATTATACGACGGTGATGATAAAAAGCAAAGAATGCGTGCGGCGCGGTCGACGTTTCGTTGAATGAAAATAACAACGACATGAATGAAGTCCGCGGCGGCTGTGATTTTTGATATTTCATTGTAATAATATAATAATATATTGCTATTTTGGACTCTTGTAGTCTTGTCGTCCTGATATTTTTTATGTATATGTGCGATGTAATAAGTGTGTGTGTGTGTGCGCGCGCGCGCTCTTTGATGAAAATTATTGTTATTATTATTACCTATTATTACCTAGTTGTAAGTTTGTAACGTTGTGGATTTACGAAACCATATCGGAATACAATGTACCATTAAAAATGTGTTCTATACGCCGCAAACGAAACTATGATATTAAAATGATATAATTTCGATACGTAGGTACACTACGTAGTGTGTCGGCCGCGGTATATACTATGACGTATAGGTACAACTTACATTGTACAATATTATTATTAGTATTATACACATCACGTGCGTTTGTATCGAACCGGCAGGCATAATATAACACATTATACCTACAGCAGCAGGTACAGCGTGATATTATTTGGTATATTTTTTTATCGGTTCCGACACAAAATAAATTCGTTTAACTTTTCCGTTTATTTTGAGGTTGACAAGTTGTCAATCATAATGCCACTACCACCGCCGAGCCGTTGAAGTGGGATTTCGTATTACAAAATAAACTCTCATGAAGACCGCCCGTCACTATATTATTATAATGTGTTATACTGTTATGTGTGTATACAGTAAATAGTTTATAAAATTATAATATTTTGTATCCAATACATATTTAGCTGTACATAAGATTTATCATATTATTAAAATGTGAGAGTTTGTATAGATATTTATCTTGGACTTTGGTTGGGGCTGGGAAATATATGTTCGAAGGGTATAAATCTAATAATAATAAGCCTATATTCATAGCCCATAGATATCGAACACATCACACCACACTAGAGGTCTCGATTACACGTGTAGTAAACTACACGGGTACCCGTGTTTTTACGCAAGACGGGGTTAAGGCCCGTGTAATAAAAACACCCGTGAGCTAAAATACTCATATATTTACAACTCAAATACAATTGTATTTCAGTACTTTGCAGTTTTGACTTAACGATTTCTCCACTTTCTGAACTCAATATGACAGAGCATATCATATTATATTGTGTTTTTTAAGCAAAACATTTAGATATTCATAACATACTTAAATAATAGGTAGGTAAGTAATCGAGGGCTATACAATTTTTATTATTAATAAATAACCAATTATTTGAATATACATAACGTAACATAAAGTATTTTTGAATTCTGAATTAATATGCAATATACACGGGTATTATACACGAATATACACGATATTAAAAACACGGGCTTTAATATAATTTTTACCCGCGTGCCCGGGCTCCGTGTGCCCGTGTATTCTATTACCTGTTCACAACCACGACCCCTACACCACACACACCACACAATTACACAAACATAATATGGATATTATCCATTTTACCATTTGATGATTAATTTATTCAACTTCTGAATTTTAAAATTATTAAATATAATCTATAAATAATCTAAGTACCTACTTAGACTATATTTTAAAATTCTTGAAATTTGTATACTACTTCAGGAGTATCCTGTGCCAATATAAGCTTCTATTTTTTTTAAATGAGAACCCCCCCCCCTTTTACTGTAATTTATTCAGCGAACAATTAACTGAAAATTTTGATGTACCTACCCAATTTAAAATTCGAACGTGTAGTTTTTCAGTTATAAAATGTTTATACTTAAGATAATAATCATTTAAATGACCTAACACAAATATAAAATATATGTAATATTAGAACTAGTATTTATTATACTTAGACCATTTTTATAAATTATAAATATTGATTGATTAATACAAATTGCTAACACTTTCGAACTATCATAACAGCCCCCGCCCCCCATATATTAAGAAAAATTATCCACTTAATAATTTATAGAAAAATAGAGGGCTATAATTTGAAAAACAAAAGATTAATACAGAAGAAACATAAGTAGTAAATTGTAAAGAATTAAAAAAAATGGTCTTTAAGTATATTTAAAAATTCCAAAATTCAGTTTTTGAATAATTGCATTATTAAAGAACAAAAAGGGGGTGATATAGGTAGGTACTTAGTGATTGGTGAATCATCCTGTATATAACTTTAGTCTAAAATCTAAGTTATGTAAGTAATGAAAACAAAACAGAATATGGTATATTGTATTCACGCTAGCTGACGTGAAAATTACACTTATAATCTGTTTTTACCAATATAACAAATGGCATTTTCGTGATTGGGCGTTTACTTGGCAATATATTATATATACGTATGTTGTACCACACAAGCTGTCTTGTTGTATATTTCCCAAAGCTTATACTATAAATACATAAAATATATATTTATACACTTTACAGTAATAGTATTGAGTTAAAATAATGGATTAACAATATTATAATGTATAGACATAAGTACAGATATTAGATACCTATACATCAATATATCACACTTACAGTGCAGCTAGTGTTCGATTTTAAAATGCATGTCATAGGTATATTAATAATATATTACATACTATTAATTATTAATTGTAAAATATTTAAATGGTGTATTAAATACGTTATAAAAATATGAATGTAGGTATACGCATGGTCACGAAATAACAACTTTAGGTAATCGTGCTAGTTACTATGAATATAGTATAGCTTGTGAGTACTTATATAAGTCATATGATATTTATGTCGAAGACGCAACACGACGTTTGTCATTCCATGCAGTTTCCGTGCAAACAAATTTGTCAAAACTTCCATTTAGCTAAAACTTGAAGTGGGACACTTTAGTGAAAGACATATTATTTTATAATTTGATATAAGACTATAATAATAGTAATTAGTTTTGAACATAATCGGTAAGTGTAATAATTTGATCCATTACAAAACATGATGATATTTTTGTACCTCAGAAATTGTTAATAACTGTTACCTATATTGTAAATACTAAATTTTAATAATCAAAGTGGTTTGGTTAAATTATTATAAATGTATACAAATCGTACGCGTACTTTAAGGTAGGTACTCAAATGTCGCGCTGCAATGTTGAAATATTTTACGATACCTATATATAATAGTAGTATATTGATATTATGTATTTGATTCTATCATCGTTGGGACCCCACGATCGAGTATAGGATTTCCTCGGGCCCTCTTTATGAGTAGACCTGATCCAGGGTTGTGCATTCGTCTCAGGGCCGTCCTTAGGACTTTCGAGGCCCGCGGTGAAAACTAATTTTTAAACCAATTTTACCACTTTTTTCAAGCGCGAGGCCTCCAAATGTAAGTAAAAAGCGCGAGGCCCGGGGCCTGGGTCCTGCTCCCCCCCTAGGACGGCCCTGATTCGTCTATAATGTACTATTACAATATATATTTTTTTTGCTCCCACAACCATGATCAGATCTTTGATCCAAATCAGCAGAATTTGCAATAATCGTTCACTTAAAACGTACTACAATCGTGCTCGATATTGTTCGATAATATGACCGAGTATAGATAATGTATGGGCTCGGACCTTCGTCGTACGGTCGTCCGTCCGGCTGTGCCGCGATGAGCAGGCTTCGGCGGCGGCGGCGGTGGCAGAGGCGGCGGCGATCGATCAATCAACGTCAAACGGTCGTCACGCGGGATCTGTGCCGGTGGACTCGGCGTGCGTGTGTAGTAGGCCGCCGCGCAGTATTTTCTTACGGTTTCGACGTCGACGACGGATGCACGAAAGCGCGGTTCACACAACTACAGCAGAAACTACTTGTAACGGCCGTTTAACAGTGCAGGGGTCGTGTCCTATCCAATTTTTACGCACAAATATTTGTAATGTATACACGTGTATGGAAATATTTCCAACGTGTAGTGTATGACAGAATATTTCTGTCGGACCACACAATTATTTCGGTAGGGCCGTGTTTGTATAGGAATATTCCACCTAGGGGTGAAAAAAAATGCATTAGTTTTAAAAAACGATTTTTGTAATAAAGTTAACTTATTATGATTAGAACATTTTAATTTCTCCTTGGATAGTGACTCAAAAACTTCTTAAATTATTATACTACCATGATTGATGGTTAGGAGGTAAGAGCACTTTTGATGTTTAATTCGGCTTTGGAATTTATGCTTATATTATTATATTATACATTTTAGTACCAAATTACAAAATTAAAAAATACAATACTAACTATTTCTTATGGAAATAAATCGATAGAGTCGTGAGAGGATTAGTGCACAAGAGTTTTATAATTACTGATTTTGTGCAATAGTCATCGAATTATAGAATATACATAATATAGTTTAATACTATAATACATAAGAATTGCAGAATCTGTTAACATTATGAATAGATTTTTAGATTAAAATGTTTATTTATATACAAATTTTAAGTTACATATATATGCATACTTCCAAATCCATTAGAAAAATAACTCGATGGTGATTATTGGTGAAGTAGTTAACAATATAACATATTTCCCCGATCTTTCTAACGATTATATTTTTGTTTTTAGCCTGACCCGTGGTTACTACGCATAATGCAATTTCCAAAACAAATATTCAAAATAGTTTGAACACGCGCAATTGTAATTTACTTGAATATTGAGTACCTACCTACCTATTTATATTGTTGTAACCTCGCGGACAACGATATAATAATACAATATAATATGGTCTTATTATCGCGGCTGTTGTTTGTGCGTAACTATACATTATTTTAATACATTATACAAGTATAATATATAGTCCACGCCGATTTTGTGAAACCTATGATTTTCATATCATAGGGATCAAATATGCGTTTTGTTCACACTATTAACAAGTATACGCGTTGATACAATATTAAAAAAATTGGATATTAATTGAATTCGTTGGGATATAATTTAAATTTAATTTTAACTTTTGATAAACGATAATTATATAAACATCGTAGTGTAGTTTTTTTTATTATTATTATTATTATGATATTATAATATGATATTTTGTATTATCTACATACGATTTGTATTGAATATTAAACTATAACTGCTATTAACTATATCTTAAATGTAGGTACGGAAAAATACTTGGGCATATCAAATTTATTTCGTTAATTTACAAAATGTATATGGAAACAGCAACATTGAGCCAAGATTGGATTAAGAACTACATAGGGGCCTAGTGACCAATGCTTGGTTATTAGCCTATATTGAAATATGCACCTGTTATGCCTTTTTTTAAGAAATATTCAAAAATATTAATTTGCTCTAATCCAAAATGCAAATTATGCAAATATTATGGAGATTCTTGGAAATATTGATATCTGAATTCTGAAAAAAACTATTACATTTTTCCCTCATGCTTATGATTTATAATTTCTGAACATAAGTTATATCATGATGCTTCCTACCCTCATCTCGGTGAACAATATGCATTAATCAATAGACATATTAAATACACAGTACAGTCAGTATTTACTTCAGTGTGTATACTACTAAACTACATTACTATTCCTATACGTTTTATGTAGTTGATGATATATCAAGTTATAACTCACAAAACCTTGGATTGTTTAAAATCACTATTACTTGTTAATATATCTGGGATATTAATGCACATATCAATAATAAATATCACAAACAAATGTAACTATAATATTTAAATCTCGCAGTATTCACTAAGTATACCCAACAAGTTTTTGTATGTTTTTAAACCTAAAGCTGAAATTAATATAAGTAGTAACCATATGTTCGACTTAATAATTATTGATTCTTATAATATTATGTTTATTTTTATTTATAAATTATAATTTATTACACTTACACATTTATAGATGTGTTTCAACACTCTCCAAAAAGTCGATAGTAATTTTAACACAAACTAGATACAACTATATAGTGTTTTTCATTGAACACAATGAAAAATACCATATTTGTATTACATTACATTAAAGTCACTAGGTGCTTATAAGTTATAACATTTGCTATTCACATACTATTATATAGGTATTCACGTGAGGTCTTATAATATGGTAAAATTGGTCACGAATATTCAAAACTTATAGAAGTTCCAAGCCCTAATTATTATGCTAATCATGGAAATTATTCATACTACAGTATTTCACGTAAATTCCTTTTAAACTACCTACCTATAATAGGCAGGTATTTAACTACCAACTATAAATTGAAATACACGGCTTCTGTGTATAAACGTATCACACAACTCTACAGTCACAAAATATATAGGTACTGATGTAAAGTCCAACAGTGAATGAGGTGCATTTTTTTATTTAGTTATTTACTAGTGTACTAGTGGCTTTATCCTATTTTAAACTCCGATAAATATAAACTGCACACATTTTTAACACAATTTTTACCAATTAAAAAATACAGGTGTAAAATCATATCAAATCATAATAATATAACTGTATTTTCTATAACCAAGGGCAACAATTTCTAAATAAAATAAATGACTTTAAATCATTTTAATAGATGCCTTTTCGTGATTCGCGAGTCCACATTTATGTGTTTAAAAGTAAAAAGTAGCCTATGACACTACGGATCTAGCTGAATCTATGTTAACGAAAATGTTATGAAAATATAACATTATGACATAACCATTGTAAATATATAATATAATTTATTCAGTTAAATGTAATGTAATCATTAGCCTCAATCAGCTATGTTAAAATAATATGTGTACTGTAAATTTAGGCTAATGAGCTTGAGGGTTCAATAAGTTAAAGCCTTTATTTCCAATAATTATAAACAAAAAAAATCTGCTACAAACCACAATGTAGATCATAGTAATTGTTTTCATATAGTTTAATTTCAAATTAATGTAATGCCTCATAATTATAGACGAATATACGTATTTAGGTAGGCACCACCGCCGCTCGTCTTGTGCGGTCGTCCGCTTTGCGTCTGTGGCCGCCGCCATAGGGCCTATAAAAAAAAAACTATAGTAATTCGCTTGAGTACTATTACCATAAGGTGTCTACGATATAGGCGTCGTCAGCGCTGCCGGGAGTCACCTGTGAATTGTAATTAAACTGTTAACAAACATAATAAATATTAAGTAGAATACACGATGGCCGCAGCGTTTATAATAATAATTAATGTTACACGAACATGATTAAGACTTTCTGCTGTTGTATATCTAAAAAGTAAAAAACCTACATAATATAGTAGGTTTGTCTAGGATATGGAATAGATATTATTTATTCATGCTGTGCTCTATATATAGTCTAACCGGGAGGTTCGAAAGTTGACCCAAGAAGTTTTAAAACGCTTTCTCATTACGTGAAAATCGTTCTAAAATAATAATTAAATAACGTAATATATCCCTCACCATGTGTCTACGCGTCGATACAGGGTTGTTATCGTATTTTTCCGACAGTCGACATTTATAAATAAAGTAGTTGGGGTTGGCTTAGAATATTTGAATCTCGTTATTTTTTTTCTTTTAATATTAAGACGATGGTCTACATTTCTTATAATAATTCTAAAATATTTCTTGGGTAAATATTTGTATGGACAAATACCATTCTACAATATTGTATATTATACTAAAGTTGTATTACAATATTGAGCTATTGCGTGTCATTTAATAGCTTTGTTTCATGATAAATTAGAATATAAAAGACGATTACGAATTTATTTTAAATATGCCACACACGCGCGTTTTGGTTTTTACTCAGCATTATTAGTTACTGAAGTATTGGATAATTCAAGGTTTTAGCGAACTTCTGTATAATAGCTGTATTTAGGAACTAAACTGTGTGCATTTCGTCCTAACGATAATGCTTAACGGTAAAAAGTAAAAACTCAATTTTTTATATCTTTCATTTTAAAAACCGGAACTCCTGAAATCATTTAAGATAAAACTTAAAAGTGATTAAACGTATATTTTTATTTAATAATATAATATATATAGGTACCTACTACAAGTATATTATAACTAATAATTATAATTTACACACTTTCTAGCTTAGGACTGAAGAGTTGACGGATGGACATGTAATACAATAAATGATTGTACTCTCCTGTCAATCAAGTACCTAACAATAAAAACACAAAACTTCAATTAGTTGAAAATCTAAAATTGATAGACGCAAACCGCCATATTAGTATAATAGGTATTTTGATTCAGTTTAAATTATTGTTGATTTAGTAGTTATAATTGAAATACGTATTGGATATGTTTTATAATACCACTACCTCATTGAATCTCGGTAGGTACTTATCTAAATACTACAAAATTAACACGACTATTATTTAGATACTTTAAGTTTGTATAGTTACATTTATTTATTGAATTATTAGTTAAATTTACCTACTAAATTATTAAGTTTTTCTATAGAGTGTAATGAAGTATATTATATTCATATTTCGTTGGCTGCACTATAATAAAATAAACAGGTATACCTATTGAAAATACCTGCAAAATAGTAAATCTACATCCTCATTGCATTTTTATATTATAGAATTTACAATTAGAATTAATTAGAATATAATCTGAACATAGCGATCCAATGAGAGCTGCGGGTTTTACAATAAAAATAATATACTTTTCCACTCAATTCAATACATTCATACATAAGTATTATAAAGCACACAGAGTTGTAAAAGATACTAAAAATTTAAAAATTTTAATTACTACCTATAGATAAAGATCCAGATCTAGATAATAGATGCAGAAACAAGATACGTCATCTACGTCACGTACCTATCACATATGCCTACACAACTATAGAATCAATATTTGATTCATACATTACGAATATATCTGCCTTATTACTTTGTTTCTCTGCTGGAGAATTCGCTAGTTAGATAATGGAGGAGGTCTTCCCATACAAAACAAATATACACCGTAGTACCGTACTGAACGAATCTTTTTTTGATTAGTAACAAATTGTCTCAAGAATAATCCACTTCCTAAAATCTACCAACTGGATATTGCCCCTTCGAACATCCACCGGGAAATCATAGCAGACTGGGAAAGGACTAAAGCAGAAACGGATAAACACGAAAAAGAAAGATCTACCTACTACTTTGCACTGCTATATCGATGTGGCAAGATTCTGGTCAAGGGTAATCTAATACTAAAAATATTCAACGTATTATAACGTATATAACAACTTTTATAATTATGTTACCATCAATTTATTTTCTTTCAAATTGTATTTTGTGTTTATTAACTTAATTATTTATTTTATTTATATCTACGTAGACTCATATTTCTGTATTTATGAATTATCACCGTTTTGTAATAGTCTTATTGTCACGAAAAAAAAAAAAAACATTTTCATAATTTTTGTAGTTATCTGAATTTGAATACAATTTGTGTATTATTATATTATTATGATAAATCCTGTCTGAAAGTTAATTTTATCATCGTGCTTCAATGGTCCCAACAAAAAACCTAACTATAGGTAGGCTTAATACCTATACTATTTACAACGGTCAATTTAATAACATTAACATCATTATGATAAATTTAACCCTTTGAAATAGAAGACCTGTTACGTACGCTACTTATTATATGATATAAAATAAATTAGCTCGTTTGAGTTATACATGCTATTATAGCTGTACCCTTACACAGTACGGACAGTAATCGCGAAGTAAAGACTGTTAAAATATGACTAAATATGATTAAGTGTTTCCTGCTACAGTAATGTGTTTATACACAGAAAAATGCATTTTGGAAATAATCCAATTAAAATGTCTAGAAAAATAATTATTCAAGTACAATATAGTAGGTACTATACGAGTATGTCTATATACTATAGATACCTATCTATAGCGTATGTTGCATAACGTATTCAACAAATAGCTAACCATAAGACAAATGATATTTCTGGATGAAAAATGTCTTGTTATTTTTTAATTTCACTATATTTAAGACTTAACTTAACTCCCGAACGTGACCACAAAATATAGGTATTTAGTATTTAATATATACCTATATACACCAGTGATTTTCATCTTTTACGACTTTTCCACAGTATATGCTTAGAAAATATACATAATACCTTAATGAATAATAATAATAATTATTAAACATAAGTGAAATTAGTTTAAATTTATATATTAAATTAATACACATTATATTTTCATATTTCAAAGGTATATGTTAAATAAAAGTGTAACTTTATATTTTAATAACCCCATATGAGACTATAAGTTAAATATACTATTACACAAAACATAAAAATAGGTAGACATTTTAAGCAAATAAATATTCAAAATAATACACTAATACAATATAAAAAATCGGGGACGTCACACTGTTAAATAGTATAATAGGTGTCGAGTGACCTCATAATTGAATAGACACTATAACGATGTGTTTAATTTTTAATTTGAATACAACGATTGTAATATAATAATATAATACGTATGCAGTTATTTACATACCTACTATAACATACATATTGACGGTCCTACATTGTCAGTATTTTGTATGAATTAGTCTATCTAATACATATAATAGGTAGTTTTTTGATTTTTGTTTAACAATTCTTACAAGCTTAAATAAAAACGATAGTTGAAATAATGACTATAACAGTCATCATCTTTTTTCAAATAATAATACCATCTTCCTCTTGGTGGACGGCCCTACGTTAAACAAACATTGTATGAATGCCACATATTGGTAATACGACGGAAAATTAAATAATACGTCAAAAGAGTACCTATATAACATTTATAATATATGGTCAATGCCTGGAGATCTCTTTACCAGAATTTTTCCATCATGTGCCTACATTGTATTGTGCCATATTATATTATTATTAGATACAATTTACAGTACGTTCATATATAGGTATATATATGATGTATGTATACATTTATTAGCAATTTTAAAATGCCTAATTATGTTTATACATTATACTTTGTTGTATACATCGAATCAATCTATCACAGATAAAAATCAGCCGATGTACAATTTGGCGTAAGTTCAAAAGTCACAAATGCTTTTGAAGGGCGAAGGCTTAAATAAAATATATCGCTGAGGACGCAATACAAGTTAAATGGCCTTTTAAGGGTCGATGCGAATTTTAAGTTACACCTTATATAATATATATATATATATATAGTAATACCGTGTCATTTATAATATAGAATTTTACGAACTTATTTAGGCTAAGGTTTTTGGATAACTTTTTTTTTATAAATAAAATTACTCTTCAATGGAAACGAACGTCAATATAAATTAGTATATGAATATATATTGTAAATAAAATAGGTAGAGACGTAGAGTATTATAAAGTTAGCTCGTGTACTCGAGGAAAACTACCCCGTTTATTCGAAGCGTACAGTATGTTTTCGGTGAATGGGCTGTCACGAAATTCGTTAAGGAAATACTATTATTACGACGAACCCTCTGCGAGTGTGTTTCCATTCGCTGAAACTGAGCGAACACATTAATTTAATGACATTGGATGTCTTGAAGTTTTGTATTGTGCTATTGTTCGACCGATTTTGTTTTATTATTATGTGTACATAAATATACGTTTTCTGCACTGTATGTATAGCCTGATCAGCATTCACATAGTACACGCATTAAAATATTATTGTGTATTATTGTATAATATAGTTGACAAACTCGGACGCCACTAAACAAAATATTGCATTGTTCTCTTTATACGCGAATTAAGAGCTGGATTATACACATAATATTATTACAACGTAATATATAGTTGACTATATAGTATACAGAGTTACAGATGAATAATCGACAGTGCTGAAAGATGTACCTATGTAATATAATATAATATAGATACAATACATAAACACAGATAGAAGGTATAGAATATGGATATTGAAGAATGTATACATTCCCTATAGGGATTACGACCATTTATTAGGTTAAATTATAAATAACAAAATATTATTTTTAGCCACCTTTTGTAATAATATTATAATAACAATAATGATTATTTTATGGATAAATTTAAATTTTTAATAATATAATATTGAGATACTATTATTTGTCAAAAATGTCAAATACTGTAGTCAATTCACACAGCAATTTACATTCTTTTGGCCTTTTAAATATACACGATGAAAGTTTAAATCACCTGAAGTTATAAACAATACAGTGAAGTATAGTTTTATTTAGATTACGAAAAACTTTTGTAATGTAACTTTGCTCTTTATTATACTACCCTAGTGTTTTTATATTAATTTTGAAATATGCAATATTATAATAGTTTTACAAGGTATACGCTTTGAAATCCAACATGTATAACAAAATTATTGACATTTACATATTATTGTAGTAACTAGTAAGTAGGTATTGTCTAATTGTGTCCAAACAATGTGAACTGTTCGGTTACTTAAATATTCACAACAGTTAGGGAATCCAATATGATTATGAGTATATTATTCGATATATAAAGTAGGTACAAATAATTAAATATAAACCTACACTTTTATCGTTTTATTATTGAATTTATATAATATAATGTTGGTACATATCGCCTTGTAATTTATATTAGAGGTGTTCCGGGTACAGTTTTTACTTATAAACCGGGTACCGAGTATTTGTCGAGTAACAATATCTGTTAAAACCGAGTCTCGAGTACTAGTCGAGTAATAATTTTTTTTTAAACCGAGTCTCGAGTACTAGTCGAGTAATAATTTTTTTTAAACCGAGTCTCGAGTACTGGTCGAGTAATAATTTTTTTAAAAACTGAGTCTCGGGTACTGGTCAAGTAATAATTTACATAAATATTAAATACCATGTACTGAGTATTTGCATCGTCCATGATTATAAAATTATGGAATTTGGATGAACAACCAACTGACGTCTGACAACTGAGAAATAAAGCAACAACTAACAAGCTACAAGTCTACCACCCATAACAATATAATATTAAATATTAATAATATTATACCCATTGATTATAAATAGTAGATTTTAGATAAACAAGAATACAAGATAATTGTCAATTGTCAACATTTATAATCGGTGGGGCTGTCCGTGGTAACTCTATATTTAAATCGTTATCGGTAAACGTATTATTATTAATTACGTAACGATTTATTTTATAGTCATTACAACTAGCATGGGGGCCGGAGGGGCTAGTGCCTACTGCCTAGTACTAACTAGTAACTACTATTATAATTTTATAAAATATTTTCGTTTGGTCGATTGTGGGCACACATTTTTTTTTATTATTAATAACCCGGGTGCCGGGTTTATTAAGCCGGGTACCGGGTATATTCCAGGGTAAAAATGTAGCTTTACACCGGGTACCGGGTACTGTCCAAGTCATCTCTTAATAATTCGCCGGGTAACGAGTATTAGTCGGGTACTGAATATGATATCGGGTACCCGGTTTGGACTCGATAACCGGGTACCCGGAACCCCTCTATTGGATACCTTTATCTAGAGACCTAGATTAGTAGACTAGTAGAGTATTAACAGTAGACACTCGCGAGTACATTTATACCTACTTAGTACTTACCTATAATACGATATGGCTATATATTAGTAATAATATGGCTATATGTTAGTAATAATAAAAAAAAAACGAGATGTGGGTGACGCTGTAGGTAACAACTGTAGGTAACAACTGAGTGACTATAAATATATTATATTAAATTTGAATTCAATGATATAATATACAGTAATATACTCTTATATACACAATACACATAATATTATACAGTTCCTATATACGGAAAACAATTCTGAGCGAAGACGGTTAAATAAATTCTTTGATGCTCGGTAGTAGGTCGGAAACTACTGTGCATTTAAAATGTTGACCACCTGAATGCAACAACTAGATTAATTTTCTCATCGGAAAATATACTGAAGTAGAAAAAAAATCGAAGCATTATTTAGAATACTTATCGTATACACAGACACAAAAAAAACACATAACAGTAAAATCGAGTAATTAATAAGTTATAATTAGTTGTTTTTAATAATTGACATACTACAAGTAACTATATTATATTTCAATATACAAAAAATAACTTAAATATAACACTAATGAATAACACAAAATATAAAACTTATATACATATATAATTTATAAATGAAGAATTATTTCAGTTTATTTTGAGTTCTGAAAAGGAACGGCTCCTGGACCAATAATTTGAAAAAAAATCTCTCACCTCAATACCTTGAGATCGTGTCCCAGTTCCACGAACTTCAATATCTTCAAGCGAGATTGTTTCTGAGTTTTCAAAATTGGTTCCATCTTTTTTACGTACGAAATTGTGTAAGACACAACATGCCTTTATAATGACATCCGTAAAATCGGGTTCTACTTGAATCGGAGTGTGCAATACTCGCCATTTGTTAGCCAATACACCAAATGCACACTCTACCATACGACGTGCCCTGGATAACCTATAATTGAACACTCTACGAATATCTGTGAGATTTCGTCCAGGATAAGGCCTTAACAAGTGTGTATGGAGCGCAAATGCTTCATTACCAATAAAAACATAAGGTTGAGGGTTGCTTTCTGTTTCTGGTAATAAAGCTGGTTCTGGAAGATCAATTTTATCCGAATACAAAAATTTTCCGAAGTTGCTATTTTTAAACACGTTTGAATCACCTTCCTTGCCGTATGCTCCAACATCGATTGTTATAAATTGTAAATTAGCGTCGACGACAGCCATCAATACAACAGAAAAATACTTTTTATAATTAAAAAAAAGGGAACCCGAATTTTTAGGATTTTTGCACCGTATATGTTTCCCGTCAATTGCTCCTAAGCAGTTAGGAAAATTAGTTTTCAAATAAAAAACGTCAGCAATTTCCAACCACTTGTCTTTTGTTATCTCAGGCATTTCTGTAGGCTTTAGAGTTGACCATATTACCTGACACGTTTCTCTCACTATTCCCGATATAGTGCTTTTTCCTATATGAAAATCATAATGCAGTGCAGAAAAGCTCACTCCAGTAGATAGATACTTAGAACATATATTTTTTTATAGTAATTTAAAAATTAAAAATATTTATTAGATTCCGAGCGGAGCGATAAAATGTATAATTTTACAATGACGTATGTTTTTATGTATATAATGTATATGTGTATAAAATTGATTTAATTTACAGCATTTAAAACAAAGTTTGTTATAAGTAATTTATATACATTATACATGATTACATGATTTAATTTTCAAAATATTTTGACTTTTTTTGAGATATTTATAGACAACTGAAATTTTTAATTTTTCTGAAAAAATTTTTTTGAAGTGTCGATAAAATTTTTTTGGCCCAATCAAAATACTTGAAAAATTAATACAAAGTTCCTCATAAGTTATTCTTATAGTGATTAAAATATTATAAGAATACATAGGCACAATTTTTTTTATTAGCAGGAAAAACGGGAATTTTTACGCAAACCCGATTTTTGTCAAAATCGATTTCGGTTTTTGGTTTAATTCTAAAACAAATGTCAACAGATACATGACATTTTCACTGGTTGTTTATATTAGCATTTTCTATATATGATACAATTTTTTTTTATAAGCATTCAAAGTTCGAATGTTGACAAATTTTATCAAATTTAAAATAAAGAAATAAAGAAATAAATAAAAAAAAACACACATCATTGTAAAATCAATACATTCATCGCTTCGATCAGAATCTAAAAATTATTTTGTAGTTAAAAATTGATAAAATTTTCAAATTTCGAACTTTGAATGCTTATAAAAAAATATTGTGTCTATGTATTTTTAATATTTTTCAATATTGTAATAATATACCTATCAGGAGTCTTATATTACATTTTTATGTTTTTTGGGGTAACAAATAAAATTTTATTGGTATTTATAGAAAAAAAAAACTAAAAAAATGGAAATTTGAAATTTCCATAAACAGCTTAAAAAGAGTCAAAATATTTTTTATATATAAGATTTCCAATTATAATAAATAAGCATTTGATGTTTAAATTTATATATCTTACCTATTTATACATAGGTATCATTAATTAATATAGGTACTTAGTAATGTATATAGAATGACTGTCTCCGCTCAGAATCTTTTTTCGTGTAAAATACTACAATGTTATGTATAGCAGGTATCATTGAATTAAAATTAAAATCCACTCGACAAATAATGATGTACAGCAGAGCGGAACCCACTTGCCCGCATAAAAAAAAAAAATATTGTACCTAAAAGTTATTTATTATTTATTTTTTAATTGGATTATTATTAAAATTTTTTTAAGTCAAAGATTTAAAAAATCGATGGAGGCATATACGTGACGGGTATTAAAAATTTTTAAACCACGGTAAAAGTGGACAATCGGCCAAGAAAAAAACATTCGCTTATTCGGAATCCTTAACTTTTTTACAACAAGTTCTAGTAAAAAGAAAGTAAGTTAATTTTAATAATTTAATATAAAATATATCCATACTAAATTTGCTAAGATATAATTAATTACTTTATTAGAACGTCAAGTAACATAGAAGATCGTGCAGATGAAGATGACGAGGACAATATTTCGGTAGGTGAAAATGAAATGGATAATACTCAAGAATTTCTATCAACGTCAGTGACTTCAATTCCTAATGCAACTAGTTCTGGCATAAATAATCGGGCGAAAAAAAAAAAGAACATACCTTAATCCGTTTAAATCCGCATTACTTCAACGTTTTGATTCCTTAAATAATGAAAATGATATTGATCCTGACAAGGCATTTTTACTTTCTATCTTACCGGATTATAAAAGCTTAGATCAATCAAAAAAAATAGATTTTCGTCAATACATTTTAGACTTTTTTAAAAATCAAAACTCCTTTACTCAACAAAACACACATCCGCCACAGCTAAATCAAAATTATTCAAAACCGGTATATAACCAGCTACATCATCAACCATTTACATCACATCATCCTCTGCCTCAACAATATCAACACATACCACCATATCAACATCAGTATCAGTATGCACCAAACCAAGACCACTATCAATCTCTACAACATAATTTTGATGCACTTGGGCCTTCTTCAGTATCAGCTTATCCTGTTAATGAAGAAACACCAAAAGACCAATAAAATAAAAAGGTATTTTTTCCTAGGGTATTTTTATTAATATTTTTTACATCAGTATTTTATATTAATTAATTATTATTATATATATTATATTATTTTTTGGTGATTGATAATACTATTTCATATCTAAACATAATTTTCAAGAAGGAAGTATTGATTATAATTAACTTTAGTATTACATTAAGTATTAACTTGAACACAAGGACTGTTTAATTTTATATATTATTATTTGATTGTTAATAAATAATAAGCTTTTTTTTTAAATTTATTATACTATAAGTAATATTTTTAAAATAGTATTTTATTTTTAGTTTCTTAAAATGTATTAATTAATAATTATTATATGTTTTTATAAATATCATTATATAATTTTCAATAATGAAGTATCTATACTTATTATAAGCTTTATAATTAATTTTAGTATTATATTAAGTATTAACTTGAACACAGGGACTGTTTTAATTTTATATATTTTTTGATTGTTAATAAGTCTTTTTTTAAATTTATTATACTAATATGTACAACAAAAATACACATTTTCCATTTGTGTTTTGTTTTTTTATAATATACGAGAAGTACCTAATATTTAATAAATAATGCTTACCTTATTGTCACTGTTAACCGTTCTTCTGAAGTGATTGGATTACGAAGTTGAGTATAATTTTTAGATATTGATTCACGCACTTTTTGCAAAAGTTCATCAAATGAATTAATGGACATTCGATAATAGTCAAAGAACTTTTCTGGATATTTTCTCAAACCATTAAAAAACACTAGAAATTTTTTAGAATTTTCGCGATTTTCAATTAATGGGTGAACCCAATACTTCCTCTCCGATGGCTCGTCTAATAGGCCGGCTTCGTCTGCTA
>NC_042494.1:104663905-104674115 GCF_005508785.2 Acyrthosiphon pisum
TTTTAAATCGTATCGGTAAACGTATTATTATTAATTACGTAACGATTTATTTTATAGTCATTACAACTAGCATGAGGGGCCGGAGAAGCTAGTGCTACTGCTAGTACTAACTAGTAACTACTATTATAATTTTATAAAATATTTTCGTTTGGTCGATTGTGGGCACACATTTTTTTTTATTATTAATAACCCGGGTGCCGGGTTTATTAAGCCGGGTACCGGGTATATTCCAGGGTAAAAATGTAGCTTTACACCGGGTACCGGGTACTGTCCAAGTCATCTTTTAATAATTCGCCGGGTAACGAGTATTAGTCGGGTACTGAATATGATATCGGGTACCCGGTTTGGACTCGATAACCGGGTACCCGGAACACCTCTAATTTATATAATACAATGTTGGTACATATCGCCTTGTAATTTATAAAGTAAAATTGTACTTTAAAAAAATGTAGTGAAGTGCAATAATTATAAATTATCTAAGAATTTCAACTAAAACCAGTCTTAACACAGTATTTTAACACTTGACAGGCATGCGACTATATAGCAGTATAGTATCGTTTATTAATTTACCTATAATATGCTATACGGCTATAGATAAGTATCGTAAGTATCGTATTTTTTGGTATCGAATATATTATAACAGTTGTTGTACACTGTACAGTATACTGCAGTATGTTATCCTTGTCCTAATAGTATTAAAAAAATGTAGCCAATTAATCAATAAAAATAATCAACGTAATTAATTTGTTGTGACTGAACAATATGTCAATATATTACGTACATAATACATATAAATATATAATTATGTAATATTTAATATTTGCATATTTTCATTGGTATTATTTCAATATATTAATAGATAATGGTATTGTATTACAAACATACAGTTATTGTCTTGATAGGATGGATATAGATGAGTGATGACAGATGAAATATTTTAAATTTGATATTTCAGTTTGTGGTTATATTATACACATGAAATATTGTAATTAACACAATGGTAAAATATATAACAACAGTCAAAAGGCATAAACATTTAAACAATAGAATCATCCAAATTAAAAAAATTAGATGGTTGATTATATTTGTAGATTCAAAATTGGTTGGAAAATATAGACTCTAGAGTTGAAAGGGAATCTGTGAGAATAGAGAATACCTATTAAAAAAGAGAGACGTATATACTTTTGAAGGGTAAAATATAAAGGCTATTAAGGATATTAATGAGTATGATAATAAATATAGAATGTCACGGACCTATATATTGATTTAGTATAATGTGATATAGATACACGAGGAATCATTGAAAGATGATTTGAAGGAATTAAAGGGAAGTGGCGACGCGTTTGTCTGGAGATGCAGATCATGGGTTGTTGGAATCCATATTCTACAATAAGAAAAAATACTTAAAATGTTAAAAAAAACGTTCAGAGTTCAACATGCACATTTCGTAATAATATAAGTAAACACTGGATTATTGGCCTATTAGGTTTATGGTTAAGATATGATTTTTTGATGCCCACAGTGACTAAGTTGATACAGTGATAATTTATTTATTATATTATAATATACGGACGTCGGATATCTGAGAAATGTTTAAACCATCAATTTTTTCTTTTTTCTTTAGTGCTATTAAGATCGTCGAAAAACAATAAAAAAAAATGAAAAATACTTTATCTCATACTCTTATCAAATTTTATCTGGTTATAGGGTTAGATTCGGGCATAGTCTATATATTATAACTATATATGTATATAATATAGGGTGGCCCTTTATTTTATATTGGCATCGGTCCAGTCATCTGCTCCGTTTTTATGTACAAGCTCTGTTTATTATATGCATACACTGGCATAACCCTGAGCAGCAAATATCGTCGGTATAATAATTTTACATTTTTTTCCTTCTCTGGAGATAAACGTTAAATAAATTTAAACTTTTGATAGCTATACATAATATATATATATATATATATAAATATTACATCAAGGTTTCTTTCACATCAATCGTCTTTCCTCCTGCACTCTCAAACTTTTTACAATAATATAATAATATTATAAGCATGTTCTCTTTCTCTCTCTCTTTTTCTATCTCCCTATATTATTTATTATTGCCATGATAATAACGGTAGTATATATATATAGTAATCGGTATATCGTATATGTTTGTTTGTTATTCGACTATTGCGTGTGGTGGACATGTTGAATCCGCTGGTATGTTAGGAAGAGGAAGGACGTTGAAGTGATTTTGTAAAGAAATAAGCCTATGAATTATAATAATAATAATAATAATAATAAACGGGTACGCTTTGACCTCGAAAAAACGATAAACAAAACCATATTATCATATTACAATATTATAATATACGAAGCAGTCTAGTAAATATAAAAACTTTTTTTGGTTAAATTGGACGACAAGTCGACAACTGCGATGACTTTTGTGTGGTGATTTAAATTCACATCATAAAACCCCCGTATAGATATAATAGGATGAATTGTGTTACTGTGGATAAAATAACAGCCAATCTGTTTTATATCATAAAATGGTCAGAAAACGGTAAATTTGCATCTCTAAAAAATTTATCTCAGAATTTTTTATTATAGATTTTACAGTCTAAACTCTAAAATGTACTTCAAATAATTACAAAAAAATCATTAGAAATGTTTTATATTTTTTTTTTTTAATATCTCCATTTTGCAGCTTTGACATAATAGTTGTACTTAATATCTAGTTTTAACGTTTGTCATTTCATTATTTTAAATGAAAATATTTCGGTATAATATCTGAAAATTTAAATGCTTTAAATACTCAACTTTGTTCGATATAATTAGTCGGCTATACCTAATTCATTGTCAGTATTCTGTCTTCACGTAATTCACCTGTATGCATGTATGCCTGTTGTACCTTCAAATAATTCAGTAGTTCTAGAAATATAATTATAAATTGAAGATACTTAATAGTAATATATTTTGTCATTTTGATAACATGAAGTGCCAGAGATCATAATTCTTCAATTTAATTTTTACAATAATATAATAACCAACCTGATAAGTTTTAATTTTAGATTTTGAGTGGAACGATGAATTTATTGATTTTACAATGATGTGTGTTTTAGATTCTGAGTGGAACGATGAATGTATTGATTTTACAATGATGTGTGTTTTTTTTTTATTTTTATTTTTTTTTTTTTTTTTTTATTTTTTTTTGTGTCTGTGTACACGATAAGTAGTCGAAATAATACTTCGATTTTCAACTTCAGTATCTTGTTCGATTGGAAAGTGAATATCGTTGGTGCATTGGGGAGGTCAAAATTTAAAATTCCCAGTAATTTTCAAAAGCGCCAAGAAAAACCAAAGAAAAAATAAGGAAAAAAGGGAATTTTTACGCAAAATCGATTTTTCACAAAATTGAATTTTGGTTTTTGGTGTAACTTTAAAAAAAATGACCGTAGATACATGAAATTTTCACTGGTTGTTTATATTTCCATTTTCTATACATGATAAAATTTTCAAAATATTTTGATACACCACACTTGGCCCCACAAAAAAATAGGTAAGGTTAGGTTAGGCAAGGCTAACCTTACATTTTCTCGGTTTCTGGGAGAGGGCTGTATACCACATCAGTGTACAGTACCATATTGCTGAAAAATATACTTCGCTAACATAGCTCGGAAATAGAAAAATACCCGGTGAAATTGTAACGATTGTCGTTACAAAATGTTCTATTTTTCCATAAAAAAATTAATTAACGGTTCTAAACGGTATAATATTAATATAAACGTCACAACTCTGAACTCGCCACATATCATTATTGTGTCATATTATATTATAATTCAAATATACACTGGGCATGCGTGAGAGTGCACGCGGTATTATATATATACATATTACATAATATAATGTATGAAATATATATGTAGTACACATATTATATGCGCGTATTGCACTCACGACAGCAGCTGCTCGATACATAGTGGCAAAGGCTGGCAGGCTGCAAAGGCGGGGGCGGGAGGCACTGTAACGTAACCAAAATCGTATTTTAATCGCACACGCGGCTTTCGTCTTCTATACACATATGCGGCGGCGTGCGTATAATATAATGTATATAATACGCGTACGTGGATATCATAATCTCGTAACGTCGACCAAAACTAGAGCGTCGAGATTGCCGGTAACAGGTGGTAATAGTTTATATATATATATATTAATATTTATATATATGCATTTATGTATACAATATACTGCACGAAAGCGGAATATTATCAAAGCTTTGGGCAAAAATCTTACGGGGGAAAACGAAAAAAAAATGTAAAAAACGTGCTCGTAACAAGGTGCAGAGTTATACGGTCCGGAAAAATATTATATATCCCACGGTTAGAAACACACTCGGATGGAATTCGTTTTCTCTGTGAACTATAGGCATATCCATAGGTAGGTACCTACGTATACCCACAGACATGACACACACATACTTATCGTATTTTTTTTTTTTTTTTTTTAATTTTTCGCCGATATGTTATTAAAATAATAACGCCATATTATTTCAAAGAGAATAATACACACACACACACACACACACACACACACACACACACACACACACCACACACACACACATGACGTATGGTGTGTATAGTATTGTAACGATCGTGGATATGCGCGTGCGCGCAAACGAGACACAGAGAGTGAGCGAGTGAGAGACGGACTACGAGTTACGACTACGCTACCGCGCGCCGTAATTTAGCATCATTAGTCACAAAGACAGCTCTTGCGGTCCGAATTATATGGTATAATAATAATATATGGATAGGTGTACTTGTGTAGTTGTGTTGTGCGTCGTGTATACATGATATACGTGTCGGATTTGACCGATTTAACGAGTGTATATGTACAGTGTACACTACCAAACACATGGCCGCAAACAGTCAAGAGTCGGTCAGATGTGCTGCAGGTAAATCCGAGGGCGGTGGTGAGGGTGATAGGTTGGCAGGCAAAGCGACTATTATTATTTGTATTGTTATTACTTATTATATATTATTCATATTACATATTATTATTATTATTATTATTATACAACTATATTATAAATAACAATGCATGTATAATATTATATTGCAGTACATCCAAATGGCTATATTTATATAATTGTTATGATCTCGCTTTTTATACTACTACTGCACGTGTATACAATATACATCACTAGAGTTAGATTTTTTATCACTTTTAACACTCTAAAACTATATTATGCCCAACAAATTCAAAATATGCGTAGAGTTAAAGTACTGTCCTTCATTAAAATCTGTATTGGTTTTGTCTAAGGACTTCATTCTTCTGCATATTTTACAGATTACATAGGTATACTAATACAGTAGTTATCCTAAGAACAAGTTTATATATTTTTAGGCATACTATCTAGAAATTCGCTAGACTAAACTGGTGTGAAAAATAATGCACCGGGATGTTTGGACCATATCTTTTACATGATTCATTATCCCGGTGCGGGATAATGTGGGATAATATTAAACCGGTTTAGGGCCAGTATTACCATCTCCCGTTAAATTTAACCGACTCCTAACCGGCCGAATATACGATTTTTGTATACAATATATATTTAAGGCTAGAAACTAGAGTCAAAAACTATAATCTTGAATAATAATAATATAATATGGGGTATTGGCATAGATAATATAAGAATGGATAGGATATAAGAACTTATCACTAGAAAATTTAGTGATACGTTTTTAATGTTATATTGAGTGTATGTTAAGTTTAGAGTAATTCGAGTATTCCAATTTCCATTTTCAGGCACAGCAATCAAAATACAAATTTAAAATTGACAAATATTGTAAACAGTTTTTGGACATAACCTTAAAAAAAACCTTATATCGTCTTTCTTTCTTTACGTTCTCTCTTCCCCAAAAAAGCACACGGCCCATAAGAAACTGGTGTACCTATGTATGTCCTATACCTATCCATTCTTATATTATCTATGGGTATTGGGGTGTCATAAAATAAATGTAGGTATATATAAATTTTATAACACAATATAACACTTATATTACAATATTACACTGTTAGAATCCCATATTCTTTCGATGTAATAAACAATAATAATAACGATATACATAAACAGTATTTTTAACATGATTTATTATATTATATCGTCGTATGTGGGCCGTATGAAATGAAAATTAAAAAAAACGTATTGTTGGTCAACTTTACCTACATGGGAACATACGATTTTTTTCCATTAAAGTTGTACTGCATTTTTCCCTCTTCGTCATTTACATACTCTGGCGGTGGTCGAAAAGTCCGATCGAACTTTATTTCTCGCCCCCCAAATATTTTGAGCGGTTTGAAGGTAGGTAAACGCGATCGAAGCTCCACGTACGAGTTTATTATTATTATTACTATTAGTATAAGGCCGTTGTCGTGTACACATTTTTCGAAAACTTCAGCTAATTACGGTAAAAGCAAAATATTATTATAATACACGCATGACGTATATACATATATGTATAATAGTATTATTCTCATATAAACTATGTTCATTAATTATAAATCAAACAATTTATACCTATATTATATCGGGCGGTGTTCGAACATTGTGGAACGTTATACGGGTACATAAATATATATGTATAAAGGTAATATATTGGTATTTCGCCTACAAATGAGTACATCATATCTCCCATACGCACTTTAAGTGTCGAGTTTGATTAAAAACTATTCAAAAATAATCCAGCGGGTAATTGTATTACCTACCTATATATATATTACTATAGATGAGTATAAATAAATAAATTATAGGTATGAAGTGAAAAACTTCGTCAATGTCGTGGCAGACATAGGTACGCCATATTATTATGTTCATATACATTACACAATAAGCAGAAATATTAAACATACTCTTTGAACGCAATGAATTTGGTCGTGCAATAGTGTATGAGCATGCTAGGAAAATCAGATTTTCAAAATTTTAGATTCGTATAAAAATTTTAAACGTATTTTCAGGTAGTTGAAAATTTTAATATTTCTATAGCTGAATTACCAGATTATTAGCTGAATTGTTGGTTTAAATATGAACAGCGTAGTATACATACATGATGAAATTACTTTAATTGTATTAAGCTATATTGATATTATTGAAAATTATCAAATACATACAAATTTAATTGAATTATAAAGATTTTTTGATATTGGTGATGTTGAAATCTGTATATCCTAGTATTATTTCTGGAAATCCATTAATTTATTTTTCTATTTTGTATACCTAATATTCTATTTACAGCATGATTAAGTTTAGGTTTATTATATTGAGTTTTGTGTACGCGTGTCGCGTAGTCAAATATGTAAAATGTAAATATGTAAATTATTATTGTAAGCAAGTTTTAAAATGATGAATTTTTATTTTACACGCATCTGTTAAGTGCTAATATTATTTGATATGATGTGTGGTATTATTATACTTTGCGGCCGAGTATAATATGTTTAATATAATATAATATTGTATTGTGTTGTAAGAAAATATTATTATTTTACCGAGACAATTTTATTCCATTAAGCGCGCGGACATCGAAAAGGGTCCCTTTTCGAGCAAAGGGTTAAGTAATTGTTTTATCCTATATATTATATTATGTATAATGTATATATACGTGGCTTAATAATACAATCCTTATACCTTTTACGCATTTCATACACTTGACTAATGCACAATATACATGCTATAATATGGTGTTATTGTGTGTGGCGTGTGGTATATATAATAATAATAATAATTGTTTAAAACTCTTTCACTTTTAAGGCCTTAAATAGTGACTACTGATATCCAATGTATTAGTGACATTTATAAGTAAAAAAAAGTGTATATAATAGACTATATTATTATTATATTCAGGATAGACGTCGCTAGTCTTTAATTCATAAACTATATGATTCATTAGTCAATATATTATAATCGTCATAATGTCGTAAATATTATTATTAATAATACGTGTAATGTGTAAGTATTTTAATATATTATACAGGAATATACTAATCTATTAACGTATATATTATTTTATCTAATTTATGTGAGCCTATTTTATGTAATACGGTGAGGTGAGTTTTTAATACCTTTTACCGTTTAGAATCTTTGAAATTGAAATAGGAAGGTACCTATATGATTTTTTGCCCAACCAAAAACGGCTAAAACCTAAAATGTATAACTACTTATGTAATATGTATGGCTATATTATGTGCCTACTGGCTATTACTATACCTACATATATGATATGGTATATACGTATATGTTTGTATTAATTAGGTATAACTGTATTAGGAAATTAGTATGCAGTTATGTGTCTAATGTATGATCCGAATTTACATTGTACACCTATATTATAATATAATTAGAATATTTTAATCACTGTACAAATATCATTTCTATAGACTATATAGACTATATAGTTTATTGCTACAGGCAACCATGTATTGTATTATACAATAACATGCATTAATTTTGTATTGTATATAATACGGATAAAATAATAAATAATAATGATAGCAACGAAAAAAACTGAGATGTAATGATTAGGTAGCTAGGTAAGTAGTATTTTGGTAGGAAGGTATACATACACAAAATTATATGCATTATAATATTATATATACGTAGGTATCTATACGGAAATATACAACATAAATGTGAAAATTCCGTTAAAAAAATCACTTAGTGTTTGCAGGGTATTATTATTGTCTTTCACTGGGTAAAAAAAAATAATAATCTACCTAAATGTGTTATGTACCTATATATGACCGTACCTGACGTTGATGTCAGACATTACATTTTGTACATGTGCGTCGGGCGGACATGTGTGCGTCAAACATAAAAATAGTTCTAAAATTATAAAAATAAAAGTATGGCCGATCATAAATATATCATAATATTTGCTCCTAAATAAATGACACTATTTATATTCTGGAGTTAGGAGCTTAAAATATTATAGAAGTATAAGCAATAAGCATTTTAAAATGGCGTTATTATTAGAGGCGGATCAAAACGTTTATACACTTAATAGTAATGAAATAATGGTTCAACTAGGTACTCAAAGGTTTCCAAGTAATTTACATTTTGAAAATAATATTTAAAAATATATATATTTTTACATTTTTTAAATTTATTTTGGTCGACGCCATCAGACTCAATCATAAGGTATACTTCCTAAACCACAGCACAATTCTAAATTCTAAAATAGGTGCAGTTCGACCAGGCCCAATTAAGATTGAGTGTTACCTTCAATATTTTAATAATAAGTCATTTTATGTATGGCTTATGATTTTCTTCGCGCGTGTATAATATTTCCTATAATATTACCTATTTAAAATATCAGGATCATGAAATAATACGTCATATTATGTTTATATATAATATATATTTACATATGATACGTCTTTCTGATGCCAAAATGATCACCAAGACGTCGACATCGGGACTGCATGCAATCGTTTGAACGTGTCAAACATGGCTGCTTTTCTGTGGGGAGGGCGGGGCCCCCCTCAAGGACCGTCGCTGTGTGAAGCAATACGAGCTGTCGCCTGTCAGTCAGAATATAATATCGTTACGACTTTTCTACTGCGTGAAAGGGCAAACAGGCAACAGCCATGTGTACATAGATGTACATCATATGGGTACTTGCATCGAAGGGTGGCATAAGTGAGAAGGGAGGCAGCGACGAAGATAGAATTTGCTTGGCCCTAGGTGAAATGGCGAAATGCATATCTATCGAAAACCTTTAATATATGAGAAAAAATCCTAACAATTGTAATCATAAAAGTTCTTGTAACATTTTAAACCTTTTATACAATATGTTAATTAATTAGAAAGTCAGTACCTTTAGAAATTTGAAATATAACACAGATATAGAAGTGTAATTTTTTTTTTTAATTTAATATATCCCTCATTTACTATAAGATCAAGAAAAAAAAAATTCAAAAAATAATAAAATTCGACCGATTTAGAAATTTTTTTCAGCATACTATAAATAAATAAATACCTCAACAAATCGGTTGCTTTCAAATATTAAAAAAGTTTTTTTTGAAAATTAAAAAAAAATGTTAGGTGTTTTTTGAAATTTTGGTTTTTTTTAGACTATGGTAAAAAGGAGACTATTAGTCATATATAATATAAAAAAACTGCATGCTACAATATCTGATTATATTTTGACTTAAGAGGACGCTAC
>NC_042494.1:104674190-104676058 GCF_005508785.2 Acyrthosiphon pisum
TTACTAAAATTCCACAGCGCACAGGGAAGAACTTTATCTGTGTCGTAGATTTTTGATTATTAGGATAACATTAATAAAATTAAAGTTATACGTTTGAGAACATTAAGTTTTTTTGTCTTTTTCGTTTATTATTAAAAACTAATAGTAAGTGCTATAAAAAAATAAAAACGCTACGTCACAGATTAGGTTTTTCCTTATGTGTCGTGGAATTTTAGTAATTCTACTATAAATGAAGAGGGAGCATAGTTGTCCCGCGCAAAACAGTTTTTGCTATGTTGTGCATTTGTAAGACGGAGACAATACGTATGCGGGTGTAGCGTCCTCTTAAGTGATATGTATGGTTTGTTAACAATGAGTCTTATCCTTAAATTTTAAGTTAATTTTTTTCAAAATGTTTAAAATCGTGAAATCGGTACAAAATTATCAACAAATCTCTATATAAATTTCAAATTAATTAATATTTGCATGGGACTAAATTCACTCACGTGAATTACGGTACAAAATCATGTAGGTATTGTAGGTATGACACCCTGCTTTTCTTATTTTTGAGAATAAAGCTAACCTAACTTATAGTTTTACTCTCCATGCATTATGCCGGTATACCATATTATTATGTCCATGTTAACATTATTGATGTTAAATTTCAGAAATTTAATTTTTAAGAAAATTTAAAATGTTTAATAATTTAAAAATTAACCCTATAAACAGTAAACATAATATAGGTAGGTACATTTAAAATACTTAACCTTATAAAAATGTTTAGTTAGAAAATAATGTTTAATCTGGTGACGCATCCACTGTATGAAGTGTCATGTAGGTATCATAATTTATTTGAATATTTCAGAAAATTATTACTGTTGAAAATTGCTTATTTACATTATTATATATGCGAAAATCCTACCAAACTCATAATTTGTTTTCATAATAATCACTCCATTATACCCACTTACCCGCTTTTACTCACCACTTAATTGGTAAATTTACCGATATTTCTCTACTTATAAAACTAATCTAAATATATTGAAAATTACATTGAGTATAAAAGTAAAGAGATAAGTACCCCCTAAAGTAAAATAATTTCTGTATTAGAGTTTTGCAATTATTAAATTTTATAATAAATGATAGACTGGTACCTATAGACACCTAGTGTCTTTTTGGTTCAGCTAGTCAACATTTTTATTTTCGTAAATATTAAAAAGCCATAAGGGCCAAATTATACAAATAATTTAAAAATTGAATTTATTATTCATCTCCATTAGGTAGGCGTATGTGTTAAATACTTAGGTAGTATTTATATATTATTTTCAAAGTGTTGACAGGTTAGGATCTTACTTAGATCTGACCAAGTAGATTCACTACGTTCTTTAAGAATAAATTGTCAATGATATATTTAGTTTAAAGTTATTAAATTAGTTTCATGATTTCATGTGAAATTTATATTCACTGTTGATGAATGAATGTCGACCTATACTTATAATTCTATTATATAGGTGCTTAAGTTGTTATATCGCTACATCTCAATTCGCTCCAGTTGCTGCTTGTAGCTCAACCGTGCAAGGTCGATCGAGCACCCATATCAGAAGTTTAGAATTTTATTTATTGTTTTTGTACCTATAGGCGCCATCTATAGATCTTGGGTTGAACTATTACTGCCATAAAAGTATTTATAGAAATTTTTTAGACGATAATAACATAACTTTAGCTCCGATTGTCATACACATTATTTTATAATTAATCACTGTTAAGAAATAATATCAATATTATAATTCATCACCATTATGTCTGCATAGATCAATTTATTCAATGACATTACTTTCATTATAATATTATGTTAAGAGAACGCTACACCCGTATGTGTTGTCTCCGTC
>NC_042494.1:104676467-104679157 GCF_005508785.2 Acyrthosiphon pisum
CACTGCAGGTTGAGACTTTTCAAAACAATGAACGCTAAGCTGTGAACATAAAAATAAACGATAATATAATATATTTTATATTATAATATTATCAATGACTACTATTCATAGTTTTAGGTTACGGGAAAAGTTGAAAATAGTGAAGTGTTTAGAGATAATTCCCAAGTTATGTGCACAACGTTGTAATAATTTAAATATAATATTATTTAGCTTTCATCGTAATGCTGTGTGCCTGTGGAAAAATAATACGTAGTAAAATAATAATGGCTATACCTATTAGTTACCTATGGCTAGCCTAACCATTAGATACTATTGATTTTAAGTATTACATTTTAGTGGTATTACATATATTAAATTTATCACTGCAGACTGCAGCCCAGTTTTTTGGTTGCATGGCTTTACGATATCTGCGAAGTAATAATGCTTAACACAAAAATTATACTTATATTAGAATGCTAATTCAATTAAAAATGTTTGTAAAACACGTACGTAGAAGAAAAATATGTATTCATTATTTAATTCCCAAAAATGTCAGGATTTTCTATTTTCGGCAAACTGTATTTCTTCTGAATAATAAAATGTTTGTTTAGGTCATAAGAACTGCAAGTTATTCATCACCCACGGTGGAGTACAAAGCACCACTGAGTCCATCTACCACGGGGTACCCATGTTGGCCATTCCCGTTTTTGGCGACCAGCAGGGGAACTCACTACGTGCACAGTATAGAGGCATAGCTATACAAGTACCGTACTTCGACTTGACGCACGAGGCGTTTGGCAGTGCTCTACATAAGCTCCTCATCGACCCGACGTGAGTATACAGTGTGCATGATACCATGTACTTACAAATACGTAAGCATATACATAGGCGAAACTAGACACTTTTATTAGGGCAGGCCAAATGATAAAAAAAAAACTTCTATTAACAACTTTATATAGGTAATAATTGTGTTTAATGTATGATATAATGAATATTTCTTTATAATATAATTATTTAATAATAAATAAAAATATATAATAATAGGTAAACGATTATGATATTTTTTTTTTTATCAAAAAAAAATAATCACTGACGAAAATAATATCAAACAAAATTTATTCCGAGTTTAGTCACGGTATTTTTGACAGGTTTGTAACTTTAAAAATACCTATAAATTCATCAAACAATAGATAATTGTTTTAAATAGCAATAAATGATAGCTTGACTTGGACATTGGAGGTATTAAAGTACACGAAATAATGTAAATCACTTACAATGAGTAATTTGAAAAATTATAAATGCCCGGTATTTTAGACAGCGATGTGACTAACGAGGGTTAATAATAAATAAATTGATTGGGGATGTACTAATGTGTATAGTAAAAATAATTAATATGGTATTATATTTTAAATAATAATTAAAATATTCGACTTACCCTCTATCTAGGTATAGAAATTTTCTATTAGAAAAAAATATTCTAATTAATAATTACCTCTCCATGATTTTCTTATCATAAACGTAAGAACCTTGTGAACGATCGGTCAATGATAAAAATATGAATTTATAATAAAAGAAATAATATGAAAATATTGAAGTACGTCTAATCGACAATAATTTTCTACGAGTATATTTTCGGGTGTATTTTCACCACGTAACAAACATTACTGACTGATGATTTGTTACGTAAAATTAAATATTAATAAACTATAGCAGGTATAATAATTTATTATACTTGCTATAGTAAAAAAATAAACGTGAATTAAACAATAACTGATCAAACCGATTATTCAAGTACCTACATAGAATAGACTATATTATGACTCCATATTTTCAAAAAAAATTGTATTATTATGTTCAATGTGTAGTGTATACAATTTAATTTAAGAAATGTTAACAATTTACGTAGATATAAATGTATTATTTATAATGCCTAAATAATTATTAAAATAATATATAATGTATACACATTTTTAGTCAGTACTCAGTAATCAGTATTAGGTCAGGCCATGGCCTGACTGGCCTGACCCGTAGTTTCGCCTATGATCAGAAATCCTAAAATGTTGACTGACCGATTTCAAGAAGACATTATAACAAATTCAGATCAGTTTTCTGAAATATTATCGCATTATTAGGTCGACCGGTAAGAAGAAACAAATGTACATACAGATACAATTGAGCATAAATTGTTTACTGTTCACAACATGAGCGCTCCGCTATTTATTTTGCACACAGTCACACACACAATGATCACTTACTACTCACACATTTACTATAAGTCTGCCGCCGATCCCTTTGAGGGTATTCGATACCGTCATACCGACCTTTTTTTGAAGAGTTTAATATAGGCAATTTCTATGTGTGAGTATGAGCATCGTGTAAATGTGTGCGTAATAAGTAATAATTAATAATTGATTATTAGTTTGAGTGACTTTGTATAAAATAAATAGCCGAGCGCTCCCGCATGTGCACGTACATATTATTGCCATTTGTCAATAACGAATTATACAAATATTAATAAATTTGTCCTTTTTGGTCAAAAGTATCAATAAATTAATAATGCTTAAAGCTAGCCTTTGAACGGTCGGATTTTAATTCTGAAAAAGTATCTTATCTAAGTACTCGAATTGTCTATAAATGTTCAATCAAGGTTTTTTTTGTGCATAAATCTAAACTATTATAAAGGTAAAAAAAAAAAAATCGTTTTAATTTTA
>NC_042494.1:104679207-104679763 GCF_005508785.2 Acyrthosiphon pisum
ATTTATAGATACCATCAGTCTTGTCACCAACCATTATGATTGGTGTTGACTGTTACTGCCAACGGTCGCGTAATTAATACTAATATACTATTACGTCGTTGCGCGATGTGTCTCATTATTGCCCACCGTTCTGATTTCGTTTCATTTACCATTATTTGTTTTATACGGATTTAATGTGCATGATTCGAATGTAAAAAAATTATAGTTGAGTGACTAAAAATGTTGATAAATTCAGTAACAAAATCCATAGGCGGCACTTGGGGGGGGAGGGGGTCATGAGGAGTAGTTACCATCCCAAAATTTTTTTTGGGGTGGCAAATGTATACTTCCCCCCCTCCAAAAAAAAAGTTAGCCAAAAACCTGTTATTTCAATCTTTTATTAATAAATCGTGATAATTGAATAATCGAAATTTGAATATTGATAAAATGATAATAATTGTTATCAAAATTAATTCATCTAGAAAACATGGTTAGTAATTACTATATACAACGCCAGTCAGTGATTAGAGGTTATCAGTTAAGTAGTAAGTATAGATAAATAAACGCGTTGGTGATC
>NC_042494.1:104679863-104680973 GCF_005508785.2 Acyrthosiphon pisum
GCGTTCTCGGTTCTTTCCCACACAAACCAGTTTTTTGTTATATTGTACATTTGTAAGACGGAAACAATAAATGCCGGGTGTAGCATCCTCTCAAGTAAAACACCAAAATGTTACCTTTTTTAAATAATATAATATTAAAAGGTTGGAAAATGTTATTTGTTATTAAATTAATACCTACATAGGTAACGTATATAGGTAATTATTTTTATATTATATTACTTGCTAATACGTTACCTATGAGAGTTTATTATTAATTTTATCAATGATTATAGAGCCAAGATTATGTTGGAGTTTAATAGAGTTTACGTTTCGGTTTACCACAATAACTGTGCCTCATTATGTACTAACCCATTGCCATATAACGAATTAGTATAAATAAAAACACGCTAACTGACCACCACTGAACTAGATTGACGAATATTTTAAAGCTTTTTAAGCTTTTAGAAATTACGAAGTACGTGTCATTGTACCAAATCCACGAAGAGCTTTATCATCTAAGGTACTTTGCGTGATATCGCAGTTTTCATTTTTTTTGATTTACCTAGGACCACTATTAGTCCTTTAATAATGTTGATTGGTCAAAAATCCTGACAAATCAGTAGATACAAACTTCATCGTGACATTTCTACACAAGTTACAAAAAAACAGAAAATATACCTGTACAATATAGCTACGATTATCACAAACCTTATAAGTTAATTTTATTATATCATGTGTGTAATTGAGTGTTCACGTAATTAAATTATACAAAATTATATAAAATTTTATCAAATAAGAACCAATATAAAATTACATAAAAAAACGTCTATTTGTGTAAACGACTTAAAGATTTTTAGTATAGCCATATTATACCTAGATTATATTCCTAAGTACATACCTATATAATGGACTATAATTTATAGTACCTATCAAGCCAGACAGATATTTTCGTCCTGATTCACAACGTGCGGCGTTTAGGTTGGACCACTGTTACCGCCGGGTCATACTACTCTGCAGCTACAGATGATGGGTCCACTATTCCCAATACTTCACTCTCCCAACAACTATAAATTTAGTTTGAATATTTTAAAATTTCGGAATTTTCAAATGTTGATTAATTCGGAATTTTAA
>NC_042494.1:104682611-104694598 GCF_005508785.2 Acyrthosiphon pisum
TGAGTGACTTTGTATAAAATAAATAGCCGAGCGCTCCCGCATGTGCACGTACATATTATTGCCATTTGTCAATAACGAATTATACAAATATTAATAATTTTGTCCTTTTTTGGTCAAAAGTATCAATAAATTAATAATGCTTAAAGCTAGCCTTTGAACGGTCGGATTTTAATTCTGAAAAAGTATCTTATCTAAGTACTCGAATTGTCTATAAATGTTCAATCAAGGGTTTTTTTTGTGCATAAATCTAAACTATTATAAAGGTAAAAAAAAAAAAATCGTTTTTAATTTTAAATAGCCTGACCTTTTATAACTGAAAGAAAAAATGCCCCGATCGATTATTACAGTAGAATAAACAACAATTTCAGAAGAGTTTTCAGGAACAAAATCCGATCATTCAAAGCCACATACTGCTGTTTCATTTTTTGATCTCCATTACTACATTTTTACACCGGTATCCAATCCGGTAAATGAGAATTATTTATGTACTGCCATCTAGTGGTCTGATTTGTGTGGCGATACACGACTACCGGACTTGAATATAGATGGCGCTTTATGTTTGAATTCGGAATTTGCTAACGTCACGAGCCTGCAGTATCACCGTATCGGATATATAATTTATAATATTATAAGGTAGGCATCTACTTGAGAACTATATGTCTCTCAACACTCACGTAACCTATCTAATATCTATATAAAAAAAATTCACACCTAAGAGTTATGATAAAAAAAAGTAAGAAAATATACTAGGAGATGTACATTTTTTATTTTTATTTTTTACTTTGCATAAACAATAAATTAAGAACCGTAAATACTTTACGTTTGTTAGATGATTTTGGTATAAATGTGTTAAATATTTTTTGATGCACAGGCGAACGTGTAGAATCTTAAATCCACCTCTATATTGTATTGTCTGATATAAGACAGTGGCGTAATTAGGAATTTGGTTTGGGAGGGATATACGTTTTTAGCAAACGTTAATGGTTATTACCTATTACCAATACTTTGATCAAAATGTTAGCAGTAAAAAATTTTTTTGGAGTTATCAATCCCCCCCCCAAATTACGCCCCTGGTATAAGATATTACGTTGAAATAATTTTATCTATAGAAAACCAATAAAAGTTATCCGATGTCGATGACGTTAATTCGAATATTTTATATCAAATTTACAGAACAAACAAAAAATTCGACTTACGAGTAGAGGTAGGTATATAATATATTCTTGGCGTTTCACCCCAATTTTTCTTTTAATTTTTAATTATAAATTAAGTAATAAAAATTCTGATTTTAGGAATTTTTAAAAATACTCAAAGACCATATTTCAAATTATTGAACTTTTTTTGTACTAGATACTCGGAGTCTTCTGTGGTAATACAAACTTAAATTTTTCAAATAAGAACCTCTCTTTTTTATTTTGTTATATACCCTTATTCGAAATTCACACAAGTAGTTTCTCAGTTATTAAAATGTTTAGGTAAGTATACTAAGAACAATAAACAATTAACTATAGTCCTTAAAAATGGTTCTATAAAAATATAAAGCAAATGTAATATTAGATATAATATTTATTAAATTGGACCATTTTTACAAATTTTTAATATTTATCATTGAAATGTTTAAACCACCATAAGGAACCTCGATATGGATCCATATCTTCTAAACTCATTACTTATCATGAATTTTATTTTTATTATTACACAAACATAAATAACTCAAAAATTACTCGAATTAGCTACTCGGTTTTGATACGTCAAAATTTTTATAAAAACTATCCGCTAAACAATTCACAGTAAAATAGGGAGAGAGCTTCTTATTTTAAAAACATAAGTTTGTGTCTTTACAGAACACTTCTTATAAGTTATAAGTAATACAAAAAATTCAAGAATAAATCATAATAAATATATATTATACCTAGTCATTAAGTTTATTTAAAAAATTCCAAAAATCATATTTTGAATAACTGCATTCTTGAAGAGAAAAAGAGTGTTAGCATTAATAAATCATTCTGTAACTTATATAACATAGTATAGGTAACGTAATTCTATATTCGCTGGCGATAATGATATTAATATATTATAATATTATATTCGTTTACTTATCGTACAAGATATTGACATGCACTTTCTAGTTTATTAAAAAAATTTATTTTTAATATGTGTGTATTGAAGACGGCAGGGGTAATACATTGGATCTAATACAGAGAAATAGTATTATTGATTTAAAAAGTAAGATACATTTCAATAAAGTTATTTTATTTTCTAAAGATTTTAAAATCTATAATAATTGAACATTTTAATAATAATGTCATGCTCAAAAATATCAATACTAATTACTAACACATATTTTAATTAATTATACAAAAGTTAACAAATATGATAAATAAAATAAATACAATAAATTATAGTAAAATGCGAAAGTAAGACCAAACTAAAAACCAAAAATATATACTATATTATAATACAAAAAATAAAACTATATTATAAAAAAATGTATCTGGTATTTAACTTACCCCCTCTCTCCCCCCCACAATCTAAATGGTGTACGACTGTGTAAGCCATATGGCCATATACGAAAACTGTATAAAATATGAAAGGCATCCCTCCACGTATTTTGAGCCACTTCGACCACTGCGTATACATATTGATATTATATTATTGAATTCAAATTTAACACCATCCATTTTAAGTATTTATAACCTACTATATAGCAGAGCGACATCCACTTGTCCATCTTCTTTACTTTGTTATTGTTTTTTAACCAATCAAAAATATCGCTAGGTATCTAATGAATTAATACCTAAATAATGATCAGAAATAAAACCAAAGCATGTTGGAAATATTAGTAGATTTATGCCGACATTATAATGTAATAGCTATAGTGTATCGTCACGTAAATTATAATCTTATAGTACATACCTTCGTATAGTCTTATACATTATATGTAACCGGCTTTAAACACGAGATTATGCTAATGATTTCTCGAGCGTAAGATACGAGGGTAAGGGGAAAAAAAAAACTGCATAAGTGATTACTCTTTTTCTTTTTACACCTATAAGGTACGATAAATAAATAAATAGTAAATACTCGGGTAACCTAACGTCCTTATTGTGATATTATAGGGGTATATTGCAATATTACCTAGGTCCTATGAAATCTCTCGAGTGAGTCCACAAAAATGGTTTGAACCGTTTGCGTTCCAGTTTATTTAGCAAACTGAAATATACTTCAAAAATTAGTTTAAAACTATACAAATATTGGATTATCGTCAATTTAAAATTTCAATGTTTTTCACTACATATATTGTTTAATTTAAGGATTCGATTGTTTTTTAATATTGCTATTTTCTCACATACAAACATAACTAAGTTTTCATAACTATCATTCTCTAGAATAAATGGTTAGGTTTGGTCACTCCTTCTTTTAGTTTACGTTTTAAACAATCAAATGTGGCGAAACACCTTCAGTCAAACACATCATATGCTTCTGCCGAGAACACAACGATGTTAGAGTCAACCTCAAACTAGCTGACAATCTTTATGAAGCACTCGGCCCTGATCCGGACAACACCCAAAAGATATTTACTTTTTTAAAACTAACTAAATTATATAACTTAATCTAAACATGCCTTCACGCCCCAAACTTGAATTGTATAACTCTTCCTCCGTTTTATCTTTCTATGTAAAATTTAATATCAGCCAATAATCTATGTTGTTGTGGCTTAATAATAATAATAATAAAAAAAAAATCAATCAATAATGAAGTAAATATTACAAAATCACCAAAACACACTACAATAAAATAAAAAACAAGTAAATAAATATGGGCTTTAAACTGGTAACCGGTTTTTACCGAAAACGCAAAAGAGTATGAATCTTTTAATAACCATCACTTATCCGTATAATAATAATTATTTTAAATTTATTTTTCAGAACATTCCAAGGAAGTAATTGATAATAGTATGTTAAACGAGTTTTCTAATTGGAGAATGGAGATTTCATTTGACGATCAAAAGTATACATTTTTTAATAATTACCAGTACAATAATAATTATTTTTAAATATTTTTGCAGAGAATTCTAAAGAAAAAAATGTATAGTATGTTAAACAATTTATTTTTTCCAATTGGACATCTTATTTGACGATCAAAAGTATGATTTTTTTAATAGTTATCATTACTTATCTACAATAATAATTATTTTTAAAACATTTTTCAGAAAATATGGATATTATACAAATATTTGGTATAATAACTTCGTTGTTAGTAGTGTTCTGTGGTAAGAAAAATTGTTTGCCAGATATTTTTATATATTTTATTTTAATTGATATTTATTTTTTTTACTAATTATAAATTATAATATAGATATTTATATATGCGGCATTCAAAATAATATCTTAGTGACAGGCGAGGATATAGAAATTTGAAGCGGGAGTGCTGATTTTTTTTCTATAAGGCGAACAATATTATTTTAGTTTATTTTACATACATTAAGGATGAGTTCCTGAGGTACAGTATAACTTGAATATAGCTTTTTACATATGAGGCACCTATTAGATTATAACACAAATTTGTGAAAATCATGACAAAAATTCGAGCATAACAAAAATGAAATATGTATTCTATTATTTTATTGTCTATAAGAGGGCTTCTATATAAGCAAGTAGGTACCTAACTTCTAAATATTTTAAGTGGTGAGGTGTAGAAATATTTTAGCACATCTACGTACGATTTTTTTCCTAAGCTGTTCCTAGCTGTTCAATAATGAATAGTAAAATACAGAATTCAATCACATATATTATGTTCAATATTTACTTAGCATTTACTATTAACTACAAACATATAAAAATTAGGTAATAAAGTAATTTTCTATATTATGATTGTATGTTAAATATTGAGAGAAGCTTTGAGTACCTACCCAACTAGTGTAATACCTAAAATAATTGTTGACTTAGCAAGTGTAGTACTTAAAAAAATCTAGTACCCAACTAGTGTAATACTTTAACTTGGGACTCAACTTGGAAGTGCCGAGAAAAGTGGAACCCCCTCCCAGCTTAAGTTCAGAGTACGGGAGTGGTGTATGCATATTCAAATATCAATGGTCACATAAAATAATTTCAACACCGAAAATGTTAACTAAATTACGCCACAGTTTGTCTACATATTATCAGGTATGATTAAACATATTGTGATTTTTGTTTTAAAATAGGTCATAAATCATAATGTATTTTGTTCTAACTTACTTATTTAATTTTTCTTATAATAAATATACACCCGTATATAATGACGGGGAAGTACCTACTATGTTATATTAATATCAAATAATATTATTAAATTGCATTTCTAATTTTTTGGGATTTATTATCGTATATCAATTTTTAGGTAGGTATATGTGAGAAACAATTTGGATGCAGCCGTTCCATATAGTATATTATCATTTATCAGCAATAGGTACTACGCCGACTTACTTGGCCTAAAAATTCGATTTAGATAACTGTTCGTGCCTCAGGCGGCGCCCTTATATTATAATATGGGCTTGTAAGATCTCATTGTATAAAGCCATAATATTTTGTACCATTCAACCATTGTACAAAACAATAAAGGGCCATATATTATATTATGCAAGCGCGCAGTGGCGCCAAACACGGGTATCAACTGGAGAAAATTCCCCAGAACTATTATAGTTGGGTCAGGTTGGTGGGTGGGTGATAATAAATGATTAGTCATTAGTGGTATTTAATAATTAAACATCATCATAATTTAACAATAATGGTAAGTGTAAAGAATAGGCAATAATATAGTATGAGTATGATGGCAAGTCACCAGGCAGTATAATATCACTATTGTCTATTATAATGCATTATTCGAGAGTAGTTAAAATGTCTTTTAAGTAGGTGGGTCTAACCCAGAATTTTTTCCCCATAACATGAAATATAGATCGGCGCCACTACATAAGCGCGTGTTTATAATATACGAATGACTTCGTTACTTATTAAAAACGGATATTTATACGTTTAAATATCTCAATAGTTTTTATACACAACCATTTTTGCAGAGGTGCCATTTGGGGGGGGGGGGGTGGCAGGGTGTGCACTCGCACACCCTGTAATTTTGTTGTCCACAATATTGGCTTAGGCCTAATTAATACTATAGCCAGATGGCCTTCAGTTTGCCAATCTTTAATTGTGCATGCACCGCAGCTATTCACTGATAATCATAAATAATATTATAATATTGTGTTCTTTAATTTGATAATTGATAAATTGATATCGGTATCACTTTATCCACTGGCACACACAAATATGTGTAAATGGTAAGTGGCAACTGACAGGGGCGGACTGGATATTTTTGGCCCGGGGTGCAAAATTAATTAGGGGCCCGTAATTTTTTTTCAAACCTACCTAAATTAGGAAAGAGCCCTTAGTTTTATAAGTAAATATAAAAAAAAATTAAGAATAACATGTTGTTTATTTGTAGAGATGATGAAATATGTTATTTTATTTTTATTTTGTATAATACCGTATTATACCAGTATTATACCGTATACCGACTGTGGTAATCGGGGGCCCGGATCATAAATACAAACGGGGGCCCGGGGTGCTACTTGGTGTATAGCACCCTGGGCCAGTCCGCCCCTGGTTACTGATAGACAAAAGACATAATAATAATAATATGCATCTATTCTATCTAAAAATATCTTTACTATACACTATACAGTATATACACAGAATGTATGAACGGTAAAATGTAATGCGTTAACTATAAAAATATGTTTTTATTAAGTATGTTTTTGATACTGTAACGAATCTGTAACGAAAAACTGAAAACACTAGAAATGTTTTTTAACGATTGGCCTGGAAGTGGGAAAAAATTGGCCTCTTTAATTGTTTGCACACCTTAAAAAAAAAACTGAAATGGCGCCCCTGATTTTTGACGGCAATAATCGATATTAATTAATAATTAGTGTGTTGCCAAAATAACTGCACTGGTCAATTTATTTTATACTGTAATATACTAATATGCCAATATCTGTTGGTGATCACGCAGCAATAAACAGAATATTGATTGTATAAACATTATGCTTATAATGTTAAACTTTTCAAAAAACGATTGAAATCGATAGTGGAATGTGGATACAAGCCCGGATTAAGACATTTTGAGACCTGGGGGCCAAAGTTTTAAAATAAGCTGTACGAAAAAAAAATAATAATGATAGTTTATTATGTACATTATTTTTATATTTTATAATGTATATATTATTTAATATTAGGTACCTGTTATAAATTAATAAATATATATAGATGTTAGGTACTTGGCAATAAATAATGTATCATTTTATTTATAAATTATAATATATAAGCTTTTTTCTTCGTTAAATAATCATTGATTTTTTTAAGGTGATTTATGCAGTGTTATATCCTATAACGAAAAAAGTAAAGAACAAATCTGAGGCCCATTTATAAATTCGAACTATTGAGGCCCTGGGGCCATGGCCCCCTCTTTAATCCGGACTTGTGTGGATAATATATCGGTAAACGAAAGACGATAAGATAAAACAAACTAAAATATATATTAGTTATTAGTACCTACACATATCTACACATAGGCCTAACCTATATTACTTAATGTAACTATTTTGAGACCCATAATTCAATTATCTATTGTTATTTTCAAAAACAGATTTATAATTTTGGAATAACAATATATTTTTGTAAAAAAATTACTTATGATAGGGCTAGTGATTTAAATTATAATTAAAATAAAATAAATCTAAAATCTAAAAAGAAGTTTTAAGGTATTATTTTATTTTTTGTAAAATCACATCCAATATGACTGCTTGATGACGAGGGTTTCATCAAATCCTACCATAGTTTACTTTAATAAGAATATAATTATTAGATGGTCGATACAAATTGAGATTGTGTGTTGATGGAGAAAAATAAAAAAAATCGAATAGTTTTCTTTGTGTAGTAAGGTATGCTGAATAGTGAATACTCGGCACTCGGGAGTATACCTACCATTTTATTATTCGTCCCTGTTTAATAATATACTTTTAATTATATTAATAGGTACCTATTATCAAAGATTTATAATAAATCAATAAATAAACAATATATAATATTAATATTATCATCACTCGAATTACGAGATGTGTGCCATTAAGCTTTTAGCTTGACAATAGATGTTTTGATAAAACCGATAAATATATTAATTTTAATGTTGTTTCGTCTATCCTTCGTGGTAGCATTAGCTTTACCGTCAAAATCTAATATTAGAATATGACTAATTGGCAAAAGAAAGGAAATGTTTCTCGCGTTCAAATTGACTGTAGAGTATGGGTAGTTACGTCTTATATTTAACATTTTTTTTAGTATTATACTCGTACTTGGTAGGTAACTAGAGTATAATATAGTTCATCGATAGTGCTGAAGGAATTGGTAGGGTCAAACTTTAAATTCTATAATAGAAACACATTCAAATTTTAATTTAGAATCAAAATGACAACATTTAGGTATTTCTATAGATAAGAACTAAAAAAAAGCAGGTAAGTGGATGTCGTTCTGCTGTACATTAGATTACAAGTGGGTCATTGTATAATGGTTGTATTAAATTTGAATTCAATGATATAATATCATTGTATAAGAAAAACGATTCTGAGCGGAGACGGTTTGTCAGTCTGGATATTTTATATTGTTATTATTTATTTTATCATGTAGGTAATCAAGTTGAACTAATATTAAAATATTACAATTTTTTATTCGTTTCTATGGTGATAAACAAAGTGTTAGAAATTAAAATCCCATTTTTTTCGTAATTTTTCGGTGGTTTTTCCCGTGGCATTAAATAACTATTGAGAAAATCGAAAAATGACCTCTCTAAAGTACCATCTTGATCCAATTTGCTAAAAGATAAGGTACTATATTTTGAAATCGAAACACTCCTTCTGGAAGAAATTTTGTATACAGGATATAAAAATAAAATAAACACCATTGTAAAAACAATTGCTCCCTCGCTCCGCTCAGAATCTAAAATGTAAAAAAGACCACACGCGTGTCTTTAAAATATAATGAAATATCCCATTTGACTTACAAAACTAATAAAATTACTACCAATATACTGTAACAAATAACTAACTACTACTAATAATAATAATATAATATAGGCATACCTACTGCAGCCATACCAATATACAGTGGTACTGTTGACTATGTATACCTAAAAGTACAAAACAGTCTCGTCTTGATTCCCACGAGGCGACGACAACCGCGGTACTACTATTATACCAGCTATATATACCTAAATAATATTATTGTATTATATACCTATTATTTAGCAGGCTTCGATGTACAAAAACCGTGTTGGACATTTTGTAACACGCCATCGCAGTTTCCCTCTCTGCAGCACACGGCCCTAACACGGTGATGTAAATATATATATTTATATATTACACACTAATACTCACACGATATATATATATGTAGACGTCTCTATGTGTGTATGATGGATCGGCTTGTCTTCGGCAGTTCGGCGGCCTTTGTCGACTCGACCGGCGGCGGTGGCGTACAATATACGGTGGTATATATGGTAGGTACCTCGCGGGCGTTTTTTTTGATTTCTTTGGCAATTTCATCGGCCACAAGTATACGCGCCGCCGCGCCCGCGCACAATGAACGCTATTATTGCTCGCGTTTTTGCCGATTGACATGTTTTATTCTTATCCCGCCCGGCTAGGGGGATATATTGTATGCATTGCATGCGCGTATAATGCTGCACGGAATCCTTTTCGATCCACGTTCTTTGGCGACAGTCTCTGCCCCCCTCCCATACCGGCCACGGCCGATCAGTCAAATTTTCCCCATACACATACATTCATTGCCCCTTATTTGCGCCCTTCGTCCGTAACCTACTGCGAGCGCGTTTAATCGTATGACCATGTTTTTTTATAAAATATGATTCTATATATATACTCGCGCGTTTCGTATAGGATTATTTTGGATATATTCAGATACACGTTTCCGATTCGATTCGCGAGCCTGACTCGACTCGAATGCGTATTCAATACGTAGAGTACCTATATAAATATGTTGATATCCGTTCACAGCCGTGTTAGGCAATCCGAAGAACCCGACGCACGCGGGGTTGGTTCCAAAATAATGTTCCTATCTTTTCCTCATTTTACTCTCGTATCACCTTTTAACAGTGGCTTAAAACGGGAGTCGCAAAAGTATTGTTTTGCAATCCCAGAAATATATCTGCAATGTATTATTTAAAAGAACCTATTTTAGATTCTGAGCGGAGCAAGGAAGCTGGTTTTACAATGGTGTTTATTTTATTTTATTTTTATATCCTGTATACAAACTTTCTACCAGAAGAAGTGCTTCGATTTCAACATATAGTACCTTATATTTTAGCAAATTAGATTAAGATGGTACTTTAGAGAGGTCATTTTTCGATTTTCTCAATAGTTATTTAATTCCACGGGAAAAACCACCGAAAAATTACGAAAAAAATGGGATTTTAATTTCTAACACTTTGTTTATCACCATAGAAACGAATAAAAAAATTATAATTTAATATTAATTAAACTTACGTGATAAAATAAATAATAACAATATAAAATATCCAGACTGACAAACCGTCTCCGATCAGAATCGTTTTTCTTATACAATGATATTATATCATTGAATTCAAGTCTGATACAATCCATTATACAATTACCCACTTGTAATCTACTGTACAGCAGAGCGCAATTCACTTACCTGTTTTTTTTTTATAATTAGTAATAATTACAGATTACTTATATGGTTTTAATTAAAATTATTCATGGTGAACACATAGGTAATATTTAGACGATCCGTGGAGTAACAGTTGTAGGTATTTAAAAATAATTTTACAGCATTTACCAGCATAATATTTTTATCAATATTTAGTTATTACAGATAAAATGACGGATTGTTCTTTGTTTACGACTAGTAAGTACCTACATTCTCAGAGATACATTATTCTTTCTTATCGCCTAACTCTTATCATTCTTCAAGATTATTTGTTTGCTAATTATTTTATTATGTTGCAGCCAGCAAAATATTTTGTGAATAATGAAGAATTATTAAAAAATTATAATATGTTTTACTTGATGTATCAAAATGTCATGAAAGTAATCCATTTTCATCAATCCATTCAATTTTAGATTCGGAGGGGAGCGATGAACGTATTGGTTTTATAGTGATTTGTGTTTTTTTTGTGTGTGTCTGAAGAGTGAAGACAATATTTATAGTAGAAAAGTGAATCCATTTTCAATTTCTAGTGTGATTTCCATCAATTTGGAGAGTAAAAAGGTGGACAAGTGGCCACCACGCTCTACTGTACCAAATGGCTAGTATGGATGTGTTTGATTTGAATTCAAAGATAAATCATTATAAGTGACAAACGATTTTGAGCGGAGATGGTGTGTCAGCCATGCATACTTATATAAATAAACTAATTTAAAAAAAAAAAAATAATAAAAATTGAAAATATCTCATGGCTATAAATAACATTACTTCCCGGTACCAACACTTTTTTTTTGCTTAAAGTAGAAAAACGTATGAGGAATCTTCTATTGAATTTTAAAATGTAAGCATAGACAAGAAAAACTTTTATGAATTTATAGCTAAAAATAGTTATAAATAAACAATGATAAAAGCGGGTAAGTGGACGTCGCTCTGCTGTCCAGTAGGTTACAAGTTGGTCACCGTATAATGGATTATATTAAATTTGAATTCAATGACATCATATCATTGTATATGAAAAACGATTCTGAGCGGAGACGGTTTGTCAGTCTGGATACTTTACGTATATTGTTAATATATACGTATTTTTTTTTTTTTTTTATTAATTAACCCATGGCATTTTAGCCATTGTGTGGTTATGGCTCGGGTGAGGGATGGCGGCACTACTCTCTGGACACTATGACTTACCCGAAAAATAATGCCACCCACAGCCGGCATCGAACC
>NC_042494.1:104694648-104716320 GCF_005508785.2 Acyrthosiphon pisum
TATATTTTATTATACCCACTAAGTTGAATTAATGTTATAAATTACAACAAAATAACTAAAATCATTATTTATATTTTTTATTTTTTTTTTCGTTACTATATGGTGATGAACAAACTGTTAGAAATTAAAATTCCATTTTTAGCGATTTTTTTATAATTTATTGGTGGTTTTTCCTGTGTCATTAAATAAATATTGAGAAAATATGCTAATTTGCTAAAAGATAAGATACTATATGTTGAAATCGAAGAAGAATTCCTTCTGGTAAAAATTTTGTATACAGGATAAAAAAAAAATAAACACCATTGTAAAACCAATAGGTAGCTCCGCCCAGAATCTAAAATAGTTCGATGAATTTTGTAAAAATTTATAATTTCAATGCATATGAAAAAGAATCGTATTCAAAATTAAAACCAATTGAATGTTTGCTTCGTTAAGAATGTAAAGTATGTGATCATTAAATTTTTTTTAGTGACTAATCACTAACTAAAAAATTAACGATAATGAAGATTAAGATACCTACACTTTTATTCTAAACGTAAAACATTTAATATCAGTTTTATATGCATTATTAATATTAAATTTGTTGTCTTGGTGTAATTTAAATGCTTGGCGACTTTATAATTGTACTTGATTAATATTGCACAACCTATTTCAATTATAGTAGACTATATTATTATGTAATATGTAATCACTAGTTGATCCCGCGCACTTTGTGGCCTGTAAAAAATGACAACTCTTAAAAAAATTGTGATTGTTTAACTCCTTTTGGGTGTAACTCATTACAGTAAGTGCAACTCAGACATCCTGGTAGGCAATCCGACTATTTCGGATCGCGGACAATGTGTGACAACATATCAAGTAGGTAACGACGTACCGTTGAGCGGCTATAAGTGAAACTTAGCCATCTTTGTAGGCAATTTGCGAAAATTTGATTTGATGCATGCTTTTACCTGATTTTCACGATAACCAATAGCAACCAATAAAATAATAAATACTAATTTCTACTAATTATTTCTCCTGTAACCAATAGCAACCATTTATAAACTTAAATTTCCGTTGTAAATCACAAAATATCCTTTTTGAGCACCTCCTCGGGTTGGACCTACTGGGTCCAATTGTGAATCTAAACCTTCCTCTTGAATCACTCTATCAATTAAAAAGAAACCGCATCAAAATCCGTTGCGTAGTCTTAAAGATCTAAGCATACACACAGACAGAGGGACTCTGTTTTCCTACCTATATGTTAAGGGGGCTGCAGCCGATCAAAAAAGTGACTTTTAGACCAATAATCTAGACAAAACTGGAAGAATTTGGTTTGACAGATTTTAATTTTGAAAACGGATTATGATTGATCAACAAGTTTACTAGAGAATGATCAAGGTGATTTTGAATATTTTTTTTTCATCTGTGATATCCAAGAATAAAAATATCGAAAATATGATATTTTTGTATTTATATTTTTCATTATGACACTTACAATAAATGGAATATTCAAAATCGCCTCGATAATTCCCCAGTAAACTTGTTGATCAATCATAATCCGTTTTCAAAAATAAAATCTGTCAAACCAAATTCTTCCAGTTTTGTCTAGCTTATTGGTCTAAAAGTCACTTTTTTTTCGTTCTCTGGAGCCCACTCCGGCCCCATAGGGTTTATTTTATGATACGGAATATAAATATATTGAAAAACATTATAAAAAACAAAATTAATGTTTAGATTGGTCAAATCTACATTAGTTTTGACTTTTGACAAAATCGGCTGCAGCCCCCTTAAGATTATGCAATAGTAAATTTTTAATTTTTAATTTAAGTCGGAAAGCTAAGTTCAATTATTTAGCAGACTATTTAAAAATAAATTATATCTATAGTTCAAAAAATTAGACTGCATAAGAAGTTATAAAATGATATCACAATTTTTTTTTTGATTTCTTATTATTTGAAGTTGATTGTTACGTGACTAGAATTAATAAGTAATACAATTCTTTAAGATATAGGTAATATAATATATATAATGCTACGCTTTATTTATTTACATATTATACATGTTTGTATGATTAATATAATATAATATATTATTATTATTATTCGTTTTAATATTCATATCGTTTATATTGTATTACTAATTTCCACAACAACGAGATTATTGAGATGGATAAGCGGCGGATCGGGGAGACAATATTATTTTTACGATATTTTCGTCACATAGGTACGAAAAATCAGGCTTAAAAGTACTTACATTTTTCGTTGTAACTTTTCATCTGCTTGCGAGTTCCTCTGTTGACATTTGCACAATATTTCTGATCGATTGATACCTTATATTATGTTCGACCGTTTTCCCTGTAGAGCGGGCCGACGGATTAGCACAAATTAGCACAATTTTTTTAATGGTACATAACTCTGGCTCCTGTTAATATACGTTAGTGGCTACCTACTAGCTTTTTATTTTACTTAGCTTCACGCTCCTACAGTCACTATGGATTTATTTATAATATATATCATTATGAACAATTAAACATTAAAACATTTTCTGCCCGTGTCCTTTAATTCATAATAATAAAAGAGGCGTGAAATGAAAAAGTTAGAATACCTCTGGGGCTAGCGGATTTATCGTCATATCCAGGTATATTTATACAACTAAATATTATAAATATATAATAACAAATACATCACGTGGTTGCATTAAAGAGTTTGAGTTCGAACGTACGCCCGCCAAAACACATCGCATGATGAAAATAACGCGCGAAATAATGGTAGTGGCGAAGGGGCAAACGAAACGACGAAAAAAATATATATAATCGAAATAACCGAAAAATTTTCTCTGAAATAAAATAATAAAAATAACATAACAGGCGGCTTAATATATTATATAGAACACGGTAGCTGTAGGTATATATATATATAATACGTATAATATATATATTATATAAATATATGGGAGCTGTTGGCGCGACGTGCAAAGGTCGTAGAGCAGTTTTGACGTAGGTTTTCGCGGGTCCCTGTATATATTTTATATATAATATAAATGTGTATATGTGTGTGTGTGTGTGTGTGTGTGTGTGTGTGTGTGTGTAATAATAATAATACACACGCCACTTTCTGCGCACATGCACCGGGTCGCCCCCGGGGGGAAACTCTCACGCGCGCGGGGTCTCTCATAATCCATCATTATTATCAGCCGACTGCCACTCACTGCCACTGCCTGCTCGCCCCTGCAGCCCGCCACCTCCCCCGATAACGCCGTGACCGGCGGACCCCCATTGTGTTTTACTTTTACTCTTTTTTTCTTCTCTCTCTTTTTTTTTTTTTATGCTTCGTGTATGAGTGTTTTACCCTCCCCCACCACCCCCGGACTATCGCACCCTCTCCGGCACTATCAGAGACACTCTCTCGCACTCACCCGACACTCTCCGCAACACTCTCTCACTCTCGCTATCGACGCGTATATACAAGGATAAAGTCATCCACACGCCCGCGTCAGTGTGTCTGTGTGTGGTATAATATATATATATATTATATATTGGTGTGTATATATATACGTGAGACGCGCAGACAGGCTGCAGGGACACATAATGGTAGATTAAAAATGTCCGGTCCCTATTGCTTTCGGCCCCTCAGCCGGCGAGAGAGTGGCGAGTGGCAGAAACGAAAAGAGGTCCGACGGATGAGAGTTGTTCTATTCTCGCCGCTCGATCTCTATTGTCCATGGCGACGATGGTGAGGTTCCCTTTGCTCTAACGCTATTGGCAGGCGGTGGCGTATTATTATTTGTTATACATACACGTATATACAGATTACAGATGATGTATGTCGTATGTGGGCAGAAATTCGGCCCCGATCCCCAAAGTGAGCGCACTCCAAAAACAATTACAGACCATAAACGTTTATATTATTTATATGATACATCCTGTTCAGGTCCATCGTCGATTTTACGACGTTTTTCGTTTTATCGAGTTGGTTGATATGACGTGATACGATATAAGGGTTTTAAACTTTCAAAGTCCAGAAATGCACTTATCTTAATAATATAATACGACATAATGGGGTGTGTATACTGGATGTTATTCTTTAAACTTAAGATATTAATATAGATATTAATTTTTACAACCAGATTTTGCAAAAATGTAGCTATTAATCTTGATGATTTTTTTATATAAATTTTTACATATTTTTCTTTATAGCAAAATTACACTGCTATTAATTGTCATCGTCTGATTACCTATGTATTAGTCTTTAAAATTTCGTTAGTTACATAAATATTGAATAATTGTAAACCAATATAATTTATAATATAAAATAACCATTTAAAGTTGATGAGTCACTCCGCTTTTCGTTATACTTTTAAACATATTTTATGGACGGTTACAAATAATGTAATGACTACGAATTACAATTTATAAGCTAATGTAATGTATTTAAAGAAACATAAAAATATCATAAAGATAAAATCAAATATGAAACTAAAAATTAAGGGTCCTACAAAATATTAGGTTAAGTGAACTGTAATTTATTCTAAGACAATATTTAAGAAAGTGTTTAGCTAATAAATATAATAACTTATACTAAAGTGGAAAGTATTTTAGGGGATTCAAAAAAAAATTCGATGAGTAATATAGTATTATAGTTTGTTCGTTTTAACTTTATTTTATAATACAAATTGTCCACTACAAATAGTACAACACAAATAATATATGGTATGTATAGGTATTTTATAAATCATAACACAACAGGAATTACATATTATTCGTCAAATACGATACGACCGAGATCGTGTTGTATCCTATTGTATATAATATAATTTATTATTTTACAATATTTGAATAGATACTTTCACACTACCAATGTATATAGTTAACATATTATTAAAATATTATGTATTTATGTTCGTAGACAATTTTTAATTACCTAATATTTATCGATTTTAACCGCAGTAAATCACAACCAGAGGAAAAAGAACGGTTGTCGAACACGTGTGCAATGGTACAGCAATAAATATAATATAAACGCAATTTTACCTAAAGGCCTTCCTCGTACGAATAGGTTAGATATATTTTGACGATTACACTGTAATATTATAGTATATCATATAAATTAAACACTGTACCGAAGGATATTGCGTAGGTATATGATTAAAATTTAAAATTGTTCAGATAGGTACGTGCAATGTCAATATGTAGAGAAATATGCGTAATTATTAAGTAATTGTATACTGTACTGTAAAGTCTTTACATATGTATGTATACATAATTATAAACACGTAATAAGTTATATTATAATTATATAATATAAATATAAATATAATAATAATAATAATAATAATACAAACATTATATAGGAACTAAACGAAAACGCGACGGCCGTCAATCGTCATACAATAACAGATTAATTGTTAAAAAGCGCTTCTTGATCGCCGATTGTGAAAATGGCAATGTTATATTTTTACATGATTTAATATACTTTTACTGTAATATTATACAACAATAGTTATTATTAAAATTACATTTTTATATTTTTTTCAAGTTATACTTTTATTGTGTTTTTGAAAACGAAGTATTTATCATTTTCTATAAGTAGACAATTTGCTTATTTTATTTACTTATGATTAGTTTAACTAATGCCACATAACACTATGTACAAACGTAATTGGTTTTTTATTATAATATATTATACGGTGAACGAACTTACTAGAACTTTCATATTATATTTTCATAAATATGTGCCAGGAATTATAGCACAGATAATATAGCTCATATTAGGTAAGTGTTGTAATACAATAAGAAAATTAAATTTAAAATGTTATTTTTAATATTTTAGACTTAAGTTATATTTTCGATTTTTGTAACTGTTTGGCATATTAAAAAAATTATTTCCATCAATAATAATCATGTTTATTTTTGAATTTAAGTTATTTAGTTTTTTAAATTTAATCAGCTTTTACTCACCTAACTTAACATAATCAATTTTTTAATTATATCAGTCTCCCACTTGAATCATTTAATTTGTCTTCGATAGGCATGAGTCAGAATACAAATATTTTATATTAACTACGCAAATATAATATATTATATTATGCTCTATTGCTCTAATTTTATTGCATATTTCGAGGAATGTATTATTCATTTTCAACCGAGATCAGATACCATCCCCGATTATCTTATAACAATGTTATTATTAATATACTCAATTAAAATCAATTCTGAAAGATCCATACGATGAACGGAATTGGTTAAAAAATCAGAAAGGTAGATAAAAACGCGTAGAGTTGTTGCAGTAGTACCAACAGATAGTTGTTATTACTGCAGACTACAGAATAGTAAAATTAATTAGAAGTGTGCTCGATTTATAAGAGGGAAAATGAATAATATAGACAATAAATAAAAAATTCAGTAACGTCTCTCGTCATCCTGGGCATCCTCGGGAAACCGAATGCACAACAAGTCAAGAGATGCACATAGGTACGCGAACTGGGACATAAATGCGTACCGTGTCGACCATACTTCTTATTAATTTTACTATAGACTACAGACTACAGTACCTTATACCACAGAATCTACAACGTCGGGGGCGTGGTCGAATGGCTGGTGTATGTATATATGTTTCACAATCGGATCACAACAGCACACTCGTGCACAATTTTATCTATCGTGTATAATAACCCTTAGAGAAGTAAATCATAAGGACACACGTGGATATACATAACCTTTAAAAACGTGTGTAAACGTCATCGCTCGTCAAAGGGTTAATGTAATGTGTAGCGAGGCCACGCGTTATAATTAACGGCCTCTCGGAGTTCTGCGTCCGGACATTACACGTTCGAGGACGCCGTCGGCGAGTTGCTGGTGCTACTCGCGCCGCTCAGGTGCATGGTCTCCTGTTGTTGTTGTTGTAGGTGGTGCTGTTGCTGGGCCACCGGAAGCAGGCCCTCCCGCTGCCGTTTCTTCTGTTTCATCCGCCGGTTCTGGAACCATATCTTCACCTGGGTCTCGTTGAGCTGCAGCGCAGACGCGATCTCGATCCGCCGGGCCCTGGTAAGGTACCGGTTGAAGTGAAACTCTTTCTCCAACTCGGTTAGCTGCTTGTTGGTGAAGTTGGTGCGGCCAGTGTTGTTCATCAGCATCATCGCCGCGCTGTTGCCACCGCAGCCGCCGCCGCCGATCGCCTGCGAACGGGTCACGGAAACTGACGACTGGTTCAACATGTTCTGCAGTTGCTGCTGTTGCTGCTGTTGCTGACTGCTACCGCCGCCGCGGGCCGCGTCCGCCGCCGACATCTGCAGGCCCGGGTGGTGGCCGGCCGCCGACATCATTGACTGGGTGCCGCCAAACGCCACAGCCGCCGGATTGGCCGCCTGCATTTGGTGTTGATGGTGATGATGATGGTATTCGGTTTTCATCACTGCAACAGTCGGTAACACGATAAGTAAATTCAAAGTTGTAAGGATAGTATTTTATTTAACTTAAAACAGTTCATTCTGTTTTATACCAAGTTTGTTTTTTTCCTGTTTTAAACCATGTTTTTAATGTAGTAAAATATTATAATGTCATGTAATAACACGTAATGTTTAATGTTTGTCTAACTTTCGTCATCCTTTGCCCTTCGGGTAGAATTTTGGTACTATTTAACAATAATAATTAATAATGGTAATAGATATCGATGAAGCTAATAACGCACAAATACGTGATACATAATAATACCATATAATAGACCATAGATGTATATAGGTTCTTAATTACATAAATAATAACGGCAGTGGTTGTCAAAAACTTATAAGCAATATTATTATTAAATTGAGAATAATATTTTTATTTGGAAATCATAATATCTATTACAATATATTTTACTGGCACGTTTCATAACAAAAACATAATTTTGCTCTGTCTAAACTCGTATAAAAAACACAAGTTGTTTTATAACCCACTCTGTTTATTATAATAAAACATTACATTAACATATTATAATCAAGAGTCGAGAATCACGAAGCTGTTATTGATGGTAGCTCCAAAAAAACCGTAAAATTTCTTTTAAATATATTGAAAACAAGTTATCAATTTTTTCAAGTACAGAATATATTAGTGAATGTTAAACTAAACCATACTCATATTGTCATAGAAAAAACAACGTAATTATTGGATATTAGTTTTTTTTGTCTATATATTTCTAACTATATAGTTACAATTATTTTAGAATTTGAAATGACGAATAAATATAAATTAACATAATTTTCCTTATTTTTCAAAAACAATGTCGTATCTTTTGCTTAAATTGTTCACCAATAATTTACCTACTAATACTACAATAATTTTTTAGCCCTGATTACTAACTATATGCACTATAATTTAATCTTGGAATTCATTATGCAAGTACACAATCATTAATTAATTAATCGGAATAATAGGAATGATCGAAATAATATACTTTTAAGTGACGCTTTACCGTGATATATATGTATTAAAATTAAAGACTATAGAAATTAAAACGTAATAATTGTACCTATAATAATTTGTAAAACACAATATAAGACTAAAATTAGATTGTCGGTTGATTTTTGGACTGTGTCAGAAATTAAACGGGAATGATGGCGGTATACCGTACTGTTAGGAGGTTAAATGCTATATTTCTATAATTCTATTCCATCATAAGCGATCGGCGTAATTGTTCAAAAGCCATAACTATTATTGAAGATACCTAATTCATAATCATACAAATGGTTCTAAATTAATGACAGTAAATAAACGCCTTAATTATTTAATATTGATCTCCAGTGAAAATCTACAGTTGTACATTGTCTTTGATGAATATTATGTATTTAATAAATTCAACTTGCATGCAGTAGCCAAATATATACGAGAATTACCCGGTTGCTTTTTAGTGATCCTAATATAGTTGGGATTAAAAAAAATATATACCCTATCCCTAGGGCAATCCATAAGGTCCACTACGACATATTTTATGCACATTATCAAATCAACAATAATGTGTTTTACCTGTGCAGAGACCACATATGTATAGTGAAGCACAACCTAAAGTGTTGAAAACCGTTTGGGAAAGTTTTAAAAGCAATGCCAAACATACGATGTATATAAATAGTATGTATATATATTTGTTTATATACTTTGTCCGAAACTCTCTAAATTCATTTATTCGTTTAAACTTTATATCTGCGCTCTTCCCTTAAACTAAATGACCGATGGAGAAACTCTGATAAATCACTTATTTGCGGGGCGCAGACACTAATTCGTACCATCCAGTTAAAAAAGACGGATTTGTCTTGATTCGTTTAAACATACTTTCCAAGTAAGATAGGGAGAGAAATGCCCGTACAGTTTTCACGTCTGTTTAATCATTTCGCTTTTACCCAGAAAACTCCATAGATATATTATAGCATTTCAACCATTTTGTAAAATGACCGTTCCTACGTTTAAAATGTAACCTGTATGGCTGTGCGAGAATATTATATATATCCGTTTTTGTTACTTATTTCACATTTCTACGCCGTTTAGAAGACTGCAGTATTATATTATATTATTTATTATTTTCTATCGTCAAGATACCTACAACCTACATAATATAGGTACACATTACGCATATTACAACTTACTATTATATATGTTATGATGTAATAAGTACTTACATATAAATTCGTAATATTATACAGAGTCACGGAGACATTTATAAAACTATACATTTAGTGAAATCTTACATTCATACATTTTGTATGGTAAGTGGTCACGTGTGACACCAAAAATATTTTGTGTTTCAATTGTTACTGCAAAAATATGCAGTCAAGTCCGACAATTGATCATACGAAACAATTGGTTAAATACCTAGTCAAAGTATACCACAACATTGTAAACGGAATAATTGTACACAATTTTATGTAAATTCTTGTAATAAAAGAAAAATTAACAATTTTTTTTGTTTTTTTTTTTGTGTATACTATTTCACCGGTAGTGATCATATACCTGTTGACTCAATAGCTTGTGTTAAATGATTATTATTAAATAATTTAATATTAAATATATATACATTATATATAGTCGTTTAAAGTTTTTTGGACGGTCTTAGCTGCAGTGTATAGATGCATTTGATATTTTGTTATATATCAAAATATTAGAGTATCGATGTCACTATGGCGTCAGGAAGACGAAACCACGTTGGGTCTCGTATCTAACATAAAAACCAGTAGATATCAATGTATCGTATAATATTAAATATGATGTATACATGTATGTGTGTATTGTGTGAATATACAATGTGTTTGTAGAAAAACGCACTTGCCCATTACATTACCGAATACGGCCCACCGATGTCCGCGTGACACTGCTGAGTGAAGTATGGTGAAGCCTGCTGTTGTACAACGCAAAACTCAGTACGCGTATGTAGGTACACGTACACGATTTTCACATTATTAAATTTACACTGCAGTTCATGTATAGGTACATCATAAGCAGTCCATTGTATAATGTTATATTAAAATTGTTCGCAATGTGTCTGTGATGAAACATTTGCTTTTATATCTAAACAATTTTCTGAAATCATATTATATTATAATATTATTGTGGTCTTGGCAATTTATTTTTTTGGTATTTATTCATCCATAGGCACCGGAAGAAGTGAACGATACGCCCATAGTGAAAAATGGTTTATAAATATTATTACTTTAAAGCCGGAGCGTATCTGCCTATGCTTATTGGCTATTACACATTTACACCTCTTATTGTATAGTTTATTTTTTTATCCATTATAATATTATGTAGGCTTATTATAATAAAAAGAGTAATAATATAAATTATTATTTTTGTCCCAAATTATAGATTTTACATTTTTAAATAATGTATTAATGTAATATAGTGTATCGCATTTGTTTATGTTAAATTCTAATTTCTAAGTATTTATTAACATAACTAATAATTACGTGTTTTTGAATATACTAGTGAATAAATAACTATACCTACCTATATACTATGAGTATGTAAATAAAATAAAACACAATATTGCTTTTAATGAGTGATCACTGTTATAACGAACAAAATGCCCAGCCCTAAAAATTTACTATAGAACCGGTTTTTATATTAAACATTATAAGTACGGATTGTAATTTTGACAGGCGCATTATATAATTATATACGCATAATTATACTTTTATTATTACTGTTTTTGTTATATTAAACACGCGTCGTCGGGTATGGGATGAGAATTTGAGACACAGCATATTTGGCCACGGTAAAGATTTATTTATTAATTAGCTAGAGATTATAACGATATATGATAAATATAATATACACCTATTATAAAATATATTAATTATTTTGTATTAATATAATATTATAGTGACGACTGACGAGTGATGACATTAATAAAGATTGAGTACTACAGTAAGCCAATATCTATAATCTATATATAAGTTGAATATTTATAAAAAAAAATTATTGTATGCATATAGGTACCTATATATTTTAAAACAACTTAGTCAATACATAAGAGTCACATTAATACATGACATTAATATGTCACATCATAATATGTTGTCAAAAAAATTTAACAGCGTTTTACAAATAATAGTGGTTTCACTCATAAATTTGTAACTAATACGTGTTGTAGAATGCAACAGAAGAGGATTTTTAAGCGTATAATTGAACTAGAAAATAATTACATACCATTTGTTTAAAATATTTCTTTTTTAGTGAAAGAATGCTGAGTATTGTATATTAAATATCATCATTATTTATTTTTTATTTATTCAGCCAAAAAAATTACAATTAAAAAAATACAATAAATTACATTAATAATAACTGATACAAACACCAACTATATAAGCTCGTATATGGTGTACGGAGCTTATCGAAATTACAGTTTTGATTTTATAGTAAAATACTTACACAGATAAAAATACGATTAATTTATGTAAACATAACTACCTATTAAATAGATACTTTATAAACAAAATTAACATCAGCGTTACATATTATAAGATATTATGTTTAGACATAGGTGTGGACTTTTATAATTTTATTGATACACATATTATATCATCAAGATCACTAACTATTTTATTTATCGCCTTTTTTTTTATTATTATTATTTAACCCGCGGCAACTTAGGCTATTGGGTGGTTTTTTACTGTGGGGGAGGATACTGTAGGTTTAAATACGTGTGTTTGTTAGTTTGGCGGAATTTTCTAGTGGGCACCCGTAGGTATTTGCCATGCCCGGGTGGGGGATGGCGGCCTTTCTTTCCAGACATCATGACTGCAGCCCGAAGAGAAGTGCCTCCCATGGTCGAGAGGTTCAAACCGGTGACGGTGCACGTCACAACCGACGCTTTAGTCCGCTCGGCCACACCGTACCCCATTTGATATTTTTGATTTTTATTAATAATATGATTGACTTTCATATAAACTTTTTATTAGACTCTTAACTTCGTTATTTAAATTGTTGAATATAGTTATCCCCGTATAATTGGGAGAGTTTCTTGAACTAGTTAATAATGTATATGATGGTTTAATGTATGTATATAATATGTAGAATATTGAAAAAAATGTAATATCTCCCACTTATTTTGAGCCACTTCGGCCGCTATAGTTTAATATACGTACCTACCTGTAATATATTATATTATTATTATTAGTGTATAACACCTATACTATACTGCAGAGTATGTGCGTGTGCTTATCATTATACGGCGACGCGCTTTCGGGAGGGTCTAAACGAAAATGTCAATTTTTCACGTATTGGAATCGACCTAACCGAAGTAGCCTACACCCCCCATACGTGTATACGATATTCGCGTACAACGTGAGTATACACCGATAACCATAAGTGTCACCGCAACTCTCTCGGGAATGGTATAGTTACACGGTTTTCCCTGGTATATAATACACATCGCGCACGACGTGTGTATACCGTACAAAAGTCAAAAGAAATTGGGAACTGCACACACACACACACACACACACACACACAAAGCACACGCTCACACTGGCTGCTTGGGGGGATTGTTTTCCTTTAATATCCCTTGTCTGTGATTGATGACTGGGTGGACAGAAACCGAAATGTCCTCGGGGCTAATGCGAGCGCGTGCAGCGGTGTCCTACCACCTATGTCCTATTATATATATTAGGTATATTATATATTATATAGATGCAGCTACGCGTGAATCTCTCTGCTCGTATTCTCTGATTACAAGGGAAATAAATCTCGTCGGCGTCATGAACACCTCGAGCAAATAATAATAAGACGTCGACATTTATACAGCGGTTCTATTATTGTGCGATATAATATTATGTCAAATCGCTCGCGAGGTGATCGCCGCTGCAGCGAAGGCGTCATAGTTAAATCTATATAGTTATTATAATATTACGTGTCACGCATTTATTTGTTAATATATCATGTTATATCAATCAACTACAATATTATAGACTATTTATATGTCCCTAAGACCCTAACATTATAGTTTATATGTATATTGTAGAGAAAATTTAGGTATATGTACATGGAATGTGTTGAGTGTTAACTATACCGTTGAAACATATTGAATATTTGAATATATCACTATACAGATATTTCATTAAAATATGATACGATGATCTTGTAATAATAATAATATAATAAATAACAGGTGCGAATGGCTCTGTAATTACTTGTACTATAAACATACTATTAAAATTTAAAAGTGATTAAACGAATTAATATTTAATTCTACTTCCACATTTAGTCTCAAATAATTATATGTGTATACTATATATACTGATTATTTTTTTGTCATAAATATCGCAATATTTGCGAATTCTCGAGAACCTAACCGAGACAGACAGAGCAAAAACCTAAACGACAAAGCATTAATCTGATTGTTAGTTTAATATGTCAATAGTACAATATTTAACTGAGAACATATTGAACCATTTGAACCTGTGAGATGTTACTGAAACAATTCTCAGAGGGACACTATTTTTTTTTTAGATTCTAAGCGAAATGCGAGAAATGTATCGGTTTTCTTTTCTTTTATATATATAATATGTTTAGCTTGAGTTATTATTATATAGTCTATGTTTACTGTTGAGACTCAGACTTACTCTAAACTTTAGAATATATGTAGCAAAGACTCCGTATGGACCTATATATCTGCACAGATTGGACATTTTACTTTAGTTAATACTTAAAAATAAATGTCATTTTTTGATTATCTCGATTCCTGGTAAGGTTCTGCGAACCCTATATATTCTATACATACATACAAATCACAGAAAGCATTACAAAAAATGGAGGAATTTATTTCAAAAATGGATATTTGTTATTTAAACATTTTATTTAATTCAGAAAATTACTTAAGTCAATTGACGCCTAGGCAGTTTTTTTTATAGTTTGTTTATTATATATTATTGTATAAACAATTTTTAAAATATTTTTGCGATTGTGTATTGGTTAATTATGGAATTATGAAAATTTGTTTTCTACGCTGTTATAAAGTAATCAGTCGTTATTACTAAAAATGTTATTTCTTTATAACTTATATAAATCAATTACTAAAGTATTTTTTTAAGTATCTCAAAAATAACTGTTTGTAAGCGTTCAAAATCGAATTAGCAGACATTGGTCTGAGCCCAAATATATATAAGGGCTGGAAGTTCTGTCACGTTCCCTACATCCCCATTATAATACTTAGGGAGAATTCAAAAGAGAACTATTGAAGCCAAAATGGCGGGTCTGAAAACACAGACGATTGGCATATGCCTGGTCGTCTGGACCAAAAATTCCAAATGGGAGTAGGGTGCTGTCACGTCCTTTGCCGCCTGCCCCTGCACAAAATATGATTAACATTTTTAGGGGTGGAGTATTAACGAACATTTTTTACCCGAATGAGCACTAACAATATACTATAACGGTTTCAGACTTTTAGTATGAATGACGTGTTGGCATATCTTGACAATATTATCCTGTATACCTAATGACTGAAATATGAAAAAAAAATTTAGAGTGGGACCAATAACACACATTTTTTTACTACTACTGAATATACAAACGTTTGGAACCAGTACGATTCCGTGAACGATGAAAACATATCCCCGGCACCCCCTGTTATATTTTGGGGGAAAATCCGAAGGGAGTGGACAACAAACGAATCGAAATTAAGTATTCAAACAGGGGGGAGGGGGTGCACGGAGACTACAAAGTAGTACTAACTGCGTAGACTTAAATTATACTGCTGCAGTAAATGGTGCTGCAGTGAAATCACAAAGCAATCAAGTTATAACCTATACATAATACATAAATATACAATCGGTAAACTAAAGCTTTTATAATATTTAATGTATAGTAAAAATACTGGATTTTATATGTTATGTCAAAGGGGTTGGAATAAGAGAAAATATATTTCAATGAATAATATTAATAATAATAACATTAAAGTTGAAATTTTCAAGGTATAACCTATAGTAATAACTAGTCATTTTTGTCACATATTATTATACCATTATATACCTATTACCTTTACAAAATGCAAACGACCCAATAAATATCACTTCGTATAATTACCAACGAGTTCTATGTTACTAACCATACTCCACACTTAGATCTTGGACTACCAACTGTAGCCGATGTGGCCACATCCTCTTACAAGCGGTACCGCTCTCGCCTTACAAACCACCCCAGTCTACTTATTCTTGCTCTCAACACCGCAAACATTCCTGGCAATCCACCGAAAAGATTAAAGAGGCGCTGGTGTTGCGATTTAGCTAGCTAAATTCGTTACTTAAATAACTAAATAACGATAAAAAAAAAATCATTAACATAAGTATGTATAATGTATTAATGTACATATTATATAAAATAACCTAATAAATGTCTCGTCGAGTGTTACTGCTGGGTAGCTACTCCCCTCACGCTTTCAAAGTCAGCTCATATGCTTATTGTAACTACTATTACAGATTGTATATTTTAAAATAAATGTTAAAAAAAATATATATTACCTATATTATACTATTAACTATTATAACAATTAACATTGCGATACAGCCGTATATAAATGTCTGAATATAGCTATTATAGTCAGTCTCTGAAAATGTTTTAATAAGTGTATTGTAATCTTATGTGTGAGTAGCATTGTTGAATGTATAAACAGTGAAAATATATCTACCTAAATAGAGAAATTTCAGGAAACTTAAAACATATATCATTAATATTTACCTAAGCATAATAAATAATTATAATTTATAACCACCCAGAACCTTAAAAAATATAATTGGGCCACAGTAAAATTCCTATAGACCTTTTATTTGCATTTTATGTCAAATATCGATGATATATTAATGGATATCGCTATTTTTGAAATATTTTAAAGACGATAATAATTCTGACAATTAAATACAAAACTGATCTAACGGAACAATACTAATCGAACACAGTCAGGCGCGGAAAAAGAGTATAGGTAGGTACCTATTATAAATTCTTTTAGCCATTGAAATAGATTTCTGGCGTAATATATTTAACTGCTCGTATTATATAATATTATGCACGTTTAATATTTATTATATTTATAATTATATACATAACATGCGTTTTATATAGTTTAATTTTTATATGTACCGTACTACAGATAGAAGTCGCCTCATGGTGATTTGACTTTTGCCGAGAATCGAGATCAATAATAATATTCGGTGGGAAGAAAAACACCAATCCTCCACCCCACCCCCCCTAAACCTGTGTCAGGCAGGGAAAACGTGATGTCGTTTACCTATGATTGATATTTTACAACTTGAAAGTTATGATTCTATTATTATATTGATCAAGCATCGGTATTGAACGTCAGCATAATATTGCCACTATAGGTAAGTGCAGTAATGAATTATATTTAAATGCATACATAGTTATAAGTTGTTGATACTTTGATCGGAACTCGTACTGCAGTAATTCGATGTAATGTATCCGAAAACGAAAAACCTTCCCGATATAAAATGTCGCGTATTCGCTAACAGCACAATTATGTAAGCGTTTCGTTAATATCCTCCTGCCTTCAGATGCAAATTGACTGATAATTTATTCAGTTTTTAATTGAATTTTTTATCTTTTTTTAATATTTAACGCAGTGATAATAGTTTGAAAATCGTTCTTGCGCCGTGCCAGTCCGTGCCAATTTTTTATTAGTTGCATTATACAAATCATTACAATAGTATAAGTACATATAATTAATCAAGTTATTTTTGAGAGCTAATAAAATATTCACCCCCCCCCCCATACCTCACCTAGTTGAGCCTTTGTACCTACGAGCAAAAACTCCACAATGGCACGACTTATATGCATACATTTACGTGCGTGCAGCATCGGTTCGAATAATATATATTGACCTTCGTTAAAACCGAACAAATTTCGGGACAAGAGCACGTTACCGAGTCTTATGTACCTATATACCACGTTCGTATATAATAAATAATAATATATATAAACACATAAACTGTGTGCATTATATACCTATATATACATACGATTTATCTAATATTAACACGGGCGTTAATAACGCGTCGAATTAAAGTTAAGTTGACACACGATACATCACAACCCTTTCGCGGACAGGACGAGGGACATCTGCTGTCTAACACCATCCCCCCTTCTACACCATTCCCAACCATCGAAGCGCTGGGGCCGTCTCGACCCCACGGCGAGAAACGCTTCCATCAAACAATCAACCGCTTAGGAAACACCACTTTTTCTCGACGCCCACTTTGATCTTCTTTCATTCATTCATGGTTTATTCGTTTTGTTGTGAGACCGTATGACTATAATATTATTGTTTATGCCAGTCCAACTGTTTACGTAATATAATTATATGGTTTATTTACACGTTATATTACATACTAATTACTAGGTACTTTGCCACTGATTGCATAAATAAAACCGCGTTCTGACTATGTAAAAGCATGGTAAGTCTTATTAATGGTTACGCAATGCCCACGAGTTTCACATTAAGTCCAAATTATTATTAATTATTACTTGTCAGTTATCACTTATGGAGAGTAAATATTTTTTGAAACCCCACGTCAAACATTACCACAGTAAAAACTACCGGGTTTTGCTGGAGATCGCCTCTCTCACGCGGGATAACTTATTTTCATTGAGGACTAAACGCCTATATTACAGTTCCAAATCAATGATTAACAAAATGTTTAAACAAGTATGCCAGTGGATTTAAATTTAATGTATCGACACTCACGCATATACGTTACCTATATCGTATATTATATTGTAAACCTTGGACTGATTGAGAGGTATATATACTGAAGATGTCAAAGTAGACGTATTTCTATAATAACAATTATGCTATTGACGTACTGTATACCTATACGTGTTTAAAGTTTATTAAACAGAATAGACGATGCGTATTGCGTTGCACTATATAATTCTTATCTGTATAATATACGTGTTTTGGGAAAGTGAGTTAACTATTCTCTATTATACATAATATATTTGTGTGCTAGGATGTGAATATATTTTGTACTAATTATTGCACAGGTGGGCGTTAACTAGTTAACAAGTTAAAGTTAAGTTAAAAAGTTATTTTTTTTTAAACTTTTTAACTTAACTAGTTAGTTCATTTTCTAATCAACTTATGAACTTAACTAGTGTAATTTACAGTTGAAATTACTTAGCTTTTCTCAGTTGATTTTAAAAAAATCAATCAAGTTAAAAACATTTTGAAATTTTTCGTTTATACGTAAATATTACTATATCAGTATAAAATAAAAATAATCCAATATAAAAACACAAACATTTCTGTTCTTTTTCTTGATAACATAATTTTGTGTATATTAATATATTTTATTAAGTTGTAAATTATATATTATGCGAGTTGCAATTATAAATGTTTTTAATAAAATTAATAATTTTAAATTACAAATTAACAATTGTTATGTTTTAATGTTATATTATAACTTATAATATATATGAAGGCCATGTACTCATCTTCACGTATTATTACATTCAATTGCTAAACAGTATAAAAAAAATATATTTGTTAAATTATTAATTTGAGATGAGTATATTTGAATTAGTAAATAATAGTGAAGTAAAAGTAAAATGATATACTGTGTACATTATGATAAAAGATCAATAAAATTGTTTTTTTATAATTAATAAATTAGAAATTAGAAAGACACATTCACTCTTTATGTGATACTAGTAAAAAAAAAATAGATTAACTTTTTTAAACCGAGTAAAGTTGATGTTTTTTTATATATTAACTTTTAAATTATCGATCTTGTGTCCTCTTAACTTAACTTGCCCACTTTTGAATTATTGTAACCATATTATGTAGATTCGTGGGGATGTATATACGATATTATGGATATTAAATATTGTTATGTGATTAAGTCATGTCTGACTTAAGATTAAGGTAAAGCAATTAGTTAGCAGTGTTTATGTAATAGCGAAGGCGTGACTTGAGTATAATATAATAATATTACAGGCACTGATGATGTCACGGTGTTTAGTATGGTCCATGATCGGATGAAATGTATAGCCTTTAAGAGTGTGAGCAATTTAATCGTTTATAACACAATTTTAAAAAGCCAAATTTTATCTTTTTGAACATGCTCTTTAGATTCTTATTTTCTTAAACCGAACAATAGGTAACGAAACCTGCCAATAGATATTTTTATGTTTAATATTTATGTATAACACTACTTATTATTATGTAATACAATATATTATTTTCTGAACCATATTGACGTGTTAGATGTTTCTTTTACCATGCGTCATATAGTTATTTATTTATTTATTGACATATATTATTATAAGACTGGATTTTGCTAATCGTCCTACTTTATAAACTAGTAAAGTACGTTCAAGGTCATATATTTACTTTCAGATTAGACGAGAGATCTAGTCTGTACATAATAATAATAATTAATAATATAATATCATAATATGTGCCTACCTAATATCATAGTGTATATCTTCATGCTATTATGATAGAAACATTATATTGTTATTACTTACTTATAATTTTTATACATTGAAAATATTAATTGTTAAACCGTGTGTACAATCCCAGCTGTAGTAATGACATTTTATTATATCGAAATATCGATTGATTTACCAATTATGCTTAACCCCCCCCCCCCTATAATTTAACACTATTATTGATAATTAGGGCAGAGGACTTGTAGCATTTGCATATTTTTTTTGCACAGTCACAAAATAGCAGAGTGCGAAACAAATACGTTTCATGCTTCCACAAAGCTAGTTTTGAAATTTTATTGTGCATATAATTGCATATTTTGCGTTTTTATACTTTTAGATGCATATTTTAAATAATTTATAGTTTTACCAATATTTTTTCGTCGACGTTTTTATTTATTTATTCACACAACCAAAATAACGTTGATATTAACTGTGTTTCCGTCGTATACGTCCAAACGCGTTCTATTTACCTACTATTTATTATACAAAATGCCTAAAGTTAAAGTGTCTTTATTTTCACAATTAAACAATTATGTGTCTGAATTCGGTCCTGAAGTGTTCTCAGCAGACGGTAAAATACTTTATTGTAAAATTTGTGATATCAAGTGTGGAAGTGCTAAAAGGTTTAATGTTACCCAACATTTGACTACAGCAAAACATCTAAAATTAGTTGCCCAGAAAGAGAAAAACGAAAATATAAAAAAAGCTCAACAGCATTTTCTAACTGATACCAAAAAATCGTGCTTCAATAGAGATTTGTGTTCCGCGATGTTATTGGCCAATATACCGTTAAATAAATTAAATAATGAATCTTTTAAATCATTTTTAGTAAAATATCCTGGCAAAATAATTCCAGCCGTAACCACATTACGAAAAGGCTACGTAGATAAAATTTACGATGAAACATTAATTAAAATTAGAAATGCTGTTATTGACAAAAAAATCTGGGTGTCCATCGATGAAACCACTGACTTTTTAGGGCGCTTTGTCGCAAACGTCATTATTGGTACTCTCGAAACGAATAAAACAGGACAAACATTTTTATTAAACTCTGAAGTACTGCCTAAAACTATAATAACTCGACTATTGCAAAGTTATTTGATGACTCGGTGCATATTTTGTGGCCCGAGGGAGTGCGGCATAATGACGTCTTGTTATATTTAAGTGACGCGGCACCTTATATGGTAAAAAGTGGAAATGCAATTAAAATTTTTTATCCTAAAGTTATCCATGTCGCGTGTATTGTTCACGGGCTTCATCGCATAGCAGAAAAAATTCGTGGACACTATTCAAAAGTAGATAAAGTAAATTCTAATGTGAAAAACATTTTTTGAAAGCGCCTTCTCGTGTAATTATTTTTAAAAATACAGCACCTGATCTTTCACTTCCTCCGGAACCTATAATTACAAGGTGGGGAACGTGGATAAAAGCTGCATGTTATTATTGCGAACACCACGAAACTTTGAAATCCATTGTTAATTCTTTGGATAAAGAAGAGGCAATTTCTATAAAAAACGCAAAAAGTATTTTGCTGACCTCAGCCTAGCCGCAAATTTAGTGTTTATTAAATCTAATTTTGGATTTATCCCCGACGTAATGACTAATCTTGAGGCAAAATATATGCCACTGTCAGATGCCGTAAAAATAATTGCAGACATTTTTTTAATAATTGAATCAAGTACCCAGTACAGTGGGAAAAATGATTCAAGAAAAGATGAATGATGTTT
>NC_042494.1:104716420-104749260 GCF_005508785.2 Acyrthosiphon pisum
GTCTGTGTACACGATAAAGAGTCGAAATAATCCTACGATTTTCAACTTAAGTATCTTGTTCGATCAGAAAGTGAATATCGTTGGTGCATTGGGGATTTGTGCATTTAAATTTCCCAGTAATTTTCAAAAGCGCCGGGAAAAACAAAAGAAAAATTAAGGAAAAACGGGAATTTTTACGCAAAATCGATTTTTCACAAAATTGAATTTGGTTTTTGGTGTAACTTCAAAACGAATGACTGTAGATACATGAAATTTTCACTGGTTGTTTATATTAGCATTTTCTAAACACCATAACATTTTCAAAATATTTTGACTTATTTTGAGCTCTTTACGGACATAGTCAGTTTTCATTTTTTTTTTAGTTTTTTTTCTTAAAATATCAATAAAATTTTATTTGTTGATTAAAAAAGCTTGAAAATTTAATAAAAGGCTCCTAGTATATTGTTTCAAAAGCAGATGAAAAATATTAAAAATCCTTAGTCACAGTTTTTTTTTTTATAAGCATTTAAAGTTCAAAAATTGACAAAATATGAAAAATCACGAAAATTTGCAAATTATTTCGAGTTAAGAATTCGTAAAAATTTTTCTTTTTAAATCTAAGATTTCAAAATGTAATACAAGATTCCTTATAAGATTATCTACCTTTATTGTTACAATATCAGTTGAAAAATATTAAAAATACATATGCACAATTTTTTTTATAAGCATTTAATGATCGAATTTTGACAAAATTAAATTTTAATTTGAATAATTATTTTGTAGTTAAAAATTTATAAAATGTTCAACTTTTGTATCTAAGAATTGAAAACCAAATTGTTACCGAAAAATCTAAAAAATACATAATCACAGTTTATTTTTATAGTCATTTTAAGTACAAATTTGTACGAAATTACATATTAAAAACCTAGAATAACTATTTTAGTTATTTTGTTGTGATTGTATAATATTATTCTTGGGTATACTTGAAACTTCTAAAGTATACTATTATATATCTATGATAGTATCACGGGTTTGATGTTGATGTATAACGCGTTATAAGTACCTAATGGATATTGTGATATGATTAATTTGGAATTTATTATAGATACCTATTATTGGTCAATTTTTTTTTTAATACCATAGATAAGTATATAACCCTATACCTAGACTGACATACCGTCTCCGCTCAGAATCGTTTTTCTTATACAGTGATATTATATCATTGAATTCAAATTTAATACTATCCATTATACAGTGACCCACTTGTAACCTACTGTCCACTTACCCACCTTTTATAGTTTTTACTCAATAATATACATTTATTAGCATTTTATAATTTGTAAGAATTGTCCGAGTTTAATAAGTAGGTACTTAATAAAATAAATATTACATAGGTAGTATACTTATTTAGTTACATTATATTTTATGTAAACCCATTATTTAATGTATTTTGCTATTAGTAGATAGAGTTTAATCAGGTACTCAGAAACTACTTGTTTATATTTAGATGTTTCAGCATTTTTAAAAATAATCATCGGACTAAACAAATTACAATAAAATAGGGAAGTTCTCATTTGAAAAAAAATACTAATTATCACCACATGACAATTCTTAAATGTTAAAAATTTTTTAAGCAATTCGTATAGTATTTAAAAGAACATACACATTTGAATAAGTGCATTATTAAAGGATAAATTGGAGATGACCCTGCTTGGTGAGTCATTAAGGGCATAGAGTTATTATATGTATATTATATATTTATAAAATATATTTTAATAAACAAACATAATGCAGCTTGTATGCCTATGTGTAGGGTCGGCGTACGAAAAGCCTACGAAAAGGTTACGAAAAAAAGAACAAGTCAATTTATATAAGCACTAAATATAGACACCCGATAGACTTGACCTGAACTCGTTTTTAACGCTCTTATTATATAATATTTATTGCACACGGTTTGTGCGTCTCAGTATTTATATTTAAAAAAAAAATCAACACCGGTTGCGTGCTTATAGAGTTCCCTGTTGCAGCAAGTGTAAATATCTGCCAAGTCACCGAAAACTGTACGACGACAATACCACGACCACCCGGTATATGCAGTGTATGCAATAGGTCTGGCCCAACAGGTGACGCGACCTTTATTAATGAACGTCGTGTAATATTTTGACAGGCGATATTTTTGTACACCGCAGCCACGCATACATATAGTATAATATATATATATTTGTGTGTGTGTGAGATATTCTCCATGTACATGTGTAATATATATATATATATACACTTAGGTCACGGACGACGCATTTTCTCAGACAATAATATTATATATAGCACTTTAGTTTCCTCCTCCCGAGGGAATTAATTGTACAATTTTCAAAACAGTCCCGCTGCAGCAACAATTGTTCGCTGCTGCAGATAACCATGCAATATTATATTATTATAGCCGGTATAATAATAATACGCGCATGTAAACGCGTGAACGATCGTGGCACAACCCTGACGAACGAAAATTCCATTCGGTGGACGAACAAAACGGCTCGAAAATATCACACCCTATGTACCTATATATATTATTATACGTATACATCACGAGTGCAGGGCAAACCATGAACTGGTTGTATACAGATATTTTTAGTAGATATAGGGTAGAGTACCTGTACATATTACAATTAATGATTATACTGAACGATGGAACACCATAAGCAGAGGTCACGTGGTTTTTATTTGCTTTTTGGTATGAAAATATTGTGCGTTGCCGTAAATACATCATGTTTGGTGTTTTAAAATGGACCTCCTATATTATTAGAACAATACATCTAAATAATTTTCCTTCAATTTTGAGTAAAATTCAAAATCTTATTATTCTAAAGATAATATTTGTATTTAATTCCATTGGGAATAGCTGAATATAGGGACTATTATTATTTATTTATACATCCGTGTATTATAAAATAATACAAAATATATGATAATATAATACCTAACAAATTAATTTAGTTCAGGGTAGTCCAATCCACGGCCCTTTGAAGTCTTATTTTTGGCCCCCTATACCCCTAAAAGACTTATATTAAAAAATAACTTTTTTCAGAAAAAAAATAAGAATTACTATAAGTAATTCGTAGTTATACGTGCAATGAGCAACGTCTATAACCATGACTAAATTCAGCTCGCTTATTAGTACCTATGTATGAAGGTATCGTGTTTGTATAGTAGCCACAGCGAATCCGAATTCTTGTGGTAAGAGATGTTTTTCTTTTGGCGACCCCAAGTGTATTTATGAAAGTCTAAATTGGCCCGCCAACAATAATAGGTTGGACCACCCCATAGGTTGGACCTTTTTTTAGATAAAAAAAAATTGAATAATGACATCATCAAACATGAATCATCAGGTAGTTAAAATTTTTATAACACGTCTTGTTATGTTAGTCATTAAATATGTCCATAGAAAATATATTTTTGAAATATATTATCGATGAAAAACCAATTTGGTCTTGGTTTTATTTGGAATCTAAAATAAAAATAAGGACATAATGATATGAGAACTAGTATCTATAATTAAAAAAGTTTACTGTGGTTAAATTATTTAATCTTATTAATTTGATATGATAATTTATCCCCATTAAGTACCTAATTTAGTTATGGCTATTAAAATAATCTACAATTTTGTATTATAAATACTCGTAATAGTTTAGTGATGCTACTTAAAGGTAGCCAACCAAAGTACTCATTAACTTGATTAATATAGTGCTGGAGTATTATTGGCTAACGTTGACAGCAATAAATTGATCTATATTGTCTACCAATAAACTATCAACTGTTATAAATTATAATAGTCATAATAATATAATATACAAAACATAAAACGTTAGTACTTTAGTCATTCTTCGTAAATTACAATAGAAGGAACCAGTCATTCAATCTTAACTGATTATGTCTCAAGAAAATATAATCACTAATTGGCCATTCACTATATTATATTTTTTGTAAGGCAATAATTTAAAAAACATTAAGTATAAACGTTACTACATAAATATCAAATGTTTGGTTAGTAAGTAATCTGTATTTAGACATCTGTATAGGTATCTGTGATATACAAAAACAATTATTTAAGGCATATATTCCAAAGAAATAGGACAAGTAGGCAAGTAAAAATTTCAATATACCTATATGTAGTTAAGTATTAATATGCAACGTGTGAATATCACAATAAAAGCTTAGATATATAAAAATGAAACAAAATATTATGTATTAATCTTACAATAATATTTCATTAAAATATTTTAAAAATTAATTTAAAGTTATTACCAAAATATTTTATCATTAGCTCTAGCTTACAGAATATAATAGTATAACGCTTAACCAATAGATTATTATTAAATTAAAGTAAATGCGGTTGAGCGTTTTTTTTTTTTTTTAATTTTTAAATCGATTATTAAAATACATTTTTACAATTTGTACTAGGGTACACAATAAGTAAAATGTTTAGCTGTATAATTATGAGAAGGCGCTTCATAAGCTCTGATGTGTCAGTGATTTAATAGGTCTCTGGGCCAGTTGCGTTTGAGGCATCTTGGAGGATTTCCTGCAGGAAGATGGTTGAAGTGAAGTTGAGCGATGAGGCTATTGGGATGATCAGCCGTTTTGGAATGAGGCTAGTGTAGACTGTGGCAGCTGTTTGTTCGAAAGTAGCGATTTTTAGTGCGTTGTGAAGACTGACTTTGGTAACGTACCAATAGAGGCATTGAAAGTCATTCGTTGGCAAATGACTTGGAAATCTTGGATAGTTCTTGTGTCCGGAGAACGATTCACCGATTCCATATGACCATATAGGTTGAAGTAAGCTTTTGTATAACAGCAGGGGTGGATCCAGAGTTAGGAAACTGTGGCTCAGGATATTTCAAAGGGCCACTTATTAAAACCAGAGTTGAAATCTATACTTGTGTACTAGGTATATAAAACAAAAAAATTAATTTATACTGTATGTGTGTTTATTCGAGGGTCCAAGTGTCCAAGTGTCCAACTACCCAAGATCTGAAAAGAGGCCAATTTGATCAGAAAATATTAATTGTGGATCAGCTGACCTCCTGAACCCCCCTTAGATCCGCCCATGAGTAGACGATTAGAGGTGTTCATTTTTGATTTCAGGAGTGGTCTTAGAGTATATAGGCGGCTGTTCAGTTGTTTGCGTTTATTTTTAAGGTGTGGACCCCATGCGAAATGTTTGAGCTTTATAATATTTATTAATTATTGTTTGATTCTTGATAATGTTTAAGAGAAAATAATAAATATTATTTATTTATACTTTTAAACATGATTTAAATGGTGGTACGGTACCTAGTACTTACCTATATTATTTTAATATTACTTAATTACTAAAAGTACCAGGTACCTATATAGGTAGTTACTTATTACCTATTACTATGTGTAATTACATCTATAAATACTAAGCTTTAGTTTCTTATATCTGATAAAAAAAAAAAAATCAGTAGCACGTTATAACTTATAACAATATAATACAATAACTTCACGATCATGTCATAACGTAAATTATAAATTTGTCACGTTCGGATCGTCATAAGACCATATTATTATTTATTACCACCCTGTATTATATATGTGAGTTGTATACCATTATACGTTTATGTTAATATATAATATATAACCATGTTGATCTAATAGATACGTAATATTATATAGCCAGTAGTCACTAGTCATTATACCTATATAATATAATATATATAGATAAAATATATACTCGCGAGCGCATGAAGGTGGGCTGCTGCAGTTGATGTTTGTGCGCGCATATTTCATATTTCATGTATTATGTATATATAAATATATAATAAGGCTTGAGTAGCCTTCTGAAGAAAAAAAATAACAGATTGACAGCAGATTAAGTTGTTTTTTATCCTACATTCGGTCTCGTTTGATTTTAATTATTGTGTTATGATATGTGATTTCAACATTCAAATTCCAGCGCGCGCGCGTTTTTTTAGTACATACTATAATGCATTACGTCATTATGTCATCCCTTACGCATGTTTATTATTTTCAGACCGAAATCGTTAATAGTTAGGGTACCGCACACATATTTGCGGTGGACCGTATAGAAAACCTAAAACCACACGAAGAAAATGCCAGCAATCGGAAAAACCGAGTGAATCATATGTACTATATATATTATAATTTATCGTTTTGAGTCTAACGCAGTCTCATTTCTAATTATTGTCTATCTATATTGCAGGTATCTATTGAGTATATTAGCTAAAGCCCTAAAGGTATTCACCGTCCGATCGTTTAACACTGTCTGAATCGTCGTATCGGTTTCGTGTATTATACACACACACAAACTTATACATATGAAATATATAGTTTCGAAATATCGTTTGGTGTGTAGTAGGCCATAGCCACATATTAAAATAATATAATATAAAAATAATATAATATTATGTATATAGTCCTTAGCGCGCGCGGTGAAACGTGGCGCCTGTAATCGACGCTGACAGTGAGTTTTAAAAGAGAAAAAAAAGAATACCACAGCAGCAACGACGGCGGCGTCAATAATTTCACGTTTATAATATATTATTATATATATATATATACGTTGTATACGTATAATAAATAATAATATATACGATAATAATATTAATAAACCGGCCAAGCGTACCACCTATGTTTATCTCCTCTTCGGCGTCGTCGTGGTTTTTTTTTACACCGCGTCCGTTTTTGGATAACATTTTTTCTCGTATCTATTCAGAATATGTATAATATAATATAAGTATATATATATATATATATATATATATATATATATAAATACGTACTCACACGGCAGCGGAGAACCGACACGGCTTCTAGAGAGCTCTCCCATTCAACCTTATCTGAACTGTCCAAAGTCTTCTGGTCCACGCAACGTGAATGACACACACCAGCACGCGCAGAGCGCACGTTCCCAGGCCTTATATTTATAATATATACAGTATACACCCGTGTGGCTTGTACATCGGTTGAGTTTTATAATATTTTTCATTTTTTTTTTTATTATTTCTCCCGAACGGTCGCGATGTCGTATATTATACATAATATAATATACCTATACTTTATACCTACAACCTACTACGCACACGGTCTGAGACGAGTTTAAAACGTATATTACAATATTATAATGCACACGTCAAACATTCGTATCGGAAACCAGTTTGTCCGATCGTATTTGGATCGCAGTTGTGAAGTTGTATATATATACATAACATCACATTCGTATGGAGGAGCGCACATGACGACCACTATAATATAAGATATATGTATGATATATCATATTATTTAGGTGCCCAATGCCCATAGGCCATAGTATACACATATATAATAATATGTACACAAGACGCGCTTATACGTCACTTATAATACTGCTAACGACAGTGGCGACGGTGCAGGCGGTGAACGGTATATTATACGCAATTAGTATAAACCTACACGGATATGAGGATATAATAGGTTATCTATAGATAATATTGTGCCCAGTGCTCATAGCCATTGAGGCTTTGATAACTTTTTGTGGTACGATGAAGCTTTATATATATATAGGTGTCGACGTATAAAGGCAGGGTCGACTGTTTTAACAGTGCCGATTGATCACCGCTGGAGCATTTTCGTTTTATATATTTGTACCAAGTCACGAGCGCAATTAGTACAAATGTATAGGTACATTGGTACAATATACATACATATAGCTAGTATTATACAGCATACACTATAAATAAATGCGAAAATATGAATATTTAAATATGTTTATGTGTTTATAGCCAATAGCTATATTGTATAGGTATTAAGTAGGTACCTATACGGATATATACTTGGCATAAGCTCTGTACTTTTGATAACATCACGGCGACAGCCATATGTAATATTAAGGAAGTTATGTATATATGAGTGACTGGTATTTTGGTCACCGCCGATCGTTGTGTGGTTGAGGTTTGGATTTTATTATTATTTTTTTTTTTATGTTTAAAACTGGTTTGCGTGGCACGTATAGAAATAAAGAAAAAATTACGTGTTAAACGACAAACGCGAGTGCGGCGATCATGTGAACCGTGTTTAATTTACACGGAGTACCACTTAACGTTTATATCATTTTTCTCCCTAGTTCGGGTACGGGTTATTACCGACGACGACGAAATATAACAAGGGCGAGCTTGTTGTGTATGCCTTCGCGCCGATCAAGTTCCAGAACGCCTATAAGAAAGCGTTTATATATATTATATATATATGAATGCACTCAAAATTCGTGTAGATATATTTTATATCTACATATGTTTAACGATATGCACAAAAACAGTGTGTACTGAGGTTTTTGATAGTTTCGATACTGTAATATACAGGTGGTGGTCAAGAGGCAGTCGCCCACCGTGTTTTCTCATTTTCCTGTGTAAAGGCGAATACGGTGGATCACTATTTATACATCTAAATGGCTTTATGATATATATTACTTTCTAGTAAAAGGTGTGCAAAGATTAATAGATAATTAATGTTCCTATAAATGTACGCGTAATATATAAATTATTAATTGAATTATATCAATATCAACCATTAAGGGTATTCGATACCGACCGTTTTTTACGGAGTTGAATATAGGCAATTTTCACTGTGTGTGTGTTCTAGTGTGTATGAGGGTCGTGTAAATGTGTGCGTAGTAAGTGATAATTAGTGGGGGTGTATAAAATAAATAACGGAGCGCTCCCACACGTGCACGTCAATATGTTAATAATGAATTACACAAATATTAATAATTTTGTTTTTTTTTTTGTCAAAAGTATTAATAGGTAATGCTTATAAGCTAGACAAAACTGCATAATTTTGAACTGTCGAATTTTAATGCTTAAAAAATAACTTTTTTACTTGATTTGTCCATAAGTAATAGATCGAGGTTTTTTTTTATAGTCCTAAAATCAAAAACTTTATAAATATAAAAAAAAAACAGTTTTTAATTTTAAATTTCCCGACCTTTAATAACTGAAAGAAAAAATGCCCCGATGAATTGCTAGAGTCGGTAGTAGAATAAACAACAATTTCCGAGCAGTTTTCAGAAATAAAATCCTATCACCCAGTTGTCTCGCTTTTTGGTCACTGGCATTACTACATTTTTACATCGGTATCCACTCTAGTTACGAGTATATTACCTACATCATATATCTAATTCATAATAGTGACAATTCTAAATAGGTATTTAAAATGGCGCTAGAATAGCCATTGCAATAATTAAAGCCTGACAAACCAATCGAAAACACATAATAACTCGTAAAAAAATCTAACCTGTACCTACCAATCGTACACTCCGAAAAACGGCTTTCGGATTTCATAGTTTCATTACATTTTCTGAGTTTTATAACACGAAGATACGATATATCATATATCATAAACTTATACTGTTGTCTGTAAATACAACAATGGAAGTGGTGAATATACTGGAGTTTACGCATACACCACTTTAGTACGTAATACCTATTGGTATACCTATAGCTATTGGTACCTATTAAAGGTATACCTTTTGTAGAATCGTGTAACTTCCGTTTATTAACCGTTTATTATAGGTAGGTAATGGCATTTAATGTTATCTATAAATAACACATTTGGAATATGATCAACTGATCAGTGATCAAGTATACTTGAAATAATTTGTCTAGCCTATGGATTAAATGTATAACTTAAACTATTATATTTATTATTGGCGAAGTATTTTTAAGTTTATTTTTTGCAACTTTAAATTTCTATCAATTCGTTTGAATTTTGTATTTTTTTATTAAAAATTATTATCGTATGTAACAATAGTGGCAATACGCGTGACCAACGCTGCGGCATGCTAGAACTAACCAACTGTGTTATATTATACTATTATACCTACAATATACAAGTGTATACATAAATATATATAATGTATATATATATTAGGTAAGGTTATGATGGTATGTCACACACGACGTACCTGTAATACATACCGTATATACCTATCTATTATACTATATAGCTATTATTTAGCAACCGAAAATGCGGTTATAATATACAGGGACAAATTTTTGACACGAGACACTTAGTTTTTTTTTTTATTAATTAATAAAAGCATTTGAAGTCTTGATAACGACCACGCTCCTATTATATCAAAACTTTAGATACCTACTCGTAATCGCTATATTTCCTAGACATAATCCATAATCCAACCATAATACGTAATTCACAGAAAAATAATCGGCTTCAGTAAATTAAATTTGAAAAATAAGTGGTCATAAAATAATTTTAAAAAACGGTAAAACCTGAGGACCCTCTATCTATTATCTATATAGTTTTAATTTTATAAATTATGATTAAAAGTCCTTAAAATTGTATAAAAAAGCAACGATCGTGGTTTGTAATGAGATAGATTTAGAAAGAAAGAAACGTGTCATGAAAATAAAAAAACATTACCCCATATCTACGGTATCAACATGTGCGTGCGTTTATTATGAGGCAGCGGCAAAATAATATTCATGCGGATATACTTGCTACTATTATAATATTATACGATGCGTGTACCTACCTACCTACCTATAATAATAACAATAATAATAATAATAATAATAATAATAAAATAATGAACATAAAATATACTGTACGGCGTATATACATACTACCATGACTGCACTTGTACTGCACCTGACAGGCCGACCGGCCACCAGCACTGACTGCCTGTCAGATGTCGGTGACCGATAACGAAACTCCACTACGAAGGCTACACACGACGTGAGAGTATGGGCTAATGCTCGAAATAAGTCCACTTATTGTCTGTCAGTTCGATCCAAGGTAAGGGAAGGGGGACGTCTGGTGGCGTTAATTTTTTATATTTAAAGAATTTTACATTATTATTAACGTTCTCGTGCGCCTCGTCCAAAATGTCGCGGTTTAATGTTTATCGTGTGGTTTATGTATTATACAATTACGAGTATTACATAGTATTACTTATTAGTACATAGTAACGCGTATAATGTGTACGTAGGATTATCTTTTGGATAATACATTAATTTCATTTAATATTTACACGATAAAACGATAATAATGTGGATTGATGATAGGGTTTTTGTAGAAAAATGTAATTACTCGCGATGCAATTTCTTCATGTGATTTGATTCATGCATAAATAACCATAACTTCCTGTCACCCGATCACGATAACCCGTGGTGGAACGCAATCACTCACATTCAACTATTCAAGACGAACGTGTAAGTGAGATTGTTATAGCCCCACAGATACTGTAACGGACCCCGATGTCATACAAGAGTGGTGATAGAATTCTAGAAATAAAACGATCTATATATAAATTATAAGGGAGTTGTATAACAGTTATAAATATATGTTTTTGGTCTTGGTAATAATTTCAGATTAAATAGAAATTGGGGATATTTCTTTAGCGTTTTTTGCTATAATTTTTTTCAATGACAATAATAATGTACCTAGGTAGTAATAATCGGTATTCAATTTCCAGTCTATTCTGTGAAGACTTTTGGAGCTTTTTTTACTATTACAAGAATTGAGGACTAAAATAATGTACAACAAATTATATAATACAATTGTGAAACCGTGTAATCACTATTTATTTCTCAAAGGATAGAAAACACCCAACAACAATCGATAACGACTACCTACTGAAGTGTGTATTTATGAGATACAGAAAATAAAGCTAGAGTTCTCGAGCATTGTAATTCATTGATGCATATGTATTTAAACTAAATATGCGTATGTAAAAAGTGGCCACTGCGTCAATTCCGCACCACTGATTATAATCACGGATCATACATATTATTATATTAATATACCTAGATAATTAATATCGGTGAGAGTATATTATAAATTATATAACTGTTAAATTCGGATTTGCGTCCATTATATTACATTATTTTATTATTATTATACAGTGACGATACATGTTTTTTTGGATCAGATACGCGCTTGGGACACGATAATATTATGTAAAATATTATATTTTGTCCTTTTAAATTCCTTGACACCCTCGGGCTCTCCCGCACGTCGATTTATACTGAACAAACACACGTACTATTTAGTCGCCAAACTGGTTCGTTGTCGATTTTTAATGGCAATGCAAATTAAAATTACAAATCATACGTACAAGAATATTTATGATACACGGCGATGTAATCGTGGATACCCGCCATGCCTGGAATTCGTGAATCGAAATAATTATCAAAACGCATGATTAATGCCTCACGAGTATTAAGATGCTATTAATATGATACTATCGTCTATCATAATTATTGTCAGTAGTTTATATTATATTACAACTTGTTAACGATTCTGGTTTATTACTTTATTGTACTTTATTCTCAATCATAACTCGGTTATTAGTTATTACTTATGACTATTTTTTACGATATACTTAGTATTTCTTACTGATAATCGCATGCAATATATAATAATTTTATTATAATACTCTCAATGATTCAAATACGGGAGGTATTTCATAAACATATCCATCCATAGTTCCCCCACCCATTTACCACTTAAATAAAAAAAATTTTAATATTTAAAATGTATTTTATAGAATGAACTAAGTTTGAATAATATTATATAGCATTATGAATTATAATGAAAAATATAAAATAAAAATATAAAATAAAAAATAATAAATATAAATATAAAATATAAAACTATATATATCCTAATTTCCTAATTTCCTAATTTCCTAATTTCACCTATATTATTCAATATACAACTAAATGACATTAAAAACTTTCCCTTAAAAAGTACCTTAGTTTGCTATGCCGATGATACAGTTTTAATTTGCTCAGGAAATACTTGGGAAGAGTTGTTTAAAACTATAACGGAAGATCTAAAAATCATAGAACAATGGCTTATAATAAATAACCTATTTTTAAACTACGATAAAACTGTTATTTTATTACATTCGTGGAAAACTAATACGTTACCAACCAAAAAAGACTTCATACTACACAAGGATACATGCTATACCTACGATACAAAATGCCAATGTAAGAAAATAAACATCGTGAATAACTTCAATTATTTGGGTATAAAAATGTGCTCAGACATGAAATGGAATGATCAAATAAATTCATTAACACAAAAAACCAGAAAAATGATTTACATAATGAGAGAATTTCGAGACATCCTAAATAAGAAAGACTTAAGATTAATTTGCTTGGCACTGATTGAACCAATAATCTCTTATGGAGTAATAGGCTGGGGAGGATCTGATAACGCTCTCTCTAGATTTCAAACTACTCAAAATACACTAATTAAGATCTCCTTAAGTAAAGAAAACACATACCATACAAAACAACTATATAAAGACCTTAATGTTCTAAATATCAAAAAACTATATGTTAAATCAGCAGTCCTTTTCTTAAAAATACATGATGTCCCATTACCCCTGAATCATAATGTTGATACCAGGTTCGCTAAAAATAAAAATACCCAATGCAATGGCCTCATAAAACAGGCACAAGAAAACAATATAAATTCGTCGGTACAAAAATATTAAATTTAATACCAAAACACCTACACGCATTAACTTTACATAGGTTTAATATAGACTTTAAGAAATGGCTTCTATATGAATTCAACACTGACCTATTATTATAACTTACCTTTTTTAATTGTTTGTCAAATTTATATTTTATTATTCAATTACTATTTTTATACTTCTTATTATTTATACTCTAATTATTAGAATTTTTCAGGATTATATATCATATATTTTTTATTTACGTTTAGTTTTAATGTTTCACTAGATGATATACACATATTTTACTTAGTCTTATATAATTAATAATTTTTATAAAACAATCAACATGTAAATTATACACTACTAATGATTACACTCATGTACACATAATAACTCCTGGGCCTCCACACGAGAATACTCAGTGAGGCCCAGTATTCTTATCTTGAGAAATAAATTAATAATAATAATAATAATATATATACAGTGGATTCTGCCTAATGGGGGCATGGGTTAATATGGGCATATGGACAAAATGGTCCCAATTCCAATGTATACTAACTAACCAATTTCGGTTTATAATATGGCCAACCGCTTAACGAGTTTGGTCCCGACGTGTCCACATTAATAGAGGAATCCACTGTATATAAACATTTTCTATAGTGTACTTTATCATATATTGTAATAAGTAATTAGTAGGTATAATACGGTAGATTCATTTTATATGTATCAAAACAAGGCTGATATTATATATAGGTGATAATTAATATTATATTATAGTTATTAACTTATAGGTTAATTCCTAAGATATACGCATGATATGTACAGTAAAATAGTACGTATAACACTTAGATATAATTATTACATTCCCGATATCAGTAAAAAAAAATGAAGAAAAAACAACAATATACGCGTCTAAATAGGTAGTGTTAAAACAATCGCCAATGTATGTATAATAGCATTTCCCAGTTCAGCAGCGTTTGTTCGGTGCTAAAAGCACTTTACTGTTGGTTATCGAATAGCGCTTATTATATACATATAATATCATAAAAATATACATATATATATATGTAAGTCTATCCCTCTCGGGAAGGTTTTTCGCGCGACTTACGTCTTGTTTATGCTGTTCGGTGAGTGCGGTTGAGGGGGTAGCAAGAAGAGTATGGAGGGTTATATGCAAGGTGGCGGCCGTCCACAGTCAATTTGGTTAATGGTATACGCGCGCGATATACCAGGGAGGATAAAAGTCGGAACCGGTGATGGTGTGCAGAGGGTCTCGTTCTCGGGTTGTCGACTCGAGTTTCCCGCCACCGTACCTCCATACCTCCAGTGTTGTATGACGTGAGAAGCGCGAAGTGGGGCGAGTGGGGTGGTGAGGATTTAGGGGCGACGTCCTGTTTATATACATGCACGATTTCCCTTTTAATATAATATGTATATATTGTATAATATATGTACATGAATACATGAGCGTCCGCCACTCATGTAACGTCAGGAAAAAATGCAGGACAAAGAAGAGAAAAAAATTAAAGAAAAATCTTACTTCTGATACCATATATACCTATATTATTCAAACATACCCTCTGAACTTTTAGTTGTAAATGCACATTATAGTATGTAATTTATAGAAGTATATGTTTCAAGTAAATTTATTAGTTTTTTCAGACACTAATGAGTTTTATAGGTCGTATTCATGTTTTTTTTTTAATAAAACAAAACGATGATAAGCGATATATTATGATACAACTTCAAATTGTATAAAAAGAAATAAAATTACAAAGAATTTTAAATTGTTATCTTATAAAAATATTTTTTTAGTTTAGCACGTGTTAAAAGTAGGTACTTACGTGATATATTTCATTAATTCATTTAATTTTAGCTTTCTTTCGTAGCATTATTTCGTAGTAACATAGTATGTTATTTAATTTTACGAGTTAATTAAATGTTACCGTGTACAATATTATATAATATCGCTGGATACATGCTAGGTATTTTATTTTCGTTATTATTTTATTCTAATGAATTATTTACCCAGCCAGGTCCGATTAATACCAGTAATCACTTTTAACTACAAATTCAGCTTTCAAAAACATTTCTACATTAAAAAAAAAAAAACACCACACATGCTTTAGTATAAAATATAAGCATCAAATAATAATTGGTTTAAATTTTCTAAATATTTTATATTACTTACTTACTTCTTATAGGGGATTTTCAATACAATATTACAATGTAAATGTTACGTTACAGTTCAATAAACTTATTATATATCGCTGTATCAGCTGTAGGTAAAATCCTAACCAAGATACTCCAGACGAAACGAGGTTCACTATTACCAGAATTTTGCATTATGCATATTAGGTAACTGCATTTTTTTTTTCTTAATTAGAGACATATAGTATGTCATCAAATGAAATTAGATTTTAGAATATTAATACCACGTATAGCTGTGTATCTTAGTATCGGTTAATATACTGAAGAGATGAGACACGTGTAATAATGATTTTTATTTAGCTTGACTGCTCGAGTATATTTACACTCTAGATATATTACTTATCTATATTGGATAAGCAGATATTTACAAACTATATTCATACAGTTCTCCTACAGTCCTATTATTATTTATATAGTCTGGAGCCCAAAAAGCATTTGGAAAATTATAGGTACTTAATATCTGAAAAATATTATCGCTGTTAAAGTTTTTTTTTAATAAATATAGAAACCTCTGTACATAAGCAAAATATCAATCGTATATACAGATTGTGACACCAAGATTTTGCATATTTTAGTACTATTTCAATGTAAACTTGTCATATATTTGCCGTGCGCATCACTTCGCAGTGCGTGTTCGTTTATGACCTACAGCTGTTCGCAGAGGTATTTGCTTTAACCTAACCTACTATATAGCTTAATATAGGATAGCGTTAGTTCAGCTGTACGTCATCCGAATGTATATATTTATAGGTTCCTATATAGTATATAGTGTACCTTATCCGACGCAAAGTTCTGACACAAGACGGATCACTTTCTTTTGGTACGAAGTTTCTATGTGTATAATATAATATATTGTATGCTATATTGTATTATACATTTGACCGTAACACAATACTATGTGAGATTTCTATAACAACGATAGGGTATGTAGGTACCTCCTATAATATATTATATATATATATTTTTATTCTATGCCACGGCGATGAATTCGGCGATTCGGACATCTCTACAATAATTTAGGTAGTATAATATAATATATTATATTTATATATGTGTATAAATCTATAATCTATATGGTATACAAAATAGAGATTTCAAAATCCCGTGCTACTTACATATAGGTGCATACCTACCCTTTATATGAGACTTTCTAGCGTATAATATATGTAACATACAAGTAGTGTAAAAACCTGCACTTACCTATATGCGACCCAACGCGATATCGACTCCAAGACAGGTTGCGTGCCACCCCCGCTAAAACGCAGTGTGTATTAATGGTGGATTTTCATTTTTTTTTTACTAGGTGAAAGTACAATAAAATCCGCGCGTTTATACATATATATATCAATTCGTAGTTGTGCACGGTGTGATAAGAGAGACCTCTAAACCGGGGACTATGTAATTACTGTCCGATGACTAAAAATGATATTATTTATATACGAGCGTACAACAGCTATAGGTCAGTACACGAGGGTGAAAACAAAAATTAAAAACGTTGCGTTCGAATTTTCGAGTAAAAAAACAGAGTGGCCATGTAGTTGTATGTATATATATTATAATGCACCGTATAATATGGCGTGCGGTGCTCACGATTCTATTTTTTTTTTCCATTCACGAAACGGACAATCGGCGGACGTCATTGTTGCAGTGCGGTGTTTCTAATTAAAACACGTATAATTATTTAATGTTCCGTTCGAATAATAAATAACAGCCCCACAATTTTTGAACGACTTCTTACAAATTATTAACCATGGTAATTATATACAATTATTAAGAACAAAGGTAGGTACGCAAAAATCATGCTAATTATTAGTATTGAAAACAAACTATTTTCTGTCGGATTTGATATTAAAATAATAAAATATAATAATATGTACACTCGGTTTTCAACAAATTGTTAATAAACATTTAACCATATATTGAATTGATAATGAATTTTAATCTCATTTATAGTATTTTATAGTATTATAGTAATTGTATAATACTTGTAGGTGTAAAATATAAGCCACATATGTAACACAAAGTTAAAAATATGCTATGATGTATTATTTCTAGAAACACCTAGTTATATCATTATGGTATTTATGTTATACCTACTGTAATAAAATAATTTCTAGTCCTGGTAATTTATATACCTATATTAAGTTTATATTTATATTTTCTAACAAATATGTTCCATCACTTAGATTTAAATCCGAATATATTGATGTATTAGAAGTGAAACGAATAAGTGTTTTATATCCTAGCTGATTTTTAGTGTATTACTTATATCTAGTGAATAGTATGTTTATGTTGTCATACAAACTCATGTATTTTATACATGACATGGAATTTAAACTCGCCACTTTGTTTCAATAAATTATCTGAAAGAAAAAGACTCTTGATAATGATAGGTATAATATAGTAATAAAGTAGTTCTTATCAATAACAGCCCGTCCTTTTTAACATAATATATAGTATAAGAAGTATTTATTGCAATTATTTCAAAAACATGAATACCATTAAATAATGAATAGTATACTTATGACGGTATTGCCTACGTATTTTAAATATTGGGATTATCTACATTATACAATGATGATTTAGTAACGGTTTGTCAGGACGTATAACTCAAAATTGCGTTGCATTTATACATGTCATAATCCAGTCACTGAATTCCAGTGAATAGTATATCATAAATTATAAAATATTATTGTAGTATAGGTACTGAGAACTTTATGTACGTTGTTCATTCTTAGTTCTTAGTCAAATCTGTATTAAATTGCATAGTCGTTAAGTAGTACCTACTGGCATTATAACACTGGATGTCTGTCAATGTATATATAACCTAGTAAATATATAATATTAATATATTATTCACGCTTAAGCTTTGTATAATAACAGACGTATTGCACACCCACCCACACATCTATATTGACGTTTAAAATTAAATCGAATTGTTTTGACAGCGGACTATGATAATTTATATTGTGTTCGTCCTGATAAAAACAATATGTGAAACGTAAAAAATTACGCCATTTCATTGTGAAAATCGGCTCACGTCATTTACATAAATAGTCGCCGATGCCGCCGCCTGCTGCAGTATACACATCATAATAATATATTGGTGTGTATAAATATATATACATTGTATACACGTCTTATACAGCAGGTATGCCAGTGGAATAACTCGTGACAAGTGGTGGAAGAGGAGGATAACGATGATGATGGAAACGCAGGGGAAAAAATCGTCTGTACAATGATTATAACAATATTATATTATATCCGCGAGAATGTCCCGCCGAGAACGGGCTCGGAGCTCTCCGCGATCCGACTCACGCAAGAGGCCTCATAGTAGCCTATTACAGCTATATATACGGTATTATATATATAATAATATATAAATATAATATAGCAGCGGACGTGTCACGTGGTGCGACATTCTTTTCCTACAGCACTACAATAAGCCACAAAGGTATAAGATATTTATTATTATAATATAGTATTATACGGCGGCCGGCGGGTATCGAAAATATTTTCATTATTATTATTTGTTATAATAATACGTCTAAGTGTATGTTTTTTTTATGTTGGTCACACACATAGGTATACACGTGTACACCGGGTGATCAGAATTATTTCATGTTAGAAAAATAGGGTAAAAATGTATATCAGCTATTCGATATCAACGAAATAACTACAATGTTTGTAACACTGTATCACTTAGCTCATATAGCCTATAGCCCGTATATTATAATAATATTAAAATATATACAGTTGTAAAAGGTGAGAGGAAACGTGTTTTTGAAAAATGCTGTGAGTCAACAATATTATGACATAATAAACCTATGATATCTCTTTATTACTCGAATTTTAAATGTGGTGTTTCTCACTTAATTTCCGAAATTACGATGAAAGTACCATCATGGCGTCATAATAGAATAATATATTATAATACAGAGGCCCACTGGATAGGGTTAATGAAAAAGGTTCCCACGTTAATAAGTAAAAGAATAAAGTATATTTATATCGAATTCTTAAATGGTGTCTATAATAGTACTTTTTCCGAGGAACAAAATACTTAATAATATTATTATTTAATTCATTTACACAAGTATACTTATTTATTTCTTTAAAAATATAAAAATTAAAAAAAATAATAACAAATGTAGTGATCTCCAATGGCCATAATTCCAAGGGCTATTTTAATAAAAAAAATAAAATAATAGTAATATAATCATTACCATTTAACTATACAAATGCTATATGTATATATTTTTTTAATAAAAGTACTTATGAAAAAAAGATGTAAGTACACAAACATTATGAAGTATTATGACCAATCTAATACCGGATAAACCAATAGTTTTAGAACCCTTTAAAAGTTTGAAATAATAGGAGGCCCTGGATATAAAATTAACATAATTAATGTCATAAATATAATGGTTATATTATGTACCACGCGCAGATGACTATTTAATGAATAATAAAATTATGTTTATGGATTATTTAGACAGACAAACAGCCAAAGATTTATTATTAACCTTATATTATGTTGTACTTATAAATAATTTTGTTTTCTACTAAAATAAATAAGTACCTATTTTTTTAAGGGGTCCAAAATTTTCTTTCACATCTGTGCCACCAGAGTTAATGATTTAGCGCATTATACCAATCTGTAACTTAAACAAGTTACAACATTGCATAAAATTGTATTTTTGAAACAATCTATACATATAAAATCCAAATACCACTGACTCACTCATCTCTGTAACTCAAAAACTACACAACGTACGAACTTGAAATTTGGAATAGAGGTTCTTCACATATTTTCACCGTGCATAAAGAAAGTATTTTCAAAAATGTTGCGTTTTAGTGGAGTAATTAACAATTATAATTAATTACCGGCAATACGTAAATACAGCGGCCCGCGGGTTTCCAGCTACCTGCAACCTATCCTTTTTGTCCGAAGGTCAACGATAAGAATTGTTTCGAGAAGTCTATCGATAAAAATAATGGCATGCTACACGCGTACACCAATACTCCAATTATATTTTAAACGATAAAATGCACACCGATTACATAAACCAATACATATACAAATTTTATTGATCTAGATACGCAATAAAAAAGGAGTTTCTGATATTCGATTTTTAATGAGGTGGTAAAACAGGGATTTTAAGATTCACGGTGGAAATCGAAACTTTTTTTTTGTTTATTAATGGTTGCCTTTAGTTGAAAGTTATATAATATGAGAATTATTTCACAAAGCTAGGTACAATTACGCCGGTTTTTCCACAAAAATAAATAAAATAACCCCCCAAAATGTATTAATAAATAAATATTAAATACTCCTAAAAATCTTGAATGATGAACTATGACTTCAATACTATTTTAGGTACACTGTATACACATTTTTTTCAACTACAAAGTTGTACTAATGTAGGCTACCTATATTTTATCTCCCTTCTCAATGTGTCCGCAATCTACCACAGGTAGATTGCCTACCTGATAATATACTGTTCGCATTACCATAAGCGAAACTCACGGGCAACGCCACGCGGGATGGCTAAAAATTAAAATATAATATGATTTTGCTTCCATACCTATGTGGAGCGTTTTACACCCAAAAGGAGTTAATTAATCACAATTTTTTTCCCGGGCAACCCCGGGTTATTCAGCTAGTATTTAATATTTAATAGTCATTAAATTATTGTACAATATAAGAAATTAACATATTATGTACTATCGAATAGTTTATTCGTAATATAGAAACATCAGATTCGTATACGGAGTTAAATGTACACATAAATTAACATTGAAAGCCGTGGTCTCAAAAAAAATTTCATAAAACAGAAAATTTCGTTAAATGAATTTTCGTTATAACATTTTTCATTTTAATATTATTGACCCCACCAAAAAAAAAATTAAGCTTAGTTACCTACGCCACAGATACAATGTTACACAAAAATGTAATTGTATCAAAATTCTCATCATAATATGTGTTACCGTCTTAAAAACAAACTGACCATAATGCACAATAATATTTGATATTTATATTACTTACGTTATAATAGAATCGTAAACAACAGACAAAGGTATATTTTGGTAAAATCGATGTTTAAATTAGCCATCAGGCAATAAGTAGTAATGTATGTTATCCTGAATGTACTAAAATCCGTCATACTTCATACAGCACGTGTAACGTAATTATCTCACAATCAAGGTTTTCCTAAGATTTTCTAAACCTATACCTAGTACTCACATATGAAAATATAAGTGAATACCTAGAATAAATTATAGTTTCTATAATTAATGAACGTTAGAGGTATGTAAAAATGTCTATCCGTACCAGAGACCTGTATATAATATATTATATATGTTACGAGCAATTTAGAAAATCGGTTATTCCAACAAATGCCTGGGCAATGTATAGAATGCCCCGATTTTTTACATTGCTTGTAACATTATAATATACCTACGACTTATAGTTCGGTGGCTTGGTGCAAGAAGGGCCAATGTCATATTTGACAATGTTTAGGAATTTGAAATATAAAATTGGCAAATTTTTAAAATTTACATAAAAATCTTATATTTTATGTTGAAACTCTAAAAATGCTGTTACTTAATTACATTTGTTTTTATTTTATTGTAGGTATGACTCTCATTTTGTTTATAAGTATAAATATATACGTTTTAGTTTGACATCCCCCCCCCAGAAAAAATAATAAAATTACTTTGGAAATTTAAAATTAACAATTTTTAATAATTAAAGAATTTGACTTTTTTATGAAAACCTAATAATAATATTCAATTGAGCATAATGTTAGTGACGTCTACATTTATAAACTTTATCAATTGATTTCGAAATGGCCAATGTTTTGGCTATAGATAATAATATGTGGCCAATGTCGACATAATATAGGCCGATAATAAATCAATTATTATTTTATGGGTTATTGTCAAAAAGACCAATGTTAAATCTAATTTGTTCATACAGCATAAAAGACATTTTAAAACAAGTAACATAAGCAAATTTTAATGATATTGGTCAAATGATCTCAATTTTGTCAAAATGTGACATTGGACCTTCTTGCACCAAGCCACAGAGTTCATTCTATAACTCTTACAGTTGACGTATCGTCGGGCCAGAGATGATCAAGACTCGTTTCACCACAATACATAACCCCCGTGAACTTGGCAGCACAACATTAGCAGACATCAATCCAATAAATCCATCAAATTTGTTGGTGGATTTTTGGATATTGTTGGATAACTTACTTTGCGCTGCCAAGTTCACAGGGGTCTATACATAACATAATAGTAAGTATAATACACATTAATTGCGAACGGTGAAGCACAAATAGTTTGTTATAAATCATATAATCTATCAGATTTTTGTAATACACTGCATAGCATTAACTATTATTTACAATATTTGTATACACTCTCGTGTACGCAAAAATAAAAAAGCAAAAATTAAACGAAAAAAGTGTTATCGAGAATTGAACGATGGAGGACGGGCGTAAAACAGCCACAACACCGTTTTATAAAGGTGCTATAAAAATACTCCCTGATTGCCGATTGGGCAATTCATGTTATGGATCAATAAATATTATACAGGTTACCGTTAAGTTGAATATTCTAACTCGATTAACTTATAAACTTAGGGTTACAGTGTTTATCAATACCCAATGTAAAACAACTGTAACCGATATCAAATTGAAAAATACCGAGATTACTAAAACCACCTAAAATGTCGTAAAAGCGCCTTGATCCAGGTTTCTTTACTGTAACTCGTATAGATTTTTACCTATATATATGTAACATGTAGCGGCGAATGCTAACTATGAAGTATGGCCCATACTTATAAGTATGGACAATATTGGACATGCTCATTTGTCAGAATGTATTATAGTTCCTAATAATACACATTTATCCTAAATATTAAAAAAAAAAGATTTTACGTATAATTTATTAATGAATTTTATTTTATTTATAATTAGGTAATTAATAAAATTAGTTTTTATTTATAATAACATTTTAGCGTATAAGTACTATTATAGATCTAAAGTGTTATTACCTATAGAATTGTGGCCAATAGTCGATAATAATCAAATTGGGTTGAATAGGGTGTTAATTGATAAAACCTCCTCGGATATAGGACGTTTCAATCTTTATTTATATATTATATTTTATTACTATGGTTCATCATGGTATGTATACCACCAATGATTCTATGATAAAGTAGGGCTATTTAAATATTATATGCTTTTATTTACTTCTATAGTTATTAATTATTATTAATCTGTAATATTAGTTTACAAAATTCACAATTGATTATTATGTAGAAAGTATATTACGTTCGAATGTTCGATAGCGCTTGAGTGAGAGATTTACCCGTTGGTCATACCACACTCCATGAACAATATTTAACATATTAATAATTAATTAATTAATTAATGTAAAAAATATTGTAATAAAATAATTTTACTTTTGTATTTTACAGTTTCACTGCAGTCGAATACTGCGTAATAATACTATTAGGTAACAATGCTAAACTAAAAAAAAATAATAAAATATTATAAATTTGTAATTTTATTAAAAAATTGATTATTTTCATGTATACAAATTATTCAAAACAATTTGATATTTTTTATTTTTTCAATATGATATTTTTTCACTGGACCAAACGTACTTTGCCCATACAATTTATTAATTACAATTTTCTACTCTGACATGATGTTAAAAGTTAAAACTTAAAAGACTGAAATTATCGTGATATCGCGTATACCTACGTATGTTATGACAGCCATATGTATTCATTCTTATATAGATACCTACTCATATTAAAGCCAATCATGTAGCACAATGAATACGAAATATAATTTATGTATTATTAAGACTTAACCCAAACACATTAAACAACCTAACCCTGCAAGGTCCATCACTCTGTATTCAAGACATTTTGTACGTCATAGTTAATAATATATTATACTGTTCTGTACCATTTGAAACACCAAGTGCCCCACAATGATTTCCTATATATTACGTATACGTATACGTTTATTGTATACAATAAGTGGCGATGTCATCACTCCGTTATACTCCCGTACCGTAGTTGTAAATTAATAGATCTATATGATTCATCATGGTATGATGCTATATACTATTATGTACAATATCATCGCGTTACAATGAATGGTACATTCATAGTTCATACAATCCATTTATATCAGACTACGCGCTTTAATGTAGTACCTACCTACCAACTAAACGTGTACGCGTCAATCGCAATAACAGCGTCGCATAATATAATAATAATATAATATTGGTAGATACGGTATATATTGTAGATGGCAGTTGTAGGGGTGGTCATCGCTTAATGCGTTTTATAAATAGTAAAATTGTATTGACGTCTATGATGATATTATATATATATATATAAAGGGAAATACGAAATACGTGTACGTGTATACCATATACCTAGTATGCACGGGACATAATATTATATATGCGTATCGTATTACACTGGCGACCGTTTTGTATGTGTTTAGCTGCCGATAAGTTATTTTACCGTGAAATGGATATTTGATTGCGTAAAGTCCGACCCTCTGTGTAGAGATATACCTACAATATATACACAACACATATATGTAGGTTATACGTAATATACTATAATATGTATTATGTATATTATTATAATAGTCATCGTGCGTCTAGAGGATAAGAACATAATAGGAGTATATATAGGACTATAATAAAAAATTATAGGATATTATAGTACCTATATACGGCTATACATTGCAATCCCCTTCTCTTTATTCATAGAATCAGTTACGTTTAATTCTATATTTTTTAATCAAAATTCTGATCGTATAATTTTCACAGTTTTTTCTATTTTTTTACAAATATTTGTAATTATATATACATTCATACTATAATAAATTAAATATTTTTTAAAGAGGATTTACATACGCTCTCTTTGCAATAGATCCAAAAATGTATCTTAGAAATTTTCAAAACGGAAAAACTCTAAAAACCGTGAAGAATAGTAAAAATAAACTATGAAATTTACACGGAGGTAATTCGTTTTAAACTTTTAAAAATAAACTGTTGTCCATATCCTCTTACCGTGCGGTAATTTCAAAGAAAATATTCTAGGGACTTCAAAAGTCGACGGATTATTATTATTTTTTAATTATAAATAGATCTTGCAGATACATCTATGTATTCCCTAATTATCTTAAGATATTAAAAATCAATATAATCAACTATTTTATCTATTTAAAAAAAAAAATTTTGTATACAATATGTATAGGTGTACTGCTTGAGTATATTAAATCTCTTTCGTTGTTCACATATTATGTCACATACAATATATTATGCATGTAATTACAGAACCCCCACCCGTCATTGTATAATTCTGGGCGCACACCATTATAAATAATAATTAATACCTAACTACAAAATATTATTGCGCCTAGAACGATGTTTACTTGTTACGTATTACGTATTTTAGTCGTCTCGTGACAACCAGTGGCTGATTTAACGTTAATGTTTTGTTAATACCGACGGTGCCTCCCACTGTATTTGTTTCTGGGGACTATAGCCCACCTAAATTACAGCGTTTCGTAATATGCAACACAGGTTAAAAATCAGCGGCATTTTAATAAATTATTAAAAAGTGTAATAGCTAGTAGTATAATACTATATACCATAATATTCCTATAATTTCTAAGCGAAAAACACTTACCAGCTGGTTTAGGAACATTTCGCTTGACTTGCATCCACTTGTAAGTGGGCACCGCTGTTTGGACGGCCGATGTAGCTGCGACGGTGGCGGCTCCGTGCTTTTGCTGGGCACCACTGTTTGGCCGGCCACAATGTTGCTGCTGCTGCTGCTGCTGTTGTGGTTGGTGATGGTGGTGTTGGTGATGCTGCTGCTGCTGTTGGTGATGGAGGTGGTGGTGATGTTGCTGCTGCTGTTGGACGTGTTGCTGCGGTTGACCGGCGATCATCGAGGTGCGGTACGCGGACGCGTCGTCACTGTACGGCGACGTACCGTCTCGGCCACCGTAACACTGGCCGCCGGAGGTCGCTTCTTGCTTAATGACGCGTGGACACCGGTCGTCGCCAGGTGTCGGGGTGGGCTGCAGCTGTAACGGGGACGCAGCCACGGTGGCCGTAGTCTGACCGGACGACTGAACCGGTGGAGGCGGAGGTTGCGTGGACGGCGGCCGCGGCTGCTGCACCGCTTGTCGTCCGGCGGCTGAGTGTTCGTTGTTGTGGTTCAGGTGCATGTTGAAGAACGCATTGTCCACGGACGCACCACCGCCACCACAATACGACTCGTTACGGACGGCGTTGTCGTCCCGATGATGGCCACCGTAACCGTTGTAACCGCCACCGCCGTCGTCCGGATACGCGCCGTAGTCTTGGCCGTGCACAGCGGACGCAATACCATTACAGTCCAAGTTTGTGTAGCTCAGACCGTCGGACGACGTAATGATGACGGCCGCTTCGGCTGACTGCAGCGGGTGTTGGTGATTGTGATGACCGTGCTGGTGGTGGTGCTGATGGTGATGGTGGTGGTGTTGGTGATGGGCATGGTAACTGCCACCGCCGACGTCGACCGCCAGCTGATCGTAGGCACCGTCACCGCCGCCACCCCCATAATACGACCGGTAATCGGCTGCCGATGCGTTCTTCTCGTAGTAAACGCCACACTCGGCTGCGTACGCCGGTTCCATCGGTGGCCGGCCACCCAAATACTGCGGCAGATCGTAGTCGGCCACCAGTCCGCTGGCACCGCCGTAATAGTCGTCGGCAGTGGTCGGCGTGTGCGTGGCGTACGACATCATGTCGCCACTGCCGCTGACGCCGACGCCGCCGTTGACCGCACCGCCGCCGCACGTGTTGTTGTGCATTCCCATGTTTGTCGTCTGCGAACGTATACAACCGCGAGTATAATAATAATATGATAATAATAATACAGTCGTTAAATATTAAAGTGTATAGTGTAATCATTAGGGATGACGTCATGGGTGCCTGTGATTTAAATAATTAAATGCTGCACTTTGAAAAATGTTTTCCTTGTGGTAGATACTATGATATCAGATTTACGCGATACTCGTTTTGGCACAGACCTGTTCCATGCCTAATTATATAGATACTTATACCAAATTTTATTTTTCATTATTTATAATTTGTATGAATTTTAGGTCATTTTTACGTAAATTTAAATTTTGTTGCAAAATTATATTATAATAGCATTTTATATAGGTACCTAATACATTCTAATATTAATATTATGTGTATTATATATACCTCATGAATAATGAGCACTGAATATAAACAAACCAAATTTAGCATCATAATATAATCAATATAACACCATACGATTATCATAATATTAAAAAATTAAAATTAATAGGTATGTTTTATGTAGGTATACATTGAATATAAATTGCACCTAATATATTTTTAGCTAAGTACCTACTTTTAATAATTTCATTATTTTAAATCTTTAGAGTATTGATGTAATTTTTATAGAGAATTTTCTTAGTTTTATGTTAAAATTCGTATTTATAGTAATATTGTTGTTATAGTATGTCCCTAAATCCCTGTCTCGTGTTATTATCACCTACAACAATAATCTATATTCAATGTAAATTCTAAAATTTTTTTAACATTTTCAAAACTAAAATGTAAATATTTTTTGAAACAAAAAATAAATTACATTTTAATTTTACTTTAAAATGTATTGTCATTCATACGTCGTAATTCCAAATTTCATCCAATAGGATTATTTTTAAATCTATCTATTCGTAAAAATATATTATGTACATCTAGCAGATTGTGGAAATAAAATATTTAAGTAAAAAAAATAAATATACGTCATTATAATTATAAACTCATATTTTTGTTTCTGTACCTATACATTTTTACGTTTTTTTTTTTAATGTTCCGTTAGGAAAAGGAATCAAATATATTTTTAATTTAACTAAGGGAATGCAATCCAAGTAATTAAATGATAATCTAACTTCTCAAGTTTCAACACCGTCCTAACTAATTTATAATTTGTTATTTCATTAAAGTTTCAATTTAAAAATTAACAAGTGAATGTTTGTTAAGTTTTTTTATCGATAATTTTGCTGCATTTAAACATGACATCTTAATTTATACGTAGTTAATTTATGCGTCTATAGTGTCTACATTAAATATATTAATTTAATCAGCTGCAGCTGTCTAGAACGATCGATATAAATATATATAGAGCTATAAAAAGGGTGAATATTGTTTTGGATTTTAATTATTAATAGTATAATAAATTTTTTTTTTTTATTTAGTGAACAAGGCTTCAACAGCTTGGGTTATTAGCCTACAATTTTAACAATATAAACATATATGAAAATAACAGATAATTATAATTTATGGTTTAAGTGTATGTAGTGGAAAAATGTATAAATAGCTTCAGTATTTTCCTCGCTGAGAGCAAGACTAAGAGAAGTTGTGTTTCTGAAAAAAAACGTCCGAGCTTCTGTGTATTTCGGACATCTGGTGATATATAATAAATTGTTGTTAGTATATACTACATACCTACTACCCATAGGTATATATATATAATAAATAATATTATACACTATACATGCCACATATCGTTAATTATTCGCTTTTCTTTATTTCATAAATTCCATATTAAACAATAAAATAAATTTGTTTCAATTAAATTGTGTTGTGTTTTAGTTGTAAAATTAATTTATTCAAATATTTTATAAATAGGTACCTACTATCAATATCAATCGGCAATCACATACATTAATAAATCGCATAGCGTTATATATATTAATATAATGCAACATTCAAATTAGTACCTATCTACTACCTAGGACCTATACCTACTTTATTTAAAACAATATTTGAAATAAATGTCTCCGCTCGAAACTAATAGGGGAAACTATATTACTGCAATTGTTTATAAAACGCTAATATTCTTTAGAATCAACTTGAAATTTATTTCTTATAATACATGTACACTTACTTTAAATTGCAGCCTATACCCATATTAACACATTATACTTGTACTTACTTAATAATATTATGTCAGGACATTTATCATAAACGATTGATATGTAAGTATTTCTATTAGCGCCATATTAATATTTTATATAATATGTTGTAAACGTTTTTAAATTAATTATTCTACTAAGTAAACCTTATTTTCGCAAATGTATGATAATTAACCTACGCATGTTAGACTCAACAAGTATAAGTGCTTAGCGTATTACAGCCTATATATATCTTATATATTATAAATATAACCTACAAAATATATTATCATTACATTGCGTACTATAAAAAAATCAATAGTAGGTGTATAACTCACGGTGGTCGTGGGTTGCGATGATTTTAACTTTAATTAAAATTTAAAAACATAGATATATAATAATATATTGTTAGTATTTTATAAGCCTTAAAAATGTCTTTAATATAACTTGAAATTTCTCAGTTATGATATTGATATTTAACTATAATATAGGTAGGTACTAGCCACTAGGTAGTTAATAACAAAAATATTATTACATAGGTACCTATATAGATGTGATTTATATTTTTTTAACCGATCGACTACTGCAGGTGTTGTTTGAATAATATAATGATATAGAAAAACGTGTAAACACACTTTTTTGTGTACATTTAGAGACAAATTTACTATTCTAACAAATGTCAGATTTTCCGTGTGCATAGAACGAAATTGACTGTAACTGAATTACAATATGTCTTTTTGAAGTTGATGTATCCAGGTGATGTTTATCTGTTATCTGGAATGTGACAAATATTGAACCAAGTATATAATATACAGACAACGTCTGTTTCTTTTCAAGTTTTGACAGTTTTTGGTAAACTTTTTTAATAGAAAAGTTTGGTTGTAAAACATGCTTGCAAAACTAATGGAACAAGTGAAATTTTGATTTATTTTTAAAGGAAAAAATAATATAGGTACCTTCCTATATTTTTTTCAATCCATTTTCACACCAATGCACCATTATAGTATAATATGAATTTTGTAGTTAAATATAGTGCATGACACTAAGCTTGTACGTAAAAAACATTGTTGCAACATTTATGTTACGCTACTATACCTATATATTATGATTTATGTGTGTCTTACTCAATTTTTGTTTTTTTGTAAAAAATCTATATTAACCAACTGAACGGATTAATATTTAAGATATTACATAGAATATATACAGTAGATTTCTCTTATAACAGCTATCTTCAAGGGAAATGTAGAGAATCAGATTTTTGTTCCAATCTTTGTTAGGTAATAGGTATGGTATATATATATTGATGACAAAACAAACTGCACGTGAGATCATATATAGGTGCAACTAAACCTATACTTTGGGGGGTGCAACGATTGTAAAGGATTCCCAGATCTCCAAACCCTTAATAGTAGATTTAATATTTACAACAATTTCAAATGTATAAATATGTACTTAGTTTTAAAATTTTTTATATGAATAAGTGTGAAACAGTAACAGATTAAGAAAAGAAAATTATCACAACTATTTTAACATGATCTTTCTGTCCAGTAAATTAGATATATTTAAATAACTTCTTTTTCAGACTTCATTTCAAGTCTATAATGCCATTAAAATTATTTTTATTCAGGAGAGGACTTTTTAACTCTGGCTTTATTTGCACTAGAAGTAAAACATCTTGAAACTGGAAAATCTTCCAGATCGTTTATTTCGTGTTAGGTACTTTTTTGTATTTTTTTTAAAAAATTTTTTAGGTACTATATATTAGGTCTTATTATTTGTTTAATATTATTAATTATTATAGAATATATTATTAGTAAGTAACATAAAATTGTAATATTAGATTTTAATAAAAAAAAAAACTATAAAAAATATTCAAACACAAATTAACATTTTAACTGTTTAATTGTTTTTTCAAGTTACAAGAAATCATAAACAAAGAAACAATGTAAACGTGCTCTCTTCAAGAAAATTGTCCTGTGTTCAAAGCTATTTTGTCAATTTATAATATAATGTTATTATAATTATTGTTATGCAAATATGAAATAAGTACCTAATGATAACTACATATGTGACCTGTTCTAGCTAAAGATAAGCTTATGATTATTTCATAATACCTATTATGTAGGTATAGTGTACCTGGTACAGGGACGAATCCAAGTGGGTGGTCTATGGGGCCTACCCCCCCCCCCCGTCATATTTTTTTATAAATATAAATATAATATATTAAATAACAAATAAACAAAATCTAAACTTCTTTTCACATTGTCGCTTTTTATATTAAATAATCAATAATTTATTTCTCACATCGATTACCTATATCTACTATTTTGACAACATTTTTAAATTAAGAATAAAGTATAATATTTTATTATAATAATTGTATTTGTGTTATAAGAAAATTGTTGCCCCCCCCCCCCAGATCTTTGCTCTGGATCCGTGCCTGACCTAGTATACTATAACAATTTCGTATTTATTGATAATTTTTTCTTCAAATAATTAAAATATGTAATAGCAGAAATAAGGGTTTAATTTTTTGATTGAGCACATTTGAAATTTGTGGGTGCACAAGTCCCCTGTGCCTCCCCTTAGTTGCGTCAATGCATGATATATCATATATAAAACTAAAACTACATATAGCTGGAAATTGTTTTATCCGGAATATCGTTATATGCGGCTTACTACAAGCGGATTCTTCTGTATTATATTATATACATATACATATAAAGTGTAACCGTAACATAAACTGTATAACGATTTGTTTAGTTAAGTTATCTTGATTTACTAATGTATATAATACCAATAGGCTTTGTTCCTTATATAGGTGCCTATAATTTCATGAGTTATAAATTAAAATTGATCATTATCTAACAAATACTACATACATAATTATATTTATTATAAATTATTACAAATTCTTCCAGTTTTGTCAGGGTTTTAGGTCTAAAATAAGTCGCTTTTTTTCATCGACTGGATTACTGTAGTCCCCAAAAATCAAGGGCGTAATTACGGGGGGGATATGGGGGATAGATCCCCCCCCATGAGCTGTATTTATATATTGTCTTATACTCTTATACTCTTATACCTACAAATAGTTCAAATACAAACTTATAAATTATTAC
>NC_042494.1:104749663-104775196 GCF_005508785.2 Acyrthosiphon pisum
CATGTCACACAACTTAGAAATTGATTTATTTTTATAGCTAAAAGAAAAATGAGCAAAAAAAAAGTAAGCTACCAGCAACTAGTAGTACTCATTGAATTTTTTTAAAAAGAAGCTTGGAATTGACGTAGGTATTACAATTTTAAATTATTCAAAATACTAAACATTATTAGGCCCGGAACTAAATGTTTTATAATTTTTTAATTTTCTTATCGAAGAACCACTAAAATTTTTGTGGTAGGTATGCTTAATAATAATAAATAAAAACGATTTACGAATAAAATTATTATTGACATAGTATCACAAATAACGACACAATTTCATACGATTGTAGGCACAACTTACATATTTTATCAATAACATGAACAAATGTTGATAAACGGATTTCTAACCTGATTTTTTTCCACCAATAGGTGATGAAAAAAATTGGTTAGCGAACAAATATTATACTGTATAGGCCGTATACCCATATATTATATTAATTAATTATACATATTTTCTATATACTTATATAATATAGGTGGCTAATCATCGTATAGGTACCTATATAATATATATCATATAGCAAGTAATAATGTGGTAAAAAATTGTTTTTTTTTTAAAAATTATTATTATTATAGTTCTATTTCATATTTTGTATCAAAATGTGTCTTATAAGTTACCTATAACGTTTTACATAGTTATTATTACTTTTATTTTTTAATATAGTTATAATATATAATTTTTTAGGTAAAAATATTATGTTTTTTTCTCCTAGAGATTTTTCTTTAGAGGTCAAAACTCAAAACATTTATTTTGGAATATGGCGAGCATATAATATTACATTATATGTGGGTAGTATATCTACCTATAATTACAGATACTAATGCTAGGTATAACCAACCACTTGCCTACTTTTTTTTCCCCCCTTTCAAAATCCGTGAACGGGCGGGAACTGTTTATCACAATAATAGGTACTGCGATCCAGCTCAACCACTTGTCTACATATCGGCTACCATTAGTACCTAACAGTATAATGTTCGATACACTTTGATCGGATTACGAGTAACTAATAAGTATAAAATATAGTATATTCCATTTTTGGTTGTACCTGATAGATAATAGGTCTGTTCATCGATAACATCACTTCGTCCTGCAGTGGCGACAGGGTCGGCGCATACCACCGTAGCGGGCGCGCACACGAAACTCGTAGGAAAAAAACAGAAATATATTCACCCGAAACTCGCGGCACTCGGCGGCCCGAAAACTCAACGGACGGAACGCGTGGTCGCGACGACGGCAATATAGCACTAAAGCGGCTCTAAAACAATACTAATATTGTGGCTGCGCGGTCGGTCGGTACGTGCCTAACTGGACGTCGACGGTATATCGCGCACTACCGCGGTATACAACTGCGCGACGGTTACCCACACCAATTCGTATTATAATACAGACCGCGATATATCGTCATACTACTGGTTGCGCACGCGGTTACCTCCTCCGTAAGGCGCTCGTGTGTATCGTTATCGTTGTCGTCGTCGACGTTGTTTTCGGCGATCCGCGGACAGGGTGGAGTCCGGCCGCGGCGTGCCGTACGGTGACACCCATCGGGTACGGCCGGGCCAATGGCCGAGCGCCACCCGGTCCACGTGGCCGCAGCATCCCGTGACTGGGCGGAAGCCACGGCCGCCGCCGGTGATCGATTGTGTGCCGGCCGCCGATTCCGGGCCAATGGGCGGGTGGAGCAGGCGCGTCACCCGCTGTCGCGGCCTAGGTGTCGTATATTATCCTATTGTTGTTGTTGTTGTTCTTGTGCTTGTCGTTGTCGTCGATGTTATTGTTGTTGCCGCCGCCACCGCCGCGTATGACCCACTTTTCGCGGCGCGTCTTTTGTCAAAAGCGGTCGGGCTCGCTCTCGGCCACCGGTCGGATGACGCTTTTCGTCACCATGTATAATTTTTATATTGTACGCGCAGTATAATATATTATAAATATTATATAATGTAATAGACTATATTATAATATAGTGTGTAATTGCGGTACGCCGGTACCTATGCTTTAGATATTATTTTGTCGATTTAGTTTTCATTATATTTTTCCTCTAAAATATTTAACTACAACGTTATAATTGGTACATAAAAAATAAATATACCTTTTCCTTACATCATGCTTTATCATATGTGCCAATCTCGTATATATAGTCGTACTACTATTATAGTCGTATATAAAAAGGAACTGTCGATTTTTATGTTTTGGTTTTCCCACAAGGCTGCTGCAATAGAATATATTTTGTACGATCTTTTTTACATAGAATTTATCCAAATACAAAACAAATATGTATTGTAAATAATTTTTACTCTGCGGTGAAATCGCATGAAAATTTAACAAATAAAATTGCATACTATACTAAGTATTTTATAATTGTTGTCAGAAATGGGTGTGGTACTAGAGTTAATAGTTACTTTTATAAAATGCTAAGGAATGGGTACCTTTACATACTGCATATCAGAATTTTTAATATTCCTGTTTTATTTACCCGATTTTTTTTTTACTATTTATGCTTAATGATGTCATACCTATATTTACAATTTATATCCAATTATTAATTAATAATATAATAATAAATACAATGTTTTCAGCCTACCGTATTATTACTATAATAACAATTAGTAATATATATTTATCATTAGGTAATTAATATAGGTACTTCTTACTACTTAGACATACAGAATCGTTTTTACGTATGTTATGATTTATCATTGAACCCAAATTTAACATACATACCTACATTAGGTACTACAACTCACTAACTATAGCGAGGTATACGCACTTGACGAATCTACGGTGCAGCAGAGCGCTCACTTACTTCTAACATCCCTACTTTTTAACTACTATTTTGTAAATAATTTAAATTTAGTTGTCAATTTGCTTAAACAGAGCTTCACTGATGTTTAACATTAGGACATGTATACTAAAAAAATCCGTATCTGCAGAGTCAACTAAATGTATTAATATGTTTTAAGTTTTAACAATATTAATATAGCAACCCATACGAGACTGCACATGCATAAGTCAGAAGCAGTATTTTTATATCCGAAATCCATGTATAGTAGTAAAAAACATATTATCATTTGCAGATTATGAATTAAACTTTGCTCGATATCTATATACATAATGTGGTCACAATGTATTTATGTATATTTGTGTAAATAAACGAGTAATACCTAATTATTATTGTTATTTGTAGCTTACAATAGAAGACCTATATATACTCTAGTTTGAAGTTTCTAATACTTAATATTATATAAATATTATATATTACAATTTTAGAATTTAAAATATAATATATGATAATTGTTTTCCCTATAAACTAGGTATATAATTAATAACCTGGTATAAAACCATCAATTTCGAAATTATAGTTTTAAATATAATTAAATTTATTCATATTAAATTATTAAATTAAGTAAACATTTTAAGCCCATCGTGATGGAGTAGATTGAATATGGACAAAATAACAAAGTGAGAATAGGAAAAAAGGATGGACTGGGAATTAGCTGGGATATTTAAAGAATTAATTCAAGTGAGAAAATTTTTGCGCGGGAAGAAAATAGATGTATAATTACCTACAGTTAAAAAGTATATGTGGGAAGTCGCAGATGGCTGGGTAAAAAATTAATCTAAGTACCTACTTAGTTCATAAATACATAATAATAAGTATAAATATTGTAACCAACAATAAATGTTAAATTATTTATCTTAATTAATAATCATGTACCTACCTAGTACCTATATATATTTACCTAATAGGTATACTACTATAGTTGTATTATTTTTTTTTTAAATATTTTTTACCTGCACAAAGTTGAGAAAGTGAGGAATTATACTTATTATACATTATGTAGATACCATGGTAGACCATAAATAGACAATACCATTACCTATGTCGAATGTCGATACGTCAAGTATATATTAATATGTGTTATATGTTATACAAAAACGAGGCATGCATATACATGAATATTATATAATATACAATATTATTTATTAAATATATACCTATAATCTATATAGATTATGTAGGAAATTAGAAAAAAAGACTGTGTCACACTGTCACGATATAAACTCAGATTGTGTTTCAGTTTATTTTACAAAACTGCGTGTTCGTAACGGTCTTTGTTGCTTAATAACACTGATAATAAAACACACCCCAGTTAGGAAAGTCATCGTCGAAAGCCAGCTATGGGACGGGGCTTAATTAAGAGCGTTTGCGCCGAAGGGGTCTGACAGTCCAGAGTCATAAATTAATGTATAAGCCCACATTTTGTCATGACAAATTGGCTTGTCTTAAAGCTATATTATATACTACATAGTACATATATTATTATACACCATAGTTCATAGATTATAGGTACCTATATATTATTTGAAAGTTTATCGCGTCATCGACGGTATCGATATTTTCCTCTCTATATACACGGTTTAAAATGTCTTATAGTTTCTACCATTTATAACCATTAATCAGCATTTATTTAAATAAGTAATATTATACACAACCACGCACACATACGAACACGTCGTGTTATTCACTATTATTCATACACAATATAAATATTAAATATTGTCATATGAAGTGAAATATAATGAGACTACATAAATTTAGCTATATACGTGGGATCTGTAAAATTACATGAAAATACAAGTGATTAACCTAAAATAATTTTATTACGAACCTGTTATTAATTTCAAACCGGGAAAATAATCTGTGAAAGTAAACACAAATATAAAGTATAAATATTATTATACATTTGTATTCTATATACACCAACTCAACATATCAAAAAGTTATAAATATGAGCTTCACTTAATTATGTTTTTGTACAATAATAGGTAATAGATATGAATAAATAATAATTCATATCACGATGAAAAAATGCAAAATAATTATTACATTATATAACTATTTTAATATAAAAATGAAAAATAAATAATAAATAAGACACTTATCTGTCATCATTCGTTAAACTTGATATTATTATCACAAAATACATTTATTAGGTTTTCTCTGTATTGATAGGATTTTATGTAATATTGTACCTAATAAGTTTGTTTTTAGTCGATATTATGGTATAATAGTTTGTAACTATAGGTAGGTTATATATCATTAATTGTGATTAATTAATAAACGACGACGGCGTTGTTGAAGTATTTGTATTGCAGTATTTCACAAGAAGTTCCGGCAGCGTTTTTGATACCACAAAACGTTAGATACTTGATGCTAGGATGTTAGCATAAAATATTATTATACCTATATAGGTATTAAAAATAATAAATAATATTGTGGTATTACAATTTAATATAATAATAATATACTTGGAGCTTAGTTACAAAAACAAAGCCACAGAGGCTACAATGACAGTTAACAATTAATAAATATTAATTGTCAACATTAATAATCAATGTTACTTAACAACAAAAAGTTCACTCAATCACAAGGCTTAACGGCGGCACACGATGCTACTGCGTCAGCATCACGAATAGGTATATTACTAAACAAATAGTTATAGTAATTATAATACACATAGAGTGCATCGGTAATATTTTACAAAATATAATATTATACAACTTAATAATTAAGTTAAATTATATATATTTATATGCAATACTATAATAAGCTAAGTTTAACCAACTATATGTTACTATTATAATCTCACATGTGTACCTACCTAAATTATACTTATAGATTTGTCATTCATACATATACAAATAATATATTACCTATATTATATAAGAACTGTTATTTTTATGTATAAACATTATTTTTGCTTCAGGGGTATATAATCGGTCGTGCCATATAGCATGACCACCAAATTTTGTATGTTTCACCCAAGGGATTTACCCCACATAACTCGACAATACAAATAAGTATGCAATTCGATACGGTCCTGTCCAGGAGTCTGGGCGTTTTGTGGAGGGTAGTTTAACTGATGTGAGATGTGCACCCAAGGGACGAATATGTACCTTTTTAAACATTTTTTTAGCTCATGATCATCTATTCATGGTTTTGGATACTGAGATTTGTACCGATTGTATTAAGTAGGTATAATACAAGTGTTTTGTATTTGTATTTTAAAATAGGCTCAAACCCATTATAGGTACTGTATATATTTGAAATTCCTACTTGATGTGATCATCTTTTTTTTACAATTTTATATTCTGCCAAATAAAAGTATACCTATACCTAGTAAGTTTATAGTGAACAGCTTGAAATTGTGTTTCTTATGCTAATCCTAGAACAATAACCGATTGCACCTATTCGAACAATCAACACTTTCTGCACTTATGCATTTGTAACAACTAACAATTATATACTTAATAGGTATAAATATATAATATTATATAATATAAATGAAAAATATTTTTATCGTAGGTATAGATACTATAAGTTACCAGGTACTATAGCTGCTCTCAAGCCATTAACTTATCTATAAACATAAAATATGTGTCTTAAATTACGTCAAAGTTGACTCAACGGCAGCTGCAATATAAGTCAATGTTTACCAAAATCATAAACAGTCAACAGACAAAGGGGAAATATTACGTCAGAGTTTAATTATTTTTGTTGCATCCTTTATAGACTTATTTTAGTTATTTACCTATATAATATATTTACTAAGCCCCTATTAAATATACATTATAAATATTCAATATAATTTATATTATATTATAATATATAATTTATAGTTATACTATTTTATAATCTATTAATTTAATAAGTTTTTTTTTTTAGTTCATTATATTGTGTACATTGTAACTGTAGGCATTGTGTAATGTATAATATATTATCTACCTATATAACAAATATTCTAAATATGATATAACTATAATAACCGAACTGATACCGGTCGAAAAACATATTTTTTTTCTTAATAAATGGTAAATGGCTGAGGTTTTTACTGTAGAAATGCTTATGATAAATATTAAATAGGTACCTATAATATGTGAATTACAACAATAAAAAAAAAATCGAACCAATCGTAATTTCCGGTGTCCTCAATAACAGATATTATATTGTGCAATCCTACAGCGAGATAGGGCGGCAAACGTATTTGCCACGAATTTTTTTTCGTGAAGACCTCTGACGAGTAGGAGGACGTAAGAATAAAGAAACCGTCAATAACGTGTCATATAATATAAACTGTATATAATATAACAATTTCGATTTACCTTTATTATAATACACGTACCTACTTATATAGATGGCGAGGCCATTAAAAGAGTAAAAACCGCGATTACAATGATAATAATAATATTATAGTATAATAATATAAAATATATATGTGTCTCCTGGCACACGTTATTATACTATATACCAGGTGACTTGACAGCGCTCGTTCTGGTATAATAACACACGGACAGTATACACACATATATAGGTACGCCCGTTAGCCCAGCGTGTGTGTACGAAGATATCTGTATTTTTAAACGTCTATTAGGCCACGAACGACCTGACATCCGAGACGCGTCTCTCACGATAGCGCACGCAAGCCCTCCCACCGCGGGACGTCCTGAGAGAGTCTTGTTTTTACGCAAACACACACACACTCACCGGTTTCCTCCTCGCACACATCATAATATTATACAAGAAGAAAAGAAGAAAAAGGTCACCTCTGTGACGATACTCGCAAAACTCTTTAATACGTCCTGTTATTTTGACATGCCGTCCCCGAGGCTTAAAGCGATATTATATTATCCGTATACATTACGACGAGTGGGTGTGATCGACATTCTTTTGGTTCTCGTTCTATTGAATATTATTATATCGGTGCGGGTCTCTACATTTATATATATATTTTTTAATAGTGCAATAGCGTGATATTGATATCACTAAAACTGAAAAAAATGTTTAGTTTATTGTCATAATTTATAGTTAATTATATGCCTTATATTTTATTTTTATTTTTATTTCCTTATATGTTATAAGTCAATACGCCACTCTTAATATTTTAAAAATGTAATCGTGTATATTAAATAATAATATATATGTAATGGTGAAATCTTTAATTCCCTACGAATCATATTTTTTTAATAAACTACAGCAACATATACAATAGCTAAAATCATTATTATTCGTTTAAAAATCAAATTTCTTAAAAATGTACGGTTACCTTAACAATGCAATTTTTATATTTATAAATTGTGGTAAGAAAAACTTATAAGGATCCTTTGATTAAATGTTTGAGAATTTATACTTACAAACAAAAAATTAATCACACATAAATTTAAAAAAAAAAAACTGAAAATGTCAAATATTTGAAATGCCTATAAAGAGCACAAAAAAGAGCCAACATATGTTGAAAATTATATCATTTCTAGAAAAAGCTAATATAAGTATAGGTACATAATATTATGGTAAAAAATGTGTAGTTATTTTTGAATTATAACAAGGAAGCAAAATTGGTTTTGCGTCAAAATTACAGTTAGGTATTCAGTTCATTTTCTTTTATCTGATTATATTTAAAAGTACTAGTCATTTTTACTTTTTACCAAAGAAATACAATTTCAACAGTTTTACTGCTCCAAAATCTAAAGATAAACATAAAAAAAACACATAATCGCACATTTTTCTAAAAATATTAATAATCTTATTAGTTATTACTTTATGTATAATATGTGTAGGTATATATTAGCCATTAGGAGGTACATACTCATTTTCATTTCAATTAAAGAAATAAAATTTCGTAATGTTACTTTCATGGTGATAATTTTTAATTCTGAAAATACTTACCTATTTTGCGAGATCTCTGTCATGGTTGGATATTGTTTAATTATTTTGCATCCCTTTTTTAATGGACATTTTACAGACTTATAGCTAAAATATTATTTATGTATCAAACAGAATTTTGCATTTTAGGAGAAATATTAACTAATAATAATATAACCAGGTAGTTATGCAAGTATGAATATTATGGCGTATAACGGTTTTCCGCCACAGTGACCCTCTGCTCTCGACCGTTTTCACCATTACAGTTTCCATTTAAGGTAATACCTATTCCGAAATTAGCAAAAAAAAATTAAGATATTTTTCGAAAACACCTGAACCTAAATCCATCAAATTGCAATGATGACAATATAAGCATCTCACCACGCTTCACCTCGTATATATAGTCTCTAATCTCTATATCTTATCAAAATAATTAGAATAGCGTCGATGTAATACATTAACTTATACATTTTAATTATGTACATAAAAAGTGTACAATAATACATTTAAACATGTTGCTAATTACAAGTTTTACTATACAAAAGGAGACTTTTTCGTTGTATCACCACCGCGTAATGCTAAGATTCTGAGATATCTACATATGTAGGTACCACCTACTGCCTATTCCGCCGTAACACGGCTAATAATGGGATCATGCCACGATTAAATAGTAATAATTCGAAAAATTTCTTACATAATATATTATTTTATTGTGACGGAACATGAACATGGTGAGGGTCACTTTGGTGGAAAACAGAAACCCCGAATACTATCTATTATATAATAGCCAATAGGTATATTATACAGAATATGAAATAGAAATATATGTATAATGTATAGCTATAAAGTAAATCACGGATTTTCGATTGATAACATGAGTCATAAAAGGATGGCAGTTATAGGAATATTCAATCTCCAACTGCAGCATCTACAAATTTTAAATTATTTTTATCTTCATTATACTTAAAAGTATAAAATTATAAAAGTTAATTATCTATTACTTTGCATCATATGAATTCATATTTCTCATATATTTTATTAATGCATAATATAATACTAATTAAAAACAGCCAAGTCGTGATTGGACACGGTGTGTTAAATACACTTAGGTAATACAAAATAATCTCTATTTGGATATTATTTTTATGTTATAGAATAACGGCCATTTATGGATCCCATTAAAAATGTCTTGTCACTGTAGGTTTCATAACATTTATTTTGAACCTGAGCTGAGATCCTCGTTGTGATTTTGACGAGAAAATATATCTGAGTTATACAGATTACAGACGTATGTAATATTACGATAATAATATTATTATGTTGTAATTATATTATTATTTATAAACATTCGTAAATAAAGACCGTCAAAAACCACTGCCCTGCTGAGTTTTGAAATATTTTTTCTAGGGCCTATATGCTTACACACACACTCACACACATACACGCACGCACGCCCGATCACCAGCATCTGTGATTATTATTATTATACACCAGGTTGGGGTGAAGTGGTTTGTTCACCGTCCAGAGGCTGATAGTAATTTTGTGGCGAGGGGGTGAAGGAGCGATCGCGCGCGCGTGAGTCGTGCAAGGGAGAAGTATACAACGTGGATAGTGCATGCGTACGAGCGGGGATGGTCCGTGGGCGTTATGTGACGATACAGAGTAAGAGGGAAAGCATATAATATGGATGGTGTGGGGGGGGGGTGTTTTGTGTGTAGGACGTGGAGTTATGGTCATCGATCAAGCGCGCTGTCAACCTGAAACACCCAGCACAGAACCTGCAGGGTATCCCTTTGGCGTTCGTATATACGCGCGCACACACTCGGGATATTATTCCGTTTTCCTCTCGCGGATATATAACCGCAGCCCGGGAGCCAACCAATTAAAACAAAAATTAAATAATTGTTTCGGGTCATTGCTGAAGGAGATTGATGGTGTGTTTGGAATAAACACTTCTTCACCCGGTGTATATGAGCCCTGTTCGAGCTGGGAGGATGGGCGCGCGGTCGTTGTCCGAATAGACATTTTCCGGACAAGACGTTATGACGCGCCACATACAAACCTATATACCTGTGTAAGTATAAGACTCAACGGAAAGTAAACATTATTATATATACGTTCTACAGAAATAATATTTATATTTTAATCATTCAGTGTGCTCAAACATATATAAATACTACGAAGTATACGTTATCATTATTTAACTTGCATACCTAATTATATTTTTACCATCATGGTTATATTATATAACTACCTAACTTTATATAATAATGAATAAACAATAATAGGGAACTTATGCGCATAATATTAGACTTTGATGTTGTCGAAGTAATGTGCAAGCTGTCCCAGCAGCGTCGTTGATACCTACCATTTAAACCTTTCAAGATAAAATTCATTAAGATTTATATTTTTTACTGTTCAGCTTATAAAATATATTGTACAGTAATAGTAAATAATTTTATTCCCATTTTATAGTATTACCTACATTTTATTACCTACCTTATTTATAAACATTAAACATAATATATTGATCATTAAATATTAATTGTAATGTAAAATTGTTTTTGTCTTTTGTCCTTTATTATGAATAAGGGGAGTGGGAATTACCCGTTAGCGCCAAAATAAATTAATTCGTTTTGGGTTCAGTCTATTTGCGTCAAAATAAAAAAGGTATGTCTTATGAGACAGCCTATTTACGCCAAATTTACCTGTATAAACATTTTAAATTAACGACTTGGTTTAATTATTATTTTTTTTTTAAGACACGGCGTACGTTATAACACTTGTAACTTGTAACTTGTAAATCATAATTAAGTTATTTTAGATTCTGAGCGGAGCGAGGAAGCTATTGGTTTTACAGTGGTGTTTATTTTATTTTATTTTTAGATTCTGAGTGGAACGATGAATGTATTGATTTTACAATGATGTGTGTTTTTTTATTTTTATTTTTTATTTTTTTTTGTGTCTGCATCACCTTTTAGGACAGTAAAAGTGCTTGGATCTTCTTCAACAGTACCTTTTCTGATAGGAAAGTGAATCTAGTTGGTGCATTTGGGAGGTAAAAATTCCAATAGCTTTCAAAAGCGCCGTGAAAAACAAAAGAAAAATTAAGGAAAAACGGGAATTTTTACGCAAAATCTGTTTTCGAGAAAATTGATTTTGGTTTTTGGTGTAACTTTAAAACGAATGACTGTAGATACATGAAATTTTCACTGGTTGTTTATATTTCCATTTTCTATACATGATAAAATTTTAAAAATATTTTGATTTGTTTTGAGCTGTTTACGGACAATTTCAGTTTCCAATTTAATTAGTTTTTTTTTCTATAAATTTCAATAAAACTTTATTTGTTTAATAAATATACTTGAAAATTTAATACAAGGCTCCTACTTATATTGTTACAATGATATTTGAAAAATATTAAAAATCCTTAGTCACAGTTTTTTTTTATTAGCATTTAAAGTTCAAAAATTGACAAAATATGGAAAAATCACGAAAATTACCTAATTATTTTGAGTTTATAATTCGTAAAAATTTTTCTTTTTAGAACTAAGATTTTAAAATGTAATACAAGATTCCTTATAGGATAATCTACCATTATCAAAAAAAAAAATGTCTATAAGAAACTCAAATTAAATTTTTATGAGCGTTTGAAATTCATATTTTTACAACATTTGATATTCACTCGATTTCTTACGTAACGATTTTCTTATTTTGTTGTAATTAAAAAACGAATTACTGTAGAAACTTGAAAATTTCACTGAATGTTTATATTAGCATTTTATATATACGATAACATTTTGAAAATAATTTGACTCTTTTTGAGCTGTTTACGGACATTGTAAGTTATATTTATAACTATTTATATATATTTAATTATTATTAATAATACTATAGATAAGTATACCTATAATATGTATGTCTAATATCTAGACTGACAAACCGTCTCCGCTCAGAATCGTTTTTCTTATACAGTGATATTATATCATTGAATTCAAATTTAATACTATCCATTATACAGTGACCCACTTGTAACCTACTGTACAGCAGAGCGCCATCCACTTACCCACCTTTTTTTATTTTATTTTTTTATTTTTTTATTTTTTGTGTCTGTGTACACAATAAGTAGTCGAAATAATGCTTCGATTTGGAAACTGAAATTGTCCGTAAACAGCTCAAAACAAATCAAAATATTTTTAAAATTTTATCATGTATAGAAAATGGAAATATAAACAACCAGTGAAAATTTCATGTATCTACAGTCATTCGTTTTAAAGTTACACCAAAAACCAAAATCAATTTTCTCGAAAACAGATTTTGCGTAAAAATTCCCGTTTTTCCTTCATTTTTCTTTTGTTTTTCACGGTGCTTTTGAAAGCTATTGGAAAAATTGATGCGGAAATGCAGTGTTGCTGTACGTTCTCCGACCTGTCCCGTGGGTTGACGAGTGTAGATGGTACGTTTGCTCGGACGCTTGACGACCTTGCCCCGCCGGCAAGGCCAGACCGAGACGGCTACGGAAGCGACCACGGTTGACGGTGACAAATAGCGGCTAGTGCGCGATGTCGTGCGCATCGACGGTCGACGAAGACCAAGACGCGGAGCGAGCCAAGTGAGATTATGTGCTGCGGAAACGGTGGGGACGAGCGAAGCTGCCGATGTAGGATTACCGCTGGGTGAAAAGGCGAGAGTCAGCGGACCACAGCACGATCCTTGACTCTCGGTAATTTTCTCCCTGGCGTTGTCCCTTCGGCCGCGTCTTCGTTCCGCCACCGCGGTGAAGTCACGGGATACACGTTAATTGATCGTAAACAATTTACCGCACGGCAATTGATCACAAAATAACATTTTCAGTAATAATTGCGTAATAAATGTAACAACTCTGGTTACATGTATGCTTAAAAATATATTTTTTTGTCTTAGATTAAAAAATATGTTTAAAAATATTGGTAGGTATATAAAAATTAAACAGATTAAACTTACAATTTAAAATTTTTATATTTTTTCGTCTTAGATTAATAATAAAATAAAATAAAATAATAAATCATCAAGGTAGGTATATAATAATGAAAAGCACTAAAAATTAAACTTGCAATTGAAAATTGTATGCAATTCAACCAAGAAAATCTTCAATATTTGTATTATTGTGTTATAGTTGGTACATATTTTTTTTTTATTTTAGCTGCTCTATCTCGGTAAATTTTTTTTTTTGGGGGGGGGGGGTCGTTGCCCTCTACATATTGTTCGATTTTCAATCTGTTAATATTCTCTTCTGTTTTTAATGCATCTTTAAATCGCCAAATTGAAGGATGCATACCATTTATTAGTGATGTGAAACAATTGTGCCACCCTGCTATACCATTATTTGTGGTAGCTAAATCTTGGATTACTCTCAAAAAACAGTTCCATAATGTGATTACATACTTTGATGGTTTTCTTTTTCCTCTCCTCTCCTCACTTTCCTATAAGAAAAGATACTGTTAAAGAAAATCAAAGCATTTTTACTGTCCTAAAAGGTGATGACAGACACAAAAAAAAAATATAAAAAAAATAAAAACACACATCATTGTAAAATCAATACATTCATCGTTTCACCCAGAATCTAATTTTAGGTGAAAGTGTATTATCTATGTTGCGCATGAGCCTGACAGAGAAAACAAATAGTGCGCCGACATCCTCTTAATAAAATTAATTATTATGTTGATAAATATTATTTAATATATACATATATTATATATTGGTTATTACTTATTACATAATATAATAGTAACAAATAACAATTATAATCAAACAGGTATAAATAAAAAGTTATTATACGAAATAATTATCGATTATAAAGGAAGCCAGAATAATCGATTGTGATAATGTGATGTATAAAAAATGTTATCAGCCGTTTGTATTAATGGATATAGTGCTCTGTGTTTAGATATCAGTAGTTATGGTACAACCGGCTGGTCTGGCTATAGATTCTGGATGACGTGCCAATGGTGCACTGAATAGCAACTTTTTCGATGATAAATAAATAGTTCTAATTCGAAATGGTAAACGATATTGCATTAGAGACGTGGACTAAGAATGGAGAAACAACGTAAATATACACTATGTACTCTATAATATAATATGTTTTTTTTAATATAACACTGCATAAATTCAGTAGGTACCTAATTACATTAAATTAATTACCGTATCCGTTTGAAATAAGACAAAAATATATAGTGTCTAAATATGAATTATTAATGCTTTCCTATATAAGCTATTAATTACCAATGCATGCCCATTGAGTTAAGTTTATCTATCACATAGTTATATTTATTTTATTTTTTGTTATTTTTTAGAGGTCTGCTTCTCCATAGAAACGATAAGGACTCGAAACCGCTGCATGACTATAGAAGTCAACTTTTTGTTATTTTCGTAATATTTTCGGTTCTAATTATCACGTTCTCGATATCAGTTGTAGATTTTTGGTCAGACAATGACCAGTACGTCCAGGTAAAATAAAATACGTTTATCACATATATATACAGCCATTGTGCCATGCCCATGGGTACAATATATTTGTTTCAAGTTGAACTATAATTGAATATATCGGTAAAATTTAGACCCTTTCTTTATCAATAAATCTATTCTCCAAGGGGTGAGTTCATAGAAAGGGGCAAAGAGTCGACAACTCTTTACAAAAACAGAGGCATTTACAAACATTTAAGTAGTTTGTGTAACATACTACAGTAACATATCAATAACTTATGATAACATGAATGCAAAACAGTTTTAACTATTTGTATGTTTTTGTTAATGTGATTCGATGGCTTAAAAATCTTTAATGTATTCTTTTAAGCTTTAAAATATTTAAATACCCATGCGCTTTCAATTGAAGATAGGACCGATAGGCAACAAATTAAAAGCTACAAAATAAAATATTTTATTCATCTAAAGGTACATACATTTGGATTTTTGACCAATATTAAATTCAAGATGATAAAATGTACAAATGAAAATATGGTCCAAAACTTAACGCTGAGTTTTTCAATATTTAAATTCATCAACTGTATACTTATAAATTATAATACGTTATGGTATAATATGTATGTTTGTATGTATGTATAAAATATTATACCTGGTGAAATAATTAAAATGTGTAAAACCATAACGTTACTACTTACTAGTTCTTATGTAATATTCTCGTATTTCAATTTAATAATATTGAACATTACATTATTAGATTTAATATTCACCTAGAATCAGCGTTGAGTAGGTAAATTAATTTATTATGTAACGTACGATTGTCAGAGATAATACATTGACGTTAAGTGTTAACCGTTGACCGTTAAACAAACTCTTATCAATCGTCATTATAACCTATAAATATTTAAATTGATAGAGTGGGCTATATAAATTAGTTTCTTTAAAGGTCAATTTATATAGGTATTATAAAGAACAACAATATTGAATACTTGTATACATAAGTAAATTTAAAATATTATAATTCTATTTCCATAGATTAGATTATGATTTATTAATTTATTATATTATAATTATTTGTAGACACATAAAACGTATATACTACCTATATATATATTAATGAATATAAGCTTTTGATGAAACGTATAAAAAATAATAAATTAATCACAAATATGATAGAATATGTTTCTTTATAGGTCCTCTAACTACTAATATTAAAGTAGCTAAACTACAATTATTATATTATTATGTCCACGTGATATTCGTTTCAGAAAAGCTTTTTAAAACTGTAAAACAAATTCAAAAAGTTGTGTACTGCACAATTAATATATTTTGTAAATGTGTATGGATCATATAGCTGATCTTCAGTACAAACAAATGAATACACTATATTTTTTTGTAGACAACAACTTTAATGGTAAATTGGAAATCCATATTATATTTTTTAAACAATTATTGTGATTCAGCAAACCATTTAATAATTGTATATTTGTATATTTGTATATTGCAATAAAGAAAATATGTACCTATACGTGGGATATTAAATAAAATAATGTTAAATTATTAACATTTCTCCGATAAAATAGTTTATTAATATAGGATATTAATCGTAGGTTGAATCAAATAAAAATCTATAACTAATTTATCACATTTAATCTATAGAAAAAAAATTATTCGTTCAAAAAAGATTTAAAAAACATTGATAATTAAAAAAAGGTGTAGACAAAATTAACAAAGCGTTATTAATACTTTGATAAGCACACTTTATTATTTTAACTATTGCAAATAAATAATTTTTTTTAATAATTTATAATGCTAATTGTTATTAATTATTATGCTTCATTGTAATTTACCTAATACCTATATTATTTCAAAATAGTCACTGCACGCAATCATTAAAAGTAAAGATCACTTCAATATGAAAAACAGAGAGTATTTCGACCAATGTGCACCTATTGTCTCGTGTGACTATAGTGACAAATACAGAACTAGCAATGGGACGTGTAACAATCCAAACAATCCAATTTGGGGTTCATCGAACACCCCATTCATCAGACTTGTCGACGCACACTACAGCGATGGTAATTAATAATTATTGTTTAAACAATTGTTCATATCAATGTGGTATTATATTATATAGATGACATATTATATTCACACTATATATAGATCAGGGCGAGTATTGATGAAGATTTTAATATAAATTATTTTAATAAACCGTTTATTGTTTAGAATTTAAAATGCAAAAATTAGATATCTTAGCATATAATTAATATAAGCTGGAGCATTGCTATTGTATTACTACAGCTCTACCAAAACACATGTCTATAAGAATAATATATACTAATAAATAATATCTTATTTTTACATCATAAAGCCACTATATCTACTTTAACATTAAATTATAATCATATGTAAAAACATTATAATTTTGTGAAGAAAAAAATAATATTATCAGACGTTAATAAAAATTAATAATATTGATCTATATTCTGTAGGTATTTAGATTTAATATAGATATAATATTATTATTTATTATAATAATTGTAATATACCCACCGACAACTACACATTCGTTGTTACTGGAACTAATCAATAGGTACTATACCTTTAAAATAAAGATAAAATATTAATACTTTACAAACGTATATTAGATTAATCACAATATAATATGTCTTAATTGTATTGTATAATATTATATTATATAAATATCACTTTTTTTTAACATTGTTTATAGCATCAATTACAATAATGTTTACTAGCCAACATTAATATTTACATTATAAAGTTCTGGGTACATTAAGATTTGTTTAAGAATGTAAATTATCATATAATGATATTGTTTTTTTAAAGGGATCTCGAAATTGCGCGCATCATCTGATGGGAAACCATTGCCGAGTGCGAGAGAAATTCAAGTGAAGCTGTTTTTAAATAAACAAATAAGAATCCCCGACAAAAACAACCAGCTACTAATGCAATGGGGCCAGTTTATCGCTCACGATGTTTCTAATTTAGCAATTGATACAAATGGGGAAGGTAATAATATAATACAATTATTTCATTTTATATTTAATATAATATGATTACATGTATCTATCCAATGAAATTTGTAATTGGATCACACTTACCTATTCTCCTATTTTTATGTATATTTAAAATAATTTAATTTAGATTGTTGTGCATATAAAAATCAACATTGGGTTTCAAGAGCGTGCGAAGCTACTATCACAATACCAATAGACGATCCTGTATACTCAAAGTACAACAAGACGTGCATGCAATTTACTCGAGCAATGACATCAAATAACTATAGCTGTCCCTTGCAACCATTGACATTTGTAAGGCATCATTATATTATTTATTATTTATTCTAGAAAATGCTGTGATGTGTACCATTGCACTCAAATTTATAATACCATATAAAATAAAATAATAGGTATATATAATATATACCTATACATACTGCTATGTCATCAAGTCTCAGTATTTGTTATTTGTCTTTTATAAATTGAACTGTTCATTAAACCATATAATGGGGACGAAGAGGCCGAGCGGACTAAGGCTTCGGTTGCGACGCACACCGACGCCGGTTCGATACCTCGGCCATGGACGCATTTTTCTTAGGGCAAGTCACGGTGTCCGAAGAACAAGTTCCGCCATCGCCATCCCCCCCCCGGGCATGGCAGATACATAAGGGTGTCCAAATCAAAAAATCTGCCAAAACAAACACACACGTGTTCTTCCCCCTACCAACAAAAAAACCTACAAACAAAACAAAAATAGCTAATGGCCTAAGTTGCCAGGCTTAAGCTCAATAAAATAAATAAATAAACCATGTACTAGTGTTGTTAAAATGTCCGTTATAGATAATATTATTTTTCACTTTTTAACAATAATATAGTATATACTCATAACTCCATGAATATTATATATATAACCAAAATACCAAAATTTTTATTTTTATTCTTTATTAATTGAAAATTAATTACAAAAATCTCTACTAAGTAGAATACAATAGGTATATAATATTATACAGCACATTTTTAATTAAATATTGGTGGCCAATGAAACTGCTGTAAGTCCCGTCCCAATTTAAATTGTTAAGATTTTACGTAAAAATTTTACACGATTAACAAGTTGAAAATATACCAATAAATTAGTATTTTGGATACTGTATAACGTTTAGAAGTTCATTCATATTTATTTTTCCTAATCCGTTTGTTATATTTTAATGCATTACCTATTGACAACATAATATTATGTACTTTTAATTAATTTTTTTTTTGTAAATTATCATCCAATTTTATTCCAAAAAGTAAATAACAGTCAACTTGTATTTATAGATAGACGATGCTTCACATTTTATTGACGGATCTCAAATTTATGGTTCTAATGATAACGTTGTATCGACACTGAGATCATTTACTGGGGGTGCGTTAATTTCTGTTCTTGATAACAACCAGGAGTTTTGTCCACATTCGTCCTTTGAGTCTTCCGATACCAACAAATATTTGTACCAATCCGGTAAGACTGATCCACACGTTGAAACTAAACCCCTACCATGTGACATGTGATGTAATATATATAATTATACTCTGTTACAGGAGACTCACGTGTAAATTTGAACCTTGGTATAGCACTTTTTCACAATATGTTTTTGAGATTCCACAATTTCGTAGCGTTTAAACTAAAAACTGGGAATGCTATGTGGTCTGATGAAAAGTTATACCAAGAATCTCGCAGATTCGTTGGTGCAATTATCCAACATATTACATACACACAATTTTTACCAATAATCTTAGGTATATGTTTGTACTAGGTACTTTAAAGTAATAAATAAATAATATTTTACCCAACATTGTTTAAAACTTAAAACATTTTAAACATAATCCAATAATGACATATGGCCTTATTTAGGCAAAAACTATACGGAGGACGAAGTGCTTGGGGGTAACAATAAATATGATCCTACTGTGAACCCATCAACTTCGCAAGAGTTTTCAACTGGCGCGTTTCGTGTACTCCACAATATTGTACCAGCTCAACATAGGTGCAAATAAAATACACATATTTTCATAAAAATGTCATGTGTAAATTATATTTATTTTTTTAATATTTCCACATGACATTTTTATTTTTATTTTTTGTAGATTTATTGATTCGAATTTCACAACTGTGCAAGTAGTCAATGTTACAGACTGGATGAACTGCCCGTATCTCTTACAACAAGGTTCAAACTATGACCATCTACTCCGAGGTTTATTAAATACAGAAGGACGCCTGAGTCAACCTTCATACAATTCTTTGGTAATGTTTTCTTATTAAATAAATAATAATTAAAGAAGACTATTTCAATGTTAACTTGTTTACCTGGTAATATAGCTTCTATTTTCGAATAGATTTCATACTTAATGTTTCATTCAAACAATTCGATTGGCGTGGATCTCCTATCATACGATATCCAAAGAGGGCGCGATACAGGTCTCCCGCCGTATAATAAAATGAGACAATTATGTGGATTGCCTGTTGCTAAGTCATTTAGCGATTTAGTTGATACTATACCAACAGATGTGAGTGAAAAAAGCTAATAAAATATTATAATATATTTTTTTTAATACGACATCGAGTGATTTACTGTTATAGTGTTATGGTAGAAATATTATTACTATACATTTTATATACGCTTTAATAGATAAGTGCCTTAAAGTCTTGTACGGTGAATTGCTCATTATCTTGTGTATTGTGCTGTGTCGTTCAACCACTTAACGGTTTTATCTGTTTCAGGATATTTATGATTTGGAGACACTTTATTCCACTGTGGACGACATAGACTTCATTGTAGGGGCTTTGTTAGAGACACCAGAGAACGATTCTTTAGTTGGAAATACCTCACGATGTATTATTGGTGATTTTTTCTATAGATCCCGAGTTGGTGATCGATTTTTCTACGATAACGAAGGGCAGTCTGGTCAATTTTCCAAATGTAAACAATTTATTTTATATTTCAGTATCCGTGACACATTTATATTTTTTTATATGCTTGGCAAACGTTTTTAATTCATTTTTGTATTTATTTTTCAGATCAACTTGAAGTACTCAAATCTATTAATCTGGATCACATTATATGCGCTACTTCGTCCGTTGATAACTTACAAAAAAATATTTTCTCGAAAGTTGACAATGGGTGAGAATATATTTTATTATGTTATTCATAATAATTAATAACTTATAACTATATCATGTACTTATACAACAGTTACCTCAGCATAAATTACTTGCAATATTTTAAATTTAGTTTTTACTTTGATTTTTATGGAAAATATTTAACGCACGGCAAACACCATGGAATATTATACTAAGTTATTGCAATAATACCCCCACTATATAATTTTATCACATTAAGGAATTAAAATTGCAACGTAATTAAGGGTGCGTGACCTATATTCAAGCCATGGACCATATACCCTTACGGTGCCATTTTATTTTATTTGATTACAATATAGTCTGTGCCCTATATAGACTATATTCAATAACCTTGTATATTTAATCCATGGCAAGGACCATACATAGGTATTATTAAGACTTATTCCTCTTAATTCTTAATGTTTTATTATTAAATATAAAAGTATTTATATTTTATAGTACCTATTTATTGCTATTAAAATAATATATTTTAGATGGTATTCTTCGATGAAGTGGAGTTGTAGTCAAAAATATACGATAGATTTTAAACCATGGGAAGAAGAACTATATGATTAAAGTTACGCTGAAATCAATCATAATTTCGTCATGTAATCTGTGTCTCTTATTTCGAGTATCTTCTAATTCTAAACTCAGTATAGTTACTACAATATTTGAAAATAAATATTCTTAATTTATATAAACATTACAATGTATAATTTAATTTAAAATATATTCATAATTTAGTATTATAGTCATAATTTATTTCCTGTAGTTTTCATATTGCTTATTCCTTCGTTTCGATATCTTAATAATATTATTTTTATTTTCCAGTTAACGACATTTCAGTATATCCTGTTAACACAGCTCGATAAATATTTTTTAGTTTTTACAAGTTTTTTTTATATTTTCTATTTTATCATCATTTTTTATAATACGAGTATCTAGTATCTACCTATATACTATTATAAGTATCTAATAATCACGTAGGTATCTGGTAATTGGTATATGTACACAATATATGTCTTAATAATATACACAACTGTTATAACAGTAAATTTAAGGAATACAATATCTAATACGAAACATAATATATCAAGAAACTGAATTTGTAGTATATAAAATATAAATAATTGAAAGTAATATTATAAAAATAAAATTACTTTATTGAAAATAAATAAAAAACGATTAAATTCTGTTGAAAGAAAATATTTTTCTCTGAATAATGTTATTTATTACACACAATTGTGTGGTTATACTCGTAATTTAATGTTAATGAATAACGACTAATGCACAATGATTTATATAGCACATTTCTGTCTAATTATTTATAGTTAAAACGCGTGGAACCAATGAACCATAAACATAGACGTATAGCTACAATCCACAACTACAGATCACTTTTGTATACAAAATAATGTATTTTTATTTTAATGACGGTACATACAAATGTGATGTCAAAACTATAAAGCCTAGAGAAATGTTATTATCCAATTCTTATAGTATTTCAACGAATTCGTAATATAACATACATGACACACGTATTATACATACGTGTCCGTTACAGTTGCTATTTGCCATTCAGTAATTTATCTTTCTGTGAAACTTTTTTATGTTTAAAATATAGCTATGCATGATTCATATTCCAGATAAGTTAGCTAAGAACAACATATAATATAATAAATACTGGTGACAATACAATATCTTATATTCGTCGGCATTGTCATTCTCGTAGATGTCCTCGATTGAAACACGACAAACGATAATCATGGCTAATTTGAAGACAATTTGTATGGCAATAATCTATATTATTATATCCACTATTTCGTCTGTTGTATTGGTAAGTTTTATTTTGTTTGACACGAATAATAATAAATGTACCTACTATGTAAATAAAACCAATTACCTATTCACTATTCCTAATTTTTTCACTGAATGTTTGAATTAGCATTTTATATACACCACACAATTTTTAAAATAGTTTTACTTAGGCATATTGAACTACCTATTTATGGGCATAAGACAATTTTGATTTTTATTATTTTTTTTAAATTTTCTTCGATGAAAAAATGTTCACTTGGTCAAAAGCTCAACAATTTAATACTAGGTTCCTTATAAATCGTTGTTAATTGAAATTTAGTAAAAAGTTGACCGTAAATCTACAGTATTTTTTTATAAGCGTGTGGAGTTACAAAGTTCATCGAAATCATGAAAATTTGCAAATTATTTTGAGTTAGGAATTCATAAAAATGTTTCTTTTTATATCTAAGATTTTAAAAGTTAATACTAGATTCTTCATAAGTTCTTCTAACTTTAACAAAAAAAAAAATGTCTACTGGAAAGTCAAATTGAAAATGTATGAGCATTTTAAGTTAACATTTTTACAACATTGGATATTCACTCGATTTCTTATGGAACGATTTTCTTATTTTGTTGTAATTCAAAAACGAATATAATATAATTGTATATAGGTACCTAATTGAAATTTACACCAAAATGTTCATTTTATAATTTTCTATATGTACTTGATATTATTAACTATATTTGGACTAGTTTTGAGCTGTTTAAACTTTAAAAACATTTTCAATTTTTTAGTTTTTTTCTATGAGTGAGAATAAAATTGTATTTGTAGAGTCAAAAATCTTGAAAATTTAATAAAGACTCCTCGCACATTGTTACAATAGCAATTTAAAAATACATTAAGCATTTAAAGCTCTAATGTTGAAAATTTGCTAATTATTTTGTCGTTAAAAATGTATAAAACGTTCAATTTTTATAGCTAAGGATTGAACATTTAAAAAAAGTTTCCTCATAAGCATATTTTAATCAACATATAAAGACATGTTAAGTTCAAATTTTGACAAAATTAGATATTTAAAGAATGAATATCAATTTTAGTTGTTTTGTTGCGATCAAACATTTTAGTGTGTTTTATGTATCACCTAATGTTCAAGAGATAATATTTTTTTCTATTAATATCAATCAAAAATTTGTGTTGGGTCAACAATAAGCTTGAAATTTAATATAATGTTCTACATACGTATTTATTATATTTATTTCAAAATATTAAATATATATTTCCGCGTTTTTTTTTTCAATTATTTAAACTTAAAATTATGACAAAACCAATACGCTTTGAATTATACACCATTATAATTTATATTTTATAATAGTACACCATATGGTTTACACTTAACTACTGTTATCATACATTCAAATTTATTATTTCTTTATTCTTATTAATCATATAATCGTAATAATCATAATAATCGATCGATTGTTACTACTTATCTAATGACTATTCGTCAGTTTATAACTTATTATTAAAAATACAGATAGGCGTACGTCTACGGTACAACAACGACGCGGCGACGCGGTATGATCATATCAAATTGAAACGTTACAGTAAGTAGTAGGTAATAATATATAAATTATAATAGATAGATCGGGACAGTATAATAACGATGGCCATGTTATACGATCGGAGTATAGGTTCGGCGTACCAAGGTCGCATAGACAGTCGCTATTTTTCTTTAGTTTTGGTGGCAAACGAATAACAACGGCAGTTGTACCTATATAATAAACACATCTGTTGTAGCTATTGCCTATTCATTCAACGGCCGCCTCGATCAAACCATACATTCCTGATACATTTTGCTGCATTATGGTTGTCGTCACTGATTCTGATTTCTGGTAGGTTGTCGTTCCACAATGTTACCTGTGTCATAATACGTCAACGCAAACCGTTGAGTGACATTTTCAGTTACTTTTACGATTCAAATAACGCAAATTACTATCATAATATTTTCGATAATTAAATTTGCATACCTATATTACAAATCATAGAAATCACTGCGTGGTCAAATCTTCCGTATAAATAAATGGAAATGAAATTCAATAGGTAGATTTAATTATTATTTATTATTATAAACTACTACTCAGTATTTACGGGGAGGGATTAGGGAGATATATCTCTCCCTTAACCATTTTCTTAGCTTATATTCGTATTTAATATATAGTCAGTTATAGTTTTCCATTAAGTGGCGATTTGCTGTCTTTGTCTAACACACGTGCAACATAAGAATAACGACCTAAGCGCCTGACAAAAATTAAAGTACTTCTAGTGGTTCGATTTAAAAAATGTAATGATGTTT
>NC_042494.1:104775455-104795628 GCF_005508785.2 Acyrthosiphon pisum
ACTTGTTTACCAACTCAAACATCTTTACATTTTTTAAATCAAACCACTAGAAGTACCTTAATTTTTGTCAGGCGCTTAGGTCGTTATTCTTATGTTGCACGTGTGTTAGACAAAGACAGCAAATCGCCGCATGCAACGCCCTTAACCACTTTATCAGTAGGTAAAATAAAAAAATAAAATGCTGAGACGTTTGGCATTAGGAAGGCCAATGAGATGGATGTAATAGATAAAATACATGAGGTAAATAAGATAAATAAATTTATGTATTTCGAGTAGAGTGATAAAAACTATATCTCCCCCCTCAAATAAATGCTAAATACGCCACTGCTACTACTAATTTGTGCGTAAAATATTGATTTGACGAATAACTGGATAATTGAAAAACCGAGCCTACCCAACAAATTCCTACAGTTTATCATTCCTATAGTTATTTGTAAATTGTAATTTATAAAAATTAGTAATTACAATAGTCTAATAGATATGTTAAATTTAAATTCAATACATAGTATTTAGAAAAACTATTTAAAGCTATTAAAAGAATTTATGAATACAATAATAGTATGTTTACAAAATAATATGCGATTTTTACGAATTTCGTCCTAGTTATAAAAATAAGTACGGAGAATTTTTAAAAGTACCAACTATAGTTCTTAGATCAGGTACTTAGATTCAACTTAGATCCATATAGATCCAATTGGTTACCTATTAGGCTATAACCAACCTCGAAGTTATGAAGATCGTATTTTTTATTCTAATATATTTATTATATTTTTTAATTTATTATAATTAATTATTTAACCACTTTATCTTACGTCAATAATTCTACTAAGATATTCAAATATTGTATGTTTTTAATAATAATAATTCTTTATTTACGGAGGATAAAACTCCATTAAAATCTACATAGTATTAAAATGTTAACTAGGTAATTTAATTACTATAATTTTGAACCTGACTCGTTTTCACTCAAATATTTTTAACAAATGACATTGTTCATTCAGAAGTTTGAGTTCTTTTATCGTTTACATTATTATATTCTAATCAATTGTTCCTATATAGCAGATGTATTCAAACTTTTTCATCCCATATAGCTCCAATATGTCTTCACAATATTATGACGGATTCCAAATTATTAATGACAGAAAAATGGAATTTAATTGTACTTATAAGTTATATTATTACCTATGTATTTAGGTAGTACATTTTGCCAATCTATAACAATATACGCAGGTATTAACAGAATGTTGGTGTATTTATGTTATAATATACTATTATTATACTGATACACATACCTAGTACTGTAAAATATTAAATAATACATTATAATACTATAATATTATATATTATAAAATTAATGGTATATATTATATTTCTTAACTCATATACAAAGAATGATACATTTAATTAAACTGTATTTAAAACGGAATATTGATTTTTAACTTTACTATTATATTATATATATTATATTATTATATATTGTATAGATACAGTGTTTTTAACAAGAAAGTGAGTTATAACATTTTTTGAATATTTTTTTCTATTTTAATAACAAGATCGATTGATAGACACATTAATTATCAATCTACCAGCAATGGTTTTACAATTTTTTTTAATTATTTGTTGAAACTTTTATCCACTCTCAAGTTTCAATCAGTGAAATTTTAAAATGAAAAAAATTTTAAAAATCGAAGTAGTTTAAAAAAAAACAAAATTTTATTTAAACTCCAAAGTTGAGTGTCAAATTTAAAAAAATGGTCTTACTACGCTTACATATGCGAATAAAATTTTAAAAATTAATTTAATAATGTCCTATATGCTGTAAAAAAATAATACGAATCAAATTCAAGCTGGTAATGCGTTCCAAATATTTAATTTTAACTTGATTGATGAATATAAAATAAGCGTAACATAAAAATATATAAATATACCTACGTAAATTATTATACCTCAGTTTAAATTGGCGCCGAATTATACTCTGACGTACAACGATTATGCCGAGTTATGTGCTCCGACCATTTCGTGTGACGCAAATGCCAAATACCGGAGTATCAATGGATCGTGCAACAATTTGAGAACTCCATGGTTTGGTGCTTCTATAACCCCACATTTACGAATACTCGATGCTTACTACGATGATGGTAAGTGCTGCATTTAATTACTTAATAAAATAAATGAAATATGATCGATGTTAAAATATTTTTAAAGAAAACCTAATTAGGTAGAATACCATGTTACAAAATGAATTAAGAAAGCACTAAATTGACAGTGAGGTTTTGCAACTATAAACAAAATTTTGTAGAAAAAAATGTTTGTTTCGTATTTTCAACACAGAATATCCAAGGATAAGATGACTTGAAAAAATAGTTAAAAAATAAATCACAGCAAATATTATTAACTTAATAAAATCACTACTTATAGTAATTTATATTTACAAATATTTTTAGAAAAAATTTAATTTTAGTCTAAATTCCACTATGATGAAACAATCTCATTCTTTATATTTAGCGTTCCAGAAAATAATGATCATATTACTAATATAGATACTATATAGATTATATAGATACTAATATACTACATACGCTATACACGAATGTCGGCGTATAGCATCTGATTCCCAGCTGTTCAATTAAGAGGATGTAAGCGCAATTATAATATTATTCTGGGGGACGGAGTGGCCGAGCGGACTAATGTACGATGCGCACCGACGCCGTTTCGATCCCGGCTATAGGGGTGGCATTTTCCTTCGGTCAGTCACGGTGTCCGGAGAGAAAGGCTGCTATCCCCCACCCGGGCATGGCAGATACTGAGATACCTATGCCCTACGGCTGCCCACTTAAAAATTCTTCCAAACACAAACACTCACGTGTAAAAACTCACCGTTCCAAACCCTAACCACCACCACAATACAACCCTGAGCATTAATTGTAGAAGTTAGATAAAAATTTGACAAACGTGTACTTTCAACTCTTCTTCTTTTCGACCCAAGACATGCAAAAATAACAAAAAAAAATAGAGGTTAAATATACACAATTTTTTTAATTATTTAATAATGAATAACTTACCTGTAATACTGGTCGGTATGGCCCGGTGTGAATATAAATCATTAGGGCTATTCGGTTGTAATTTCTGTACTATTATACGGGCTCTTCAGCTTCTTCAACTTCCAGTAAATTTTCTACTATGGAAGTGTCTTTGACCACTACGGGCACTACTCATTCATCATTTTTTTTTTATTAATATTGAAAATATTAAAAACTTTATTGTTCATCTTAATATCGTATACCAATAAATTCACAAAACAAATAAGAAATAAGTAATAACAATAACTGAAAAGTACAGAGGCGTAACGTTTTATAATTGTATAAATATTCTTCAATATTCTTCAACCTCAATTACAAGACAGATGACAGTACGACAAAGCTTATCAATGCAATCACTAAATATTACAAAATAATATAAAACCCACAGTCCCAGTCTCAAAATAGATATTTTTCAGTCAATATATATTTTATCAAACATAATCGTTATCTCTTATCTATTTTACTTGAAAACTTTTCGAGGTTTAAAATATTCATTTCTTTTTTTCCAAGTGACAAAATACAATTTTACGTGTAATATTTAAAATTAATGAAGGATATTTTTGGGGGGGGGGGCTAAACCATAGCCAGGGGGGCTAAGCCCCCCTAGTTACGCCACTGGGTATATATTCTTTGTATAATTTTATTGGACTTAATGTCCGTGCTTTAAAATATAATAATAAATAATTAATAAATAATATTTGTTTTCACTCTTATATTAGACCTTTTCTCTAAGCGCTACATAGAATAAAACGCATTCGTCTAAAATCGGTTTATTATGGTTTTTGCGTAATCTTAAAGGAAAATTGTCTATTACGAAAATTATGGATGATAATGTTTTTAAGGGTTTGACATGTCAGTTGTATATTTTACTTAACTTTATATTTGAATTAAAAAATGTTGCACATTTAAATGGATATTAAATTGTTTTGAGACAATATTTAGACAAATCGATATATATGGTACCTAGAATATATTATTTTCTATAATTTTTGCAATAGGTGATCCTTTAAGATAACTCAAAAACATACCTATAATGCGTTTTATCTATGTGGCGCGTAGGTAGAAAACAAACATTGTACTTACATCTTTTAAATTGCAAATTGTCATATGTAATACTTCAAATTATAGATATTGAATTCTGACAATAATACATTTTGTGTTACGTATCCTATGTAATACATATCCTAATTGAAATCGGTTAATAAATGAAAACCATCTTTATCAGGGGAGTACCAGTTCCGTAAGCAAGCAAACGGCAATCCATTGCCTAACGCCAGATACATTCAACAGAAAGTGTTTCTTTACAAACAGTTTCCATACCCGAACGACCATAACGTTCTTTTCATGGAATGGGGTCAATTTGTTGCACACGATACAACTCATTTACCACCCGACGTTTCAGGTAATCATCATCAAAATATAAGTGTATAACACTCCACGAAAGCATATACGAATATAGACATAAATTTACAAAAGTTATAAGTAGGACTGTAGGAAAACGGAGAGGCATCAGTGATGAAAGCAAAATATTAAATATTAACCCATCACTTCACTATATACTTCGTTAAGTGGTTTAAAATGTTTAATTTTTAAAGTTGTTTTCTTGTATAACGTACCTATTTGTATTTTAGATGCTACATAATAATATATGTTTTATGTTTTACATTATTGATCCAAAAAATGACTGTAGAAAATTATTAAATTTTTTTTCGAAAACTACTTGATTTAATCTGTATGAACTATTATGTATAATTTATTAATTTATTTTATTATGTGTACACAATTAAACCTGAACTCAAATTTTACTACAAAAGTGAAATGAGTATAGTAAATAATTCCATTAAATGTATACGTATTTACGTAATTCTGGTCGTTTTCAGTCGGTGGCACATGTTGCAATTTACAAAAAGCCAAACCGGTGCCTCCCCAATGTCAAGCGGTCATTGAAGTGCCAAAAAACGATCCAATTTATTTAAAACGTGGACAGACGTGCCTCAATTTCAACCGTGCACGGACGTCTATTTCCTACGGCTGTCGATTAAAACCTACGACATTTGTGAGTACTGCAATAACTATATTTTGAATTTGTCTGATACTACAAATTACAATAATATACAATAACTAGCTGAATTACCCGGCTTCGCCAGAGTGTACAACATTAGCGATTTGTATATCAATACACCTCCCCATTCTCGTCTATAATATTATGCCACAAATAATAAATGTTTTGTTTATAGCTTTGGCAATTACAATTTCCAAACTACTAATTAGTATACTAATTACTCATCATTAATTAAGCCATACAAAAAAGATTCTGTCAGTATGGTCACTTTGACTATCAAAGTATTTGAGTATATTATTATTATAATAAAAAAAGTTCACAAGTAAAATTGGATGAATAACTTGAGCCATGTATCCCCAAAGTTAGGGAAACACGTACCTAATGTATAATATTCTAATAATAAATCATTTTCAGATGGTCGAGGCTACGCATTTCATTGACGGATCCCAAATATACGGTTCCGATGAGAAAGTCGCTACAGACTTGCGGTCGTTCAAGGACGGTCGATTAAAATCGGACTTTTACGTAGGTCAGCAAGAATTTTGTCCGCAAAGGAATCGGACGTCAAAGCAATGTGACACATCGCCAAATTCGTCTGTTTGTTTTGCCGCTGGTACAAAATATGCTGATAATATCGAATAAATCTGATTTAAAAATTTCGTTTACGATAATGTTTTTGTTCGTCGTGTTAGGTGATAGTCGGGTAAATCAAAACCTAGGAATCGCTCTTTTCCAAAACGTGTTTTTGAGATTCCACAATATTGTTGCATATGACTTGAAACGTTTCAATCCGTTTTGGCGTGACGAAAAAATTTATCAAGAAACGCGTAGGATTGTAATCGCCGTCATTCAGCACATTACGTACACCCATTATCTGCCGATTTTGTTGGGTAGGCGCTAAAAATGTAATACTTACGAGGTTTACATTGTTTTGAGTGCATTTCAAATGTTTTAGGAGAACATTTCATGCATTTATATGGATTTTTCGAACAAACGGTATACGACGAAAATGTAAATCCGGGCACGACCCAAGAGCATTCGACAGGCGCGTTCCGGATACTCCATAAGGAAATCCCTTCTATCTTAAAGTAACTATATTATATCTACAGGGGTGGACTGGCCCACTGACCAACTATCCTGTAGGATAGTAGGCCCTTGTACTACGAGGGCACGGGAACTTTCATTATTAAGCGCCAAGAGACCATAATTAAGGGATAGCACAACTTAAATCATTATTATATTCTAACTGTAATTTCTGAATTTTACAATAATTTCTAATTTTATAAAATAGGTACTATAAATTAACAGGTACTCTTTGATAATACATTATTGGTTTTATTACAGTTGAAATTATGTTACTTTTATGGTAAAAAAATACTAATTTCTCTTCTGAATTTTTCTGAATATGGGGCCTTCTATAATTGGAGGTTAATAGGTTAATTTAGTATGAACAATTTTAAATATAAATTTAACTTGGTTAACCTATTAACAAAAAAACTTTTATGGGTTAAATTGTTATTTTTTTATTTATTATTAACCACAAATAATAGGTATCTATTGCTATTAATTTTTTTTTTAGTTGCCTAGAATCTAGGTCCTAGATAATAAAAAATTGATTTTGTCGAAAACAAATTTTATTTAAAAATTTGAAATTCCTGTTATTCCTTATTACTACAATGATGTGTGTATTTTTTTTTGTGTGTCTGTCATTACCTTTTAGGATAGTAAAAAATGCTTAGATTATCTTCGACAGCATAATTTCTGATAGAAAAGTAAATTTAGTTGGTGCATTCGGTTGGACAACATTTAAAGTTCTCAGTAGTTTTCAAAAGCGGGAAAAACAAAAAAAATAAGTAAAAACGGAAAATTTTACAAATAATCGGTTTTTAACGAAATCGATTTTGGTTTTTGGTGTAACTCTAAAAAAATGACCATAGATACATGACGTTTTCACTGAGTGATTACATTAGTATTTTCTATACAGGACAACATTTTCAAAAAATGTTGTCTTGTTTCGAGTTTTTTTTAGTTTTTTTTCTATAAATGTCAATAAAATGTTATCCATTGGGTCAAAATGTTTGAACATTTAATACTATTAACGTTTAAAAATATGCGTATTCAAAATTTTTTTATCAGCGTTAAAGTTCGACTTTTGACAAAATACGTAAACATCACGAAAATTTGCAAATTATTTTGAAATAGAAATTCATTAATTCATAAAAATATTTTTTTTTAAGTCTAACATTTTAAATTGTAATACAAGATTCCTCATATAAGTTTTCTACCTTTATCATAAAAAAAAGGTCTGTTGGAAAGTCAAATTAAATTTTTATGAGCGTTTGAAGTTTGGATTTTTACAACATTGTATACCTATTCGATTGATTTCTCATTTAGCGATATTATTATTTTATCGTAATTTAAAAACGAATAACCGAAGACACTTGAAATTGATATCATATTATCATATGTTTATTTTATCAATTCCTATACTTGATACAATTTTCAAAATAATATGTTGACTGTTTTCGAGCTGCTTAAGGACATTTTAAATTTTAAATTTTTTAGTTTTTTTCCGTATAAATGTTAAACCATTAGATTAGAAACCATTAAATTAACTTTAATAATGCTAAGGCTAACAACACAAAATTGATTCCGCTAAACGCCAATTTACAATATTGTATACATTTGTATGAGACTGAGGTAACACACGTGTGTTTGATGTCTTCTTAAATGTAGTTTGATCCCTCTTTAACTAATGGGCCACTAAAAAATGATATTATTATTTCTTGATAAACGCATTGTTTCCATCAGTTTTATAGATAAATACCACTTCAATATCCATCCCGTTTTTCTCACCGACTGGATGAACAAACCCGATCTTTTGCCATTATCGAATAACTTTGATATTTTGCTACGTGGATTTCAAGAAATGCCTACTCGTCAAGAACAGTCGTCTTACAACGTTTGGGTATATATATTATAATTTCCTACTATGAAATAAAAAATTGCTTGAAATGCTCGTTAATACGATAATACCCATTAATCGTTGCCGACTACAGTATTATATTTTAGTCGACATATTATTATGTTATACATATTAATTCCAACCAGAATTTATCACTATAATATATCACATATTATAATATAATTTAAGTTTATGAAATATGTTTTGCTATATAATTACCCATTTCAGATTTCAAATTGCTTATTCCAACAAACTATACCAAAATTCAGCGGAAGTGATTTGCTCTCGACGGATATACAAAGAGGTCGAGATACCGGGATGCCCCCTTATAACAAGATGAGATCGGTTTGTGGAATTCCGGAAGCTAAAGATTTTGACGATTTAATCGATTTAATCCCTTACAAGGTTGATGCTCCTTTTTTAAATAGTTCTTTTGTATATCTATAAGATCTATGCTCATACGTCGTCATGTAGTAACGATAAATGTATTATTATTATTGTTACTATCCGACGTATAGGACATCCAGAATTTGAAAAACCTCTATTCTTGTGTGGACGACATCGATTTTCTCGTGGGTGCGCTATTAGAGATGCCCGCCAAAGGTTCAAAGGTTGGCCCCACGACTCAATGCATAATAGCTGACAATTTCTACCGACAAAAGATTGGTGACCGTTTCTTTTACGACATACTAGGACAACCTGGAAGCTTTACGCCGGGTATGCATTGTTACAGTGTTGGGAAAAAAAGCTCTACGATTAATCGTTGATAATTAATGTTTATAGAAATTATAAAATTAATAAATTCCATTTAAACTAGTTTTTCGTACATATCTAGTTAAGTTGCACTTATCTTGATTAGTTAATTAATTTTTTTACTATGCATCATTATCTTAGTATTAATAAATTCAATTAATGTAAATTTATTGAAATTTACGTATCAATTTTAAATTATAAATAATATAATGTCTATCAACTTTAATGATCGATTATAGTTATAGTTTTTTTAACACTGAGTATTGATAAATATTAAATTGTAGATGATACGCACGAAAATCGTCCATAACCAGGATTGGGTACAAAAAGAAGGGGCTATTATTGGGACTGAAGTCAGCCTCTCTTAAATAATATTTAGATAGCTTATACCTTTATCGTTTGGCTCGAGTTACATACCTTTATTAGTTAATTTAAAAAGAGGTGACATTGCTATTGTGTAATACTTGACCTATTTATATTATACCTACCTAATGGTTAATTGTTGAAAATGTAGGTATAACTCACACTTTGTACGTTCATGTAAAATTACAGGTTACAGAACACGGACACCTTTGTACGGTCTTAGACTGAACCCATTCAGTGGGGCCCATTATCTTTTCGAAGAAATAAAACAATGATAATAAACAATACCTACCTACTCTGTTAGATTAAGTTAGGTTCCCAAAGATAATATTATTTCAATATGACCAGCTCTACGCTCTATTTTCCTCTTCCACTTCACTATCTATTGTAGATAGACCATAGATATAATAAAGATATATAAAGTATTTTATATCTGTGAGATAGACTATCTATTAATATCACGATTTAAGATATACAGGCACAGATATGTATAATAACTAGATACCCGACTCCATATACAACAACATTATTAAATTATGATGCCCGACGCCATTTGCAACTTTGGCAATGTTTACATTTATTCATATACATATTTACTTATATATACATATATACTGGTAATACTATTTTGCCCTAGTTGTAAATGGCTGCCAGCGTCATTGATAAGAAGAAGTCGGGTATCTAGTTATTATACATATCTGTGTATACAGGTTACTCAACGAAACCAAGGTGTATTGATACACCTTGAACGAAACTTACCGTGCCTTCGATATTTCAACGCTACTGTAACGCTTCGTCAGAAACTATAAATTTTCATTTTTAATTCAGCGCAAAACTACGCTGTTTGTGATAGGAAGATGTCGTTTTTTAATTCATCATATTGATCACAACCTAGCGAACCAAACAGCGGTTCCAGCAGGTTAGAAACATGCTGGTCAATCACAATCATATTCATCATACTTTATTATCACATCTATCACGCTAACAGCAGCGCTGAATTATCGAAGGCACGGTTATATTTTGGTGCGCTTAAAATCACGATTAAAGGTATACAAGTTTCTCAACGACCCTATGCACATACACAACAAAAGTGGTGCGCGTAAAACCTATGACAAGATCGGTAATTTTAAGCGCACCAAAAAATAAGTTTCGTTGAATAACCTGTATATCTTTAATCGTGCTTAAAATTAACGATCTTGTCATAGCAATAATAACAGTTAGCGCTTTTGCATTATAGTGATTTCTCTAAAAATATACTACAAAATATATCAATATAGATATACAATATTATGTATTGGAGCGCTAGTAGTTATTCTCACATAGTTGATCAGCTGTTAGAAATCAACATTTAAGCGCACCACTTTTGTTGTGTATGTACATAGGGTCGTTGAGAAACCTGTATATCTTAAATGGTGATTAATTTGAACACTTAATAATTTGTATTGATACATTAATTAAAATATATTTAGGTAACAAACACTGAAATTATTGACATTTTCTAAATATCTAAAATATATTAGGTATAAATTAAGATTTGTATCAGTGGCGGATCCAAGGGGAGGAGGCAAAGGGAGCATTTGCCCCCCCCCCCCATCACCGTAGTTTTCCTTTGTTTTACACTGTGTTTAGTCAATTTTGTAGTCAATTTTGCAACTTTTTGTACTTTTGCCCCCCTCCCCCATGCCCCTCCCAAAATTAAGCCCTGGATCCGCCACTGATTTGTACCCACTAAATCATATTTATTCCTATATAATACATTTGCTCTTATTAATTATTATGTTATATTAAATATACGTAGGCACTTACATACTGAATATAATATATTATATAATATAATATATATATAGACATATAGCTATGACTTATCTATAAATTTCATCGAAGCACTGGTTAGAAACGTTTTATAGTATGCAATTATTTTCATTGCTTTCAAAATTCAAATGCAAATCTCCATAATCCATTAGACCATTACCAACTCAATGATGTGTTAAATACGCTGCCTGCGTTTTTCAATCTCTGTTTTTAATATAACTAGGGATTATAAAATCTATAATCTATATATTTATATTTTATAGGTGCGCATTGCTTAAATACGTTTAAATGTTAAAACACCTATATTATGTTAATTGTTTTGTTTTCAGAACAATTATATACATTGAAAAACGTGAATTTCGGCAATGTAATATGTGCGACGTCTAAACTACGGTATTTACCGAAAAACATATTTATGCCATTCGACAGAAGGTAATAAACAACATAATATAATATTGTCTCGAATTTCGTACTATGACAGAATTACATTGAAACGAAAATATAAAAATATTAACAATCCTATTAATGATTTGATGTATATTCCAGAACTAATACAAGACAAATCGATTGTCACACTTTTACACTAAATCTGAAGGCGTGGGAGGATACGTCTTATTAAAGTGATTAAGATAATCATAAGTTATCGTTTGTTTAATTTAGTTACAACGCTGTGTATTATATTAAAATATCAATTTACCATCAGACCCGGGGATTCTTCATTATTCCTAGATTTCAGCATAATATGTTATTAATATAACTACAGATTAATTTAACACCATTGGAAGTTTGATATCAAGCACTCAGATAAAATTAGATACTTACATAATATTATATATTATTATTATTTATTTTTACATTATTATTATTATCTTTACCCTGCCCCTGAGCCCAAAAACATGATGGTGACACCAAATAATTCAATGATATAAATTATAAAATCATTGTATATTATGTGGTGTACCGAGTACTAATAATTAACACATAAATTATAAATTGTATTATGACATGTTATTTATTAATTAATTGTCTCACTACAACATTTCATTATATAACAGCACTAGCCACTAAGTACTAAAGTGAGTGTCATACGAAAATCGATTTTGAGCGAAGACCATCTGTCAGCCTATAAATATTACTAGGTAGGTATATATTTTAATGATATTATATTGCTCTTAAAATAATTTATTTTACTATTAGGCATTAGTACAACTTTAGGTTAAATTCATGTTAACCAAAAAAATAAAATTTGAAAATGGCATAGCGTGTATAAAATATAATAACATAGCCAAATAGGTACTTTAAAAGTTTCATATACCTACGAATAGTATTTTTAAATTAAGTACCTACAACAAAATAACTAAAATCGTTATTCTTGGTTTTAATATGTAATTTTGTCCAAATTTCAACTTATAAATTATAATGTCAGTAAAAAATAAATGTGTTTATATATTTAACAGATTTTTTGGTTACAATATAAACTATTTATAAGAATCCTTGTTTTAAATGTTCAATCCTTACCTATAAAAGTTGAACATTTTAAGCTACTAAGTAATTTTTAAATTTTCAATTTGATAAATTTTTGTCAAAATTTGAACTTTAATTAGGTAGAAAATTGTATAAGGTAAAATAATTCATTACCTATTCCCAACCCCGTCACGTGTGTTATAAATTCAGGGGGTAAAACCGGATATCCCGTAGAACATTTTATCCAGTTTTCAACGCGAAACCCGCAAACAATTTTACCAAGTTTTTAACGCAAAACCCATAACTTGCATAGAATTTCACACTTATTTGTACTTTATACCCGTAAATCAACATGTTTACCCTAAAGGAAATGTGTAAGCTTTTTCAAGTTGTTTTAAATGTTATTGCTACACTGCAGATTGTGATTATTATAAATTTTATATTATAATTAATACTCACAGCAACATTGATTTTTATTATTATTATTTTTATATAATTGACTTCTTTTGTGAATCATCCTGTATAATACAATATTATTCATTAGTATTATTTTACATTGTATGTTTTCTTAATAAACATTGTATTTTATTTCATTATAACTATGCCAAACCCAAAAACACACGTGTTTCAACCCCCCCCCCCACCCTCTCACCCCCTACAAACAACAAAAACAGCTAATGACCATAGTTGCCGGGCTTAAGCTCAATAAAAAAAAAATATATAAACAAGAAAACAATGTAAACACGCTTACATTCATAAGCAGAGTCTTTCATCCTGCTAAAGGTAAAGATAAATGTCGTTATCCTGTGTTCAAAGTTGTTTCGTCGATGAATAATAGAATGATATTATGTTTATTGTTACACAAATAAGTAATAACTACGTATCTGTGATCTATTCTTTACAACATTATAATATAAGATTATTTCATAATATTATGTACAAAATAATATAATATAATAGCAAAGTACCTACACCTATATCTACTTATGATATTCCTCAATACCTATACAGTTTATAGGTATAGACGTATAGTACAACTATTTTGTATTTACTGATCATTTTTACTTCAAAATATAATAGAAAAAGTCTTGGAACTGTGGAGAGGAAAATATATAGAATAGAGAGAGACTTGAAAATAGCTGATGTGAGTGTACAAAAGTAACAGGCTACATCCCTATTGTTGTGTGGGACAAGGGGGTAGCCAACACCATATAGTTGGGACTTGGTAGTGTAAGGTGAGGTAAAAGATTATTTTATATTCACTACATAAATACACAGAGAATGGTGGTGCTGGTGCATGAATTCTTAAGTATTTCCATAAATTCTTCATCTAAGATGCCAATTAATCTACGATTAAAGAAATCAATTTTATATCAGTTGACAATCAGGTCCTATTTAAATTTTATATTAACTGTATCTAGATACCTATAGATATTTTTCAGAAAATTATATTTATCCTTCCTCTTATATATTTTGTTATCCGGGCTCAAAACTGTTTAATTGCATAATAATAATATACTGTTCATTCATACCTACGGAAATCAAAATTATTTCAATATTATAATATTTTACATGACACCATGGCATACAATTTTTGCTACTCTTCTATAATAAATATTTAAGAATACAAACAATTTGTGAGGAAAATTATTGAGTGTAAAAACTTATACATTTCATGGATACTAAAAGTTTGGTAACACATTTGTGATTTTAAAGAATAAAAAATATTGATTGATATGTTAATTAAAAGAAAAAGTACCAATAATATCACTGGGATACCTTTTTCACCCACGAACCAGTGCACAACTATTCAGATTTTCTTATTGTATATTTATGTAACAGTTTGTCCATTTACCAAAAATAAAAAAGAGAAAAAATACAGTCTATTATTGGGTTACTTATAATACTAAACAAACAAAACATAATTTAAGACTATTGATACAAAAATATAATATTATCCATTCAATAAAGTAGTTAATATTTTCTATATTTCACATATATGGATTAAATAAGAACTTAGAACAAATCATACATTAATTTTGTACCATAATTATTACAATATTTAATATCACAACCTAGTTGTCATTATAGAACATTTAATCACCCAACGCAGAGAAATAGTCTTGATAAACTTGTATGTAGTGTTCTTTTTCGGATGGTGTCATTTGACTAATGGCATCTGTCATATTCACTACTTCTGTTATTGGTACACGACGACCAGCCACACTTACTAAAGGCACGTCTTCGTCATCTTCTTCCTCTTCTGATGTTAGCTCTTCAACACCTTAAATAATTATTTATATATTTAAAACCAAAGTAAAATATTTTTAAACCATTCTTATTTAACATTTAAACACAAATAATAAATTGATTTTTTAATGAATTTGCTTATCAAACCAACAGTGGATTTTTATTTATTTATTAGGACTTTATACCATAACTTGTATATATACATAATAATATATATTTGTTAAGTTATGGCTTTGATATTTAAGTTTTTTGAAAATAAGAGAATTATTAATTTAATTTTGGAAAAATTTTGCGGTTTAATATCTTTGTACATATTTTCCATATTTCCCAAATAGAATATTTAACATTCTTGAATAATTACTAATTAGTAACATTTAATTACCTGAACCAATAGAAGGTTCATTCTTAATGGTTTTTGAAAAATCTTCATCACTTGAATCCACGTCCTGCCCACTTTTTTTACCAGGCCCATCAGTTTGATCTGCACGTTTTTCATGTTGCAATAAGACAGTCATTATATCTACATCAGGAGTGAATTCAAGTGGAGCTCCTTCATTATGATCTTTAGTCTCCATTTCAATTGAATCCTTAAAAAGTATTTAAACACAATTAATTTATTAATACATAAATATTCCAAGTATTTATACGGATAGTAGAACCTATTAAAACACAATTTCAGAACAATAAACAATAACATAGTACTAAATATAATATAACATTTACCAATTTTTATAGCATTCAGAGATAATTAAACTCGGGCCTAGGCGAAATAAAATATAATTTATAATTAAAAAGGTAAAATAATTCTAACAAGCATCATAACATTTATATCAAGGAATTATTATTGACCACTGCTTAAAATAGGACACTCATTTAGTCTCTAAAACTAACTTATTTTTTATACAAATGCAAGAAAAGTCCCGCATTAAATTATCCTGGGTATTATTTATCTTGTAACGACGGATTCTATAGTATGGTATGATGCTTGTGGTAGTTTAGATATTGTCACAAACAATAATCTATTTACAGCCCAGAAAAGTATAAAAAAAATAACCTTAGATAAATTCAACATAATATATCCCAATGAGAATCTATTTGATAACTTTAAGGTGTATAATATACAATAAATACTTTATATTATATGTATACACACAGTTTAATTATTTTAAACCATTATATCACACCAAAAAAAAATTAATACATTCCAACAATTAAGACTCTAAAATTGACTATATTAAGTCTAAACTCTTTGAAATAAAATGTACCAATAATACAAACAAATACACATCATAAGAAATAATATAGTACGTTAAAAAAACAAGTACTATCTATTCTTTTGTATTATTTTATTAGTTAATTAATTTAAAAAAGTAAAAATATGGAAAATGTTCTTACTCGAGTAGAAGTATTTTCTACAACTGTACTTTCTGTTAACCATATAGGTCGTTCTTTGATAACTGGACGATTGTCTTGAAGATCTTCCCCAATAGTAACTTCCATTTTAGAACTATTTGAGTCCAGATTTCGCATTTTATCAGGTCCCCATCGTTCCATACCATTAATTTGTTTACCGCCAGAAGACTGTGATGTTGCTGATTCCAGTCTAACAAAACAAAATAATTGAAAATTGTAATAATTAATTTTTTAAATCAAGTATCCCAATTAAAATGTGCATGTACCCTAGAATACGGGTAGGTTCAGGTTCGAGAAGTTCTGGTGCAAGGCGGATACCATCTAATTCACGAAGTATTGAATAAAAAGGTTCTACAACTTCATTGAAATTAGCCAACATTACACGAGAATCTTGTTGTGGTAGAACCGAAGTGTCTTCTTCAACCAACTCCCCACAAAAAGTACAATGGAATTCGTTGGTTTGGAAATCAAATAACATATCAGCCTATAAAATGAAATGTTTGGGTATTGATTTAGCGAACTCCCAAAATCAACTTACATAAGTGCCTAAACAAAAAGTATTAATTATATTTGACTTAAGTAGTCCTAACCTAACCTCTTTCATTTAAGAATTACACACAAGTGTTTCACAATAAATAATATGAAGGTATAATATATAACTTATAAGATAACCTTTTTTTTTTTATAACATTTAATAAGAAGATATGGAATATATTCGTAAAAAAAATGAACAATTTACAATAAGAATATTTGAATAAAAACTGCAAGACATGGTAAGCAGTTAAAACTTAAAAGTAATCCATCAGCTGTGACATTTTTCGAGCAGAATTGGTTTAATAGTTTAGTTTAATGTATATAATAATTTATAATATTAGGTAAATGTATGAATTTTGTGTTTTTTTTTTTTTTTTTTGTTAGTGAAATTTAAGACCTCTGTCTCAAGATTTACATTAAAAATAAAAATTATGCGAATATTTATAAATTCTCAATTCAATACTTACTTAACAACCTCAAGATAATAATTAATGAGTAATTATAAGTACCCATGTTACCACGTTGGTGCTTTAAGTGTGTCAATATATCTTGATTTACAAGTAGCTTATACCGACCAATTGTTACCCCAACTAACATAATGCATCACAATTATATTTATTTATACTTGCTCCAGAATTCAATGAATTTAATTAAATGTGCTATAATAAATTATTTATTTAATACAGTTCTGTATTAACTATTAACTATAACAATAACAAACAATAATGTTGATAGCATAGATAGCATATTTAACGAGTACCAATGATTATTTATTAAATTTATTTAAACTGGAATTTAACTTCTTTTGTTTACACTAATATAAAATATTCAATTTAAATATTAAATGATATTTAAAATCATGAAATTCTACTACCTATTCATAAGGGTATATATTTATCTAACTACATTATATTTAGGCTAAAATTGAAGTTAAGAATAATTATTATATGCATACTTCTAAATCGGTAAAAGTTTTAAAACATTGAACACATTTAAAACTGGCTCGACTTGTTGCATTACGTTCCTGTGTCTCCATTTTCTTTCGCATACAGTCAAGTTTATACTTGACCATGTTCACAAAAGACTAAAATTTTATATTATATAACATTAGTATGTTCAAAATTATTCAATTCTAATAACATATTAGGTAGTTACCTACCTTATAATTTATAAAATAATAGTTGACCTTCTGTGCCTTACTATCAGCACCAGTTTCCATTCTTAACCTAGTTTGTAAAAATTTTTCACTTCTTAGTATAGATATGCGTTGTCTAAGCATTTTTCTTTCAAATTTTAATAATTCACACATGTCATCCTCTTTCATACAAGGATTCCTAACCAGTATGTCAATTATGAGTGCATCTTCTATAGTATAAAAACCTCTTACAACCAATCGTGCAAGACGTTTTAAGCTGGTTGGCACTTCCATAACCACTTCTCCAGCAGACATTTCTAAAACAAATAGTAGATCTTAATGAATTAGATAAGTTTATTTTACATTGTTACTAAAACTTTAACATAAAATTACTAATTGGAATTTGGGAATTTAATTACAAATATTCCACTTATTTAAATCTTATATTATATAGTTAATACTGTGTATAAAGTGTATAGTATTGTAAAATTAAAATTTTTTTTTAATATTTGAGTGATTAGCTTACTGGTGGATGTTTGTTGTACTTGGGTAAAATTAAATTATATTAAATAAAATTATTAAGTAATAAAATGTAATTTTAATAGAGTTAAAGGCTTCATCACTTTCATGTCTTTTTAACGGTGTTTTAAAATCATTATACAACAAGGAAACAAAACACAGAAAAAAGGATACAGACAGTTTTTGTATTTTGAAAATTTAATTTGTATTTCGTTGATAAATAGAATAGTGTTGATAGTAAATAATAATTGATAAGATGTTGACTACAACGCAGTATGGCCACACATAAGAAAATTAAATTTAATGGCTGATTCAAATATTATTGTGAATTTAAAATATCATTGAGTAATAAATGCAAAATATCTATACCATATTACCATACACATATAAATATATTTATAAGTCTATGACATAGGCGTGCGCACGGGGTATGCAGGGTATGCGCTTGCATACCCTGCCGGCAGACACGTCTTGTCTTAGGGCCTAGGGGGCACATAAATAGTCTCAGATGCAAAGGTAGGCATTAACTAGTTAAAAAGTTAAAGTTAGGTTAAAACTTATTATTTTCCAATAAAAAGTAATTGCAATAATATGTTTACAATGTAATACCATCTACTAGCGGTGAATCCAGAAATGTTTTATTGGGGGTGGGGAGGGCCCAAAATTGTCTTTATACTTTAATTATTATACAAAATTGTCTTTATTCTTTAAATCCTAACAATATACGTAAGAGCCTAAAGCATAGACCTATTAACAGTTAATAGGTCTATGGCCTAAAGCATCAAAATTTTTTTGTTAAAAAGTATATTGGGCACCAGGAATATATAAAAGAAAAAATTGGATTCAATATATTATACTAATACGATAATATTTTTAGGGATTTGATGGGAAGGTAAGTCCTCATCTCTACCCCCCCCCCCCTTGTCTGTGCTTCATACATTACTTTCATTTTATTATTTTGATAGTTAATATGCGCAACGCTTAATTTGTTACCTACCTAGTTTTAATGTGAACTATTTTTGAACCTAGAAAACATTTTTTATGCGGTCTCATCTTATGAATCATCTGATTCTAGTACCTACCTACATGATTGTTGGCCAAAGTATTACGTGCTAATTTGAGCATATGACAAGCATCGGGTGTGTAGAATACCTACTTGAGATTTAGTTATTGGATGGTAAAACCAGCATAGTATTTTAATGTCATCAATCATCATAATTATTCCTTGCTAAACAGCCAAGTAATTTAAATGTATTAAAATTAGTGTATGCACCATCACATGTTACACTGTGTACAGTTAATCCGGTATTGTAAGATTGCGAGTTAACTTTATAAGTTCTGCTTGTGTTACACCTGTTAGCTTATTAATGAAAACATATCCAACAGGTAATTTCCAGCGACCAATTAAACTAATACTAACATGAAGACTAGTGAATCAGTACCCTCCCCTCAACCTCCAAAGTATTACCATAATCCGTATTTCCAATACATTTTCCAAGGCCCTCATCCCATAAAATTAGTTTTCTAATGGACATTGCATCTTAGCATAAGGCAGCAATATTAAAATTTATCATCAGAATGCAGTCTTAATTGCAGGGCTTGAAACCGTTTTCAAAACCGATTTCAGAAACCGTTATAAATTGTTTTAAAACCGAAACCGAAACCGTAATCAAAAACGAAACCGAAAAAAATTGGATACCAATATTAAAATCAAAACCAAAACCGGAAAAAATTGGATACCGGTATTATAATTTAAAACCGAAACCGAAATAAATTGGATACCGGTATTAATTCAAAATCGAAACCGTAAAACTTGAAACCGA
>NC_042494.1:104795822-104853866 GCF_005508785.2 Acyrthosiphon pisum
AAGTTGAAACCGAAATCGTAAATTTCAAACCGATATACAAAATCGAAACCGAAACCGAAATTTCCTAATACCGGTATTGAAAAATGAAACCGAAATCGAAAAAATTAAAACCCGGTATATACAAAATCGAAACCGAAACCGAAATTATTTCGATCGGGTTTCAAGCCCTGCTTAATTGTATCAAATACTTGACCAAAATCATGGCTCTCAATTAATACTTGATGTCCAATTACTTATTGTAGCTAGGAAGTCAAAAAATTATACATTAATTATTAAGTATAACAAACATAATATTATAATATATTTAAGTAAAAATATTCTATACTAATTATTACATAAAATGCATTTGAAATAATAATCATAATATTAAATAAAAAAGTAGTTACCTATATGTATACTACATGCAGACAGAAAAAATAATGAAATGATTCAAAATTATTATAGATAGTAACATGCATTTTAATATCATAATTTTTAAAAACAGCAAATTACCTGCAGTACTTAAACGCTTTTGGTAAATAATGATTTAGCGTTATTGCAAATTCTTTAATTACTTTACTAAATCGACAACCAGAAGCTTTTCTACCTTTAATAGCTTAATCAAAAGTTCAGTTGAAAATAAAACCTTAAGCGTTCCATCGAATGTGTCTGATAATAATTGTTCAGAATTTCAGATTGACTATCAATTAATCCTTTAGTGCTCATTGATCCAATTAAATCAGTAAGATTTTTTATTTTTTTGTCTTTCCGTGAATGGAATGATTCTGTTTTAGCAAATTTTGGATTTTAAAATTTTTTTTGGTACAGGGTATAGTTTCGAAGTTATGGCCTGATGAAGTTCACTATTTTGCGATTTTTACGCATTCACGCATCACTCTATAGTTTACTGCGCCTTTTAAGATTATTGATATATTTTTTTAAAACTTTTGTACTACAATGAGTTAAGAACGATTGTGCAATCAACATTTGATAGCCGGACTTCATTTTGAAGTTATATACAAAGGCAGTTTTCGAATTCTGCGTTTTTATGCATTCGCACAACACTCTTAATTGTCTTAATGGTATACTAATCTATTATAACCCAAATATAGACCCCCCTGGGGCTACAATTGTGGGCAGACGAATGGCCTAACAAATAAAATTAACCTTGTCAGTAAAATTAACACAAGTCAAATGGCTTCCGTCGTCTATCGTCTCCGGTCGCTGGACTCGAGGTCCTGCGGACCTCTCGTTGGATGGGGGCTCAGCCCCCAAATCCTCCAGGGATGAAATAGCAAACCTGGAGAGGAGGGTTACGTATAAACGTAAGTTTTAAAAAAAAAAAAAGAAAAATATCGCGAAAGATATGATAAACGTAGCGTTGCGCTCGTGCGTATAAACGTAAAATCGAAAACTTTGAATGGCTATAACTTCCAAAATAATGGTTTCGACAAAAAAATTCAAACTGTTTAGAAATCAGCGTTGAATAACACGTATTTAAAAAAAAATTAAAAAATTCAATTCTAAGAATTTTTTTTCATGTAACGATAAAAATGAAGTTTTTGAAGCTTTTCATAAATAACTTCAAAATGAAGTTTGTCCGGGCTTTTTTGACACATTTTGAAAAAAAAAAAATTTAAAAATCGAAAAGTTAGCATAAAAAATTGTGTGGCTATTAAATTAATTCTAAATTATATTAACACAAGTTTTCTTACTCTTCTAGTAAAAGGTACATGATCTACAATTAGGGATGGCAACGATATATCGATATATCGATGTATATTTATCGATAGTCAACAGATGAAATATCGATATCTCGATATATCGCAGTTGCTGCGATTTTTGCCATCCCTATCTACACTCAAAATGTGTGTTAAATCACTGAATTTGAATGCGTTTTGTTATGTTTTAGATAGAGGCATAGAGCACAACTTGTACGCATAAGTGCAAAACAACGAATGAATCTTTATTAAATAATATTATAACAATACAAAATATATCCTTGAAGAAAATAACTATTTCCATATTTCCAAAGACATTACAGATTCCTTCACACTTAATTAGGAATATTTAAAAAAAAACAATAGTATTAAAGAATCATGAAAATAACAAAATATTAAACAGTATACATCAATTTTATAAAACATAAATTAATATAATAGTATTAAGGTATACATAACAGAGTTATAAACATTACAAATAAATACAATTAAGTAATACAATAAGAATAATGAAAATAAAATATAAAAATTAGTTTTACAAATTTAACTTTTGAGGTTTTTTAATAATCCTATCACTCTTCCTAACCTGTGTGACTTCTGGCTTAACTTCAATAACATCAGACTTAGTATTCTCTACCTCGGTACTAACTTTTTCTCCTTCCTCAATAATACTTTCAATTACTGGTTTGTTTTCCCTAATCCTAGTTTCAATATCACTCAAATGTTTATGATTAACATTATTATTTTTAACTCTATCAATAATTTGATAAATATGTCTTTTCCACACTAAAGAATTATTAATTTGAACCAGATAAGTAACAGGTGACAATACTTTAATAATTGTGCCTGGTACCCACATATTACCAGATCCATAATTTCTGCACATGACAGTATCTCCAATTTTATAGGATTTCTCTCTATTGCCTCTAAAAACATGTTTAGCATTTTCCAAACACTTGTTATATTTATTCTTAGCAAAAGGAATTAGTCTATCGAATTGAGTTGGCAAGGTGCGCCCAATGTGTAATTCTGCAGGAGTAACCCCTGTAGAACAGTGTTTAGTACTGTTATACGACATAACAAATCTATATACATCAACTTCAATGTCAGAATAGGGTTACATTTTTTTATAAAATTTTTGAAAGTACGAACAAGATTTTCAGCTGCACCATTTGATGCAAGATTGTAAGGTGAAGTTTTAATATGAAAAACTCTATTTTTTTGTAAACAATCTTTCATCTCTTTAGAGCATAAAAATGGACCATTATCAGTCACAAGTTTAGCAGGAATGCCCCAATAAGCAAAATATTCTCTTAAAATTTTAATAGTTGAAAAAGTAGTCATGTTAGACATAAATTTCACATACACCCATTTTGAAAAAGCATCTATTATCACAAGAAACATTCTTTTATTAACAGGACCTAAAAAATCTAAATGAACACTAAGAGATGGGCCATCAGGCCAAGGCCAACTATGTAGAACTACCTTTGGAGGATTCTCACTATGAATCAAACAAAGTTCACATCTTTTTGTAATACCTTCAATTTCTATATCAATTCCAGGCCACCAAATAAAAGAACGAGCGACACTTTTCATTTTAACAGTACCTAAGTGAATGCTGTGTAGTTCAGTTAACAATTCAGTCCGAAATTAAGACGGTATTACTAATCGATGCCCCCAAAATAATAATCCTTGTTCAATTGAAAATTGATCCTTACGGTTAAAATATGGTTTCAATTCTTCAGATACCTTTTTAATGTCAGTAGGCCACTGACCAGTGAAAACACTAAATAAAACTTGTTTAATAATAGTATCTTTTTTAATTTCCTTACAAATATCTAAATCAGAAATTGTTTTAATATTTTCAGTAATTAAATTAATAGAGTAATTATCTGATTCTAAAATATTAGAACTCGCAGTGATATCTAAAGGAAGTCTTGACAGTGTATCAGCATTACCATTATCTATACCTTTTACAAATCGTATTTCATAATTATAGCCAAATAAGAATATTGCATACCGCTATAACCGATTTGCTATCATGACAGGAATACCTTTTTTAGGACCAAAAATAATTACTAAAGGTTTATGATCTGTTCTAAGAATAAATTCGCGATCATATACATATTGATGAAAATACTTAACTGAATAAACTATAGCAAGAGCTTCTTTATCTATTTGTGCATAAGCACGTTCGGCATTATTTAATGTCCGGAAAGTAAAAGCAATAGGCTTTTCTGAACCATCTGGTAATTTATGGGATAATACAGCCCCAATACCAGTAGGACTAGCATCACAAGCTATAATGATAGGCCATTTTGGATTATAGTGGATTAATATTTCATTAGACAAAATAGCACTTTTAATTTCATTGAATGCTTTATTTTGGTCTTAACTCCATACAAAAGGTATATCTTTCTTAAGCAACTTATACAAAAGGATTTGCTTTGGTTGACATATTTCTAATAAACTTACCATAATAAGTTACTTATCCTAAAAAATGCTTTTAGTTGAGTAACACTACAAGGTATAGGTACTGATGTAATAGCTTTAACTCTAGCCTCAGGAACATGTAAACCATCTTTATCTGTTTTATAACCCAAAAAGGTAACACTATCCTGGAACAATTTACATTTATCTTTTCTCACCGTCAATCCTACTGAACATAATCTTTCTAACACTTCCCTAAGTCTTTTAGTAACTTCTTCTTTAGATTTTCCAGATATTATAATATCATCATAAAAAGCAACTGCACCCTCAATATTTCTCAGAATATTTTCCATTTCACGCTGCAAGATACCAGGAGCTGAAGCTATACCATATGGTATACGTTTAAATACAAAAAGTCCTTTATGTGTAGATAAAGTTGTTAACTTTTGTGATTCCTCATCTAATGAAAGCTGTTGATAAGCCTGACATAAATCAAGAACACAAAATTTGGATGCACCCTGCAAAATTGCCATTAAATCTCCTACTCTGGGTATAGGATATCAGTCTATTTTAATAAATTTATTAAGTGTAACCTTGTAATCACCACATAATCGAATTTTACCATCACTTTTTAAAACAGGCACAACTGGTGTAGCCCACTCTGAAGACTCTATTGGAATTAATAACTTTTCACTGACTAATCTATCAATTTCCAAACTCACTTTATCTTTCAATGCAAAAGGTAACACACGAGGCTTACAGAAAATAGGTTTAATGTTTTCATCTTTCAAAAATCGAATCAAAGAATTTTTAATAATTATATATTTTTTGATTTTTTTAACATTTTTTTAATAAATACAGATTTTTAGTAATTTTATGAAACCATCTACAACTCATAAAAAATCTAAAATTATGTACTAAATTATCAGAGGTAGTGCTAGGATTTATATTCATTTGCAGCATGTTTCTTTCCTCAAGTCCAAATTGATGTGTTGTAAATAGATCGTTTACTGTAGCAGGTAAAAAATGATTTCCATGTACATTATCACCGTTCTCTACTAAGCTGATAACAATAATAATAGCTACTCTCAATAACAATGAATAGTTTATAATAATAACTATAATAAGAGTATAAGACATAACAACTTCTAAAGTAGAATGTAGAATGTAGATAGTAATTAAAATGTGGTTTGGCAAAAAACCATTGAAATATAAAAAAAATGTGAAGATATAAAATTATACATAGTATTATTATAAAGGATTAATTATAATATCACATTTTTAAATTTGAGTGTAATCCTGCGACCAGTAAGCGCCGCGCCGCGCCGCCACCGCTAGACATTCGTCATCGACACTCGACGAGGCAGTTACCGGCGTTGCCTATGTTATACATGGGAGGTGGTATACGGGTGTACGGCGTCAACACATACAATATTGTGTATGGCGCATGCGCAAAACGCCAGCCCAGGCAGTAAAATATACTGCCTCGGGCCGCCGGGTACATTGTGTATACTGTATAGCCACTCTACTAGCTAGGTGGGGGAGAGCTCGCACAGTGCATATCAAGTAAATTATTTGATATTAACTGGAATAACCCGCCTCACCCCGAACCCGGCACCTCAATAAGGGTGCACGGGCGCGCGGCCACCAAACTAGTATATTCCTAGAATACTGGAATTAATTCTGGAAATCAGATGTCTTGATAAAGTACTTAATAATAATAAACATTGCGACGATGCGCGACGCTGGCACTGTCACCCGTCTCCTGCATAGTGCATAATGCTCAGAAATCTGCTAATCGATTACGTTTATAGAGACTAAAGTGCTCACTACTTTAAAAAAATAAGGCAAGAAAAGTTGGCCAAACGAGAAGAAGTATTAAATAAAACAATGTTTATAGTTTTGTTTTATTTCATGGAATATCACCCCCCCCCCCCCCCCGCGGAAGCACGCCAATGTACAGGTCGCTAGTGTTGTAATGCCTAGGGGTGGAAGAAAAATAGTAAGTCTGCCCCTGCCTACACGAGTACATGACACCCCCGGTGGTACACTTAAGACTTGTCCACTTTTTCATATTGTATAAATGCAGTCAAAATGTTGAACACTGAATAGTAAATATTATTAAAATAGATTGGTACCTACATGTAAAAAAATTAAAATACATTTGTTCAATAAGCTTTGTGTGGTTTTGAGTTTTAACTTTTAAATGAGTTTGATGAATTGGGTAGGCTTTAGCTAGAACTTTGAATTGAACCACCTTTTTCAATTGAACTCTGTGCAGTGCCACTATAGTCTATAAGTTATAATAGTATAAGTATAATTATTTTTCCAAAATTCAATTTTTATAATCCAAGATTAAAAATACAATTTTTTTAAAACTTTTTGAAATATAAGAGTTCTTTGATAAAATAATCACCTGGTGTATACATGAATACATTTGACTCAAATAAAATAATCACATAGGTATACGTAAACTAAAAAAATAATGAAATTCCTATGTTATCCAACTGGTCTTCTTCGACATTTGCAATGATTGATGACATCACTCATATCAGTGAACTAGGGATTTTCGGGGACATCCGGAGACAGATGATGAACGCGCGTTCTGATATTATGATAACAAATCCGCCTTATACATTTTTTTATCAAACTTGTATATATTTAATTATAAAATGTATACAATAGGTATGATATTATTTTTAATGGTTGTTAATTTACATTTTGTTAAATATATAATATATATAGGTATGATAATTAAATTAATCTATTCTATAAATTGTTGATTTATATAAATGCTCTAACTAAATAACATATAAAATTGACGATTACGATCTAATAATTATTATTATATATGGTTGAATATATTACACTTACATAAATAGTTACATAATAGTATTATGTTAAAAATAATTTTACATTGAGTCAAAAATGTACTGTGCGTTTTATATAATGTACAGTTCTCTTGGTTTTTGTAATTACATAAAATGTACAGGAAAAATAATTAACATGATCATATATATGAGGCTATACTGAACTTTAAAATACGATTAACAATCACCTCTAAATAAAGATTAATACAAGAAGGTCATTTTGTATTATGATAAATAATATATATTGAAAGTCCAATAAGATATTATGATCTGCAAAATTGGTAATTAAAAAATATTTATTTATTTCACCTAAACTATAATTGTATAACAATAATCGGCACATTTAACAGTGCTTTGGTTAGCATACTAAAATTAGTTTTTGAATGTACATACCTAAATTTGCTAAAATGTATTAATATTATTGTTTATAGTCTAAATTGAGTAAATTTATTACGAGTTTGGCATGCGCATAGTACAAGGTGTTTGTTTTATTTGTATCATTATTAGTTGCCTACTTATTGGTGTTTGGAATTACGTGCAAACAAATTTTGAGCAATAATAATGTAGTCAAAGGCTTCATATACGATAAATGTTGTATGTTGTTTGAAATACCGTTTTTATAATATGAAACACGTAAATTATTTTATAAACAAAAGATGAACTATTTTTCGAAGACGTGATGTTCAAGTTCAATCGTACGGCTATAACCAACTAGGTATATATATAAATATCAAAGAAGTAGGTTTTATATACTTAAGTAAACCCAGGTAATATAAAATAATATGTAAATCGTTTATAAGTGGGTTTTTTTAGTTTTCTACCAGTTAAAATATTGCTAGTACACTAAGTTTTTATTACAAAAAAGCTATACTTATTAATACATATATAGTTAATATACAAAAAACGTTAAAAAATATGATAAGAATGGGGCAGATATATATCGTAGAATATAATATTTAATGATAGGTTAGGTATGTATTATATTATATAAGTGTATGATATAAAGATATAATATAATATTAAGTATGAAAAAAGTCTTTAAAAAGAAGAAATAATTGGAATAAAATAAGTGGGTAGCGTTTTTAAACACGAACCCGCGTAAATTATATAAATATTATCATATATAGATAAGTAGTATTTTATCGTCAACGGTTATAGTTTAATATTATATTATATAGGCGTATCGTGTTGAGGCGCACGTCCGGAAGCGTATTGTATTGAATTGTTTGATTTAGTCATAACTTTCCGATTCTTGTTGGACGAGCTTGAACCTCCTCGGGCTCTTGACGTTCACCGAACCGCAATGGTTGTTCAATATCAAGCCCCGTTTTGACAGGTATTTCTTTATGTAACGGCACACTAGCTTCTGGGGTCTCTGCTGCCATTCGTCCAACACCTCTTTGGGGTAGTGAATCTGTAAGTACAAACGCGTAATTCGACACTTGCAACACAATAATATTATATGATAATTAAAAATATACACAACATTAAGGGATGAAAAGGAATTTCTAAATTTAAGTATCTCTGTTGGCAGAAAAATAGTGATAATTAAAGTAAGTGAAGTCACATTTTGGGAAGTGTAAATGTCATGATTATATAACCGTTCTAATTTGTATATATCTGTATCTATTCATCTGCTTTGAATGTGGTTATAAATATTATTACTCACTAAAATATGTTAATCAATTATCTATAGGTAGGTGCAGCTTAAAATAGAAAATTTAATTAAGATAAACAATTATTCGATCTTAGGGGCTCCAGCGTATCATGTTTTAAGGAGTAATATTTAGGCAATTCACGTGCATGGATATTTGGGCTATGTGTTTGTCGCGTTGGGCAACCACCGCTCGGTGCAACTCTCGCACACGCACGCATAATTCAATATTTCGCAAAAAATGAAATATATTCTTGTTTGCACAACTATAAAAACTACTAAAAGTGGTAGTAAATTAAACATACTTCCTGAAGTTCTATTGTAATTTCAAAAAAAAAAATGGTTGAATTTATAAGCTTTTATATGCTCTTTAGAAATCACTTTTATGGTTTAAAATCAGATGTGTCCAAAATAAATACAAATATAATGCAATTATTTCATTGGATTTTTGAAAAACAACATTAATATTTTAAGGTCCTTCAAAAAATATTTCGTAAAAAGCCTAGATATTTTTTCAAAGAATTCTTACATGTATAAAAAATTTAAATCGGACATTCCAAAGTACGTGTAATTGACCACCGCTTATTATTCGTCTAAAACGTATGAAAAAAACGTGTGATTCCCTATTCACTATTTTTACAAACATTGAAAAGTCGAATATTTATTTATTATAAAATATGTATAAATAATAATCAATTATCCATAAACTTTTAATTATTTCTGTTCACAGGTATATGAATATGCAGGTATTAAGGTAGAAAACATAGCGTATATTATAATAATATAATTTACATTGTACATTATATTCAATCGTATTCAATCGAAGATTGGAAAAATATTAATTGGGTGTCATTAACTCATTATTATTATTTGATATTTCAGCTGGAACCTCTATCTGAACATTTCTAGCCATCCTCCTGTAATGTACTTTTATAAGTACCGAAAGTTTAAATGGAAACTACCAACATTTTAATAAGATTTTACCTGATCTCCTTTTAGCCGGTCCAACAGGGTGACACAAACCACGGCTGCTTTAATCCCTGCATGGTGAGTTAGTGCTGCGAAAGCTAAAGATTCCATCTCGATATTCCTCACACCATTAAATTTTAGTTTTTCTAAGTATTCCATTCTTTCTTCTTCTGTGAAGTCGCAAAATGCTCCGTCCATACGTCCTTGACCTATGAAAATGTAAGTAATATTAATCTACTTACCGATTTCACCGAGAAACATAATTATTATACAATCAATACTTCTTTTGTAAAACACTTCAGTTGACTCCTTGTGTTTTATGTATATACATTATACGTAGGCGTATACTGTATAATATGTACATTGTATAAACAATTCAATTACTATCATTAAATTACCGCAATATCGTTATCTTTTAAATGTTTTTATTACATTTTGGCCCTTAAAATGTTCATAACTCTATACCTATCGGCTATCAAGAACAGTTAAGATAAGTTAAAAACCCATCGAGCTTATAAAATAAAAACCACTAACCAATATAAAAGAAATTCTTCGCTTCAATTTTTAATTTTTAAAATAAATAGATTAAATTATTATTCAATTTTAATAATATTAAAATTAAAATACTCGTATCCAATTTTATATCTTGCTTAATATTCTAGACTATCATTTGAACGACATAGCTCTATGTATATAACGTATTCGATATTGTTTTTTTATCATTTAGACTTTTTAGTTTTAGAGAAACACTTTTTTGTACAGTATAGAAGACTAAACCAGATGAATATTATATAGGTATAATTATTATTTATTAATATGTTAACATTTTGTTAATCGATATTTTTGTCAGTTACACATTCCGATTTATAACATTGAGCTATGCTATACAATTATAATTTTTACTTTATAAACGCGGAGTGCTGAACATATAGTATAATATTGTGTGCGGTATTTCAGTTACGGGAAAATAACATGTTAAAAAAGGTGATTGAACGTTGAGAAGTGGTAAGATTTTTCCCATAAAAATATAATTAAACATGTTTGCCTTGGCTTAAGTAAAATAAAATAAGATAACCTTACGGCCTACACCAGTAACGTATCTATGATTTTTTCAATGGGGGGATATACAATTTTTAATAGACATTCAGTATATACATATTATGTTCATATATTATTATGTACATGTTGTATTGTGTACAAAATTTGGTCTCTGGGGGGGATATAACCACCATACCCCCTTCCCGTATATACACCACTGACCTACGCCAACCAGTAGTTCGATTTTTGTCGATTTCATACCGTTTAAGTTACTAGTCGTTCAATGTTAGATTTTGTAAAAACTAAAAACTAATTTTACTTTCAAGCTAATTAGACTAATTTGATTTAACAAATCTATAATTTCGGAGGATTGTTCTATAGAAATTAATGATTGTTTAAGTTATTTGTTTAGTATTTGCTATAATTTTTTTTTATATAGTAGGTAACAATAATATAAGTAATTAAAAGTATCCGAAACTATTATAGCCTTGATTCAATTATTTAAGTTTAATTCACACTACGCAGTAATTAAATTTTATTTTATTGATACATTCTTTAATGTTACCTATTAAATATTAGCTTCCCTGATAAATGTATAATCATTAATCACAATATATAATCAACTACCTGTTTTTACACTTTAAGGATATAAATTTAACAATTTATCTTAAAGGAAAATAAACCTACAAATTAAACAAGAGGAAATATTTTATAATTAGATATGTTAATAGTTTATCAGTGGCGGTCAAAGTATGGGGATGAGGGAGATAAATTCCACCCAAGACTTCTTTTTCAATATTTATAACAATTTATACTATAAATATATGTATATTGAATAATATATTATTTTTTCTAATTCTTTTTTTCTAAAAATTGATAATATTATTACCTAATCAGTTATGTCATATAATATTGTCATGCATGGCGATATCATCAATAATCAATAGCTTTTCATACAGAGGGTTCCTGGCCCCTGGGCGTCTAGAAATACTTCTTTCGAGATAAACGATTAACGCGATGTAAATAATTAAGCCTTTACATCCGGAGGACACAGACTCTAGCTGTTGCAGTGATATACGATAAGAATTAATAATATTTTATTATATCATTTTATGGCTTATACCTTCATAGAAGTCGCTGGTGCATACGGTTTTGCCGATCACTGTAGGATACGGGTCGTCTGGTTCTGCTAGTGATTTTAACTCCCATTGTAGTTTCTTATCAAGGACCGAACTCCTTTTCACAGTCTTGCCCAGAATTTGCTGCACGGGTAACATTAAACAAATTGATTATTAAATAATTAACCGTCGTGTGGAAAATACTCGATATACGATTTTAACGAATAATACAAATCATTGTATTATTATATTATGTAAGACTACGAGGCATAGGCGCAAATAGGGGGAGGCATTAGGGGCTAAGCCCCACCAAAAATGTCCATAGCCCTCCCAAACATTTCCTACATTTTGTTTTAAGCTTATTCAATATTATCAAAGTAAGGCCCTATTAGCCCTATTAGCCCCCCCAAATCTCAACAGCTATTTGCGCCTATGCTACGAGGTATAACACACGTACTAATTCCAGGTGTGGTTGAAGGGTTCCGTCCACGGCCTCATCGGAAATGATCACGGTCCCACCTTCCAGTCCGATACCACCACTTGTACCTATCCTAAAGAAGACAGGATCTACTACTTTAGCGTGGAACATCAGCTTGATGGTCTCGTGTAAAAGGATTCCCACCGAAGGCATGCCCATACCGTGCTAAAAATAAAAACCGTAGGTATAAAACAAAAAAACAATTTTCACCGCGAAACGTTGGAATTGTTTGGTTTCTGACGATGGGAACAACGAGACAAACATTATAATATTATACACATAGAATATGTAGAGTATAGACGCATAGTAATAAGTAAATACAGTTTTATATAACAATATTAACGGTTTACTTTAATATTATTGTACTTACGCTTATACACAAAACAGGGCCAACTTTGTACATAGAGTATCGGTACGAATATCGACTGATGTCCTGCAACGTGGTACCTGTAGGTATTTTGTACGATATTTCTTCCATCAATCTATAAGCGAATTGTTCCATACGTTTTGGTGTCCCACCCATACACACAAACTATAAAAAAAAAGTACAACCTCTTTATTCCGATGTTAACAATCAAAGATTTCGCATCATTTTACAACATGCATAGAAAATAAATATCAATTAACTATTAAGAGATAATAATTATTGAGATAGGTATGCTGGAAAAATAAAATCAATAATCGATTATTTTAAACTTATTAGTTAAGTATTAGTTTATTGCTTATTAACTTATTAATTATTTTTATTATTATATAAATATGCCTTACTTTTTATGTAAGTACAATATCTTTAATTTATTATAAGTAATCACTAAACAGTTGCTAGAGAACTTTGGGAAAGTCACTAAATGTGACTTTCCCAAATTTATTTTCCTTCATTTTTATTTTCTATTCATATTTTATTTCTCCATATCCTTTAGAGGGTTTCGATTACGTAGGTTAGATGATTTTTAAATGTATTGATTAGCTGTGTTTGTATTATTATTACTATAAATGTGGCAATTACTGTCAAAACTGGAAGAATAAATTAGCGATAGGCGATAATATTACTTAAGTGTTTCGATTACTTTCGAATTATCTATTATTGATGCAAGTATTTAATATTTATAACAGCTTATTTCCAGAGCAATGAGAGATGTTCAACTGTGACAATCTTATTTTAGTAAAATTGTTTTATACAATGCGTGGTGTTTGTTTGAGAACATAATTAGTAGAGTCGCCTTAAGTCAGTTTTTAATTAAAAATCTAATTTCACTCGAGGTCATGTGATTAGCTGATTTAAATATTTAATGGTTTCAAAAGTGTAACTGAGGTAGACCTGAATTAGTAATTCGTATAGTTTTGTTCAGTTAAATATCTATCAGGTATAATTTTGAATATTTCAGAAATGTTTAAGCTACCTAGTTAAGAGTAAAGACCATTATTATTTGTCTTTAATTAATTTGTCTATAATCTATATCATACTAAGGATCCATACATCCATTGTTAATGTTGTGATTATACTAGGTAGAACTATAAAGTTTTAATAGGCAACCTTATATTAGTTTTCCGAAGTAAATCACTGATCAGTGGACTGCAGTGTGTTCACAGGTATGGATATCATTATAATATTATATTTATATTGTTCAAGTTAATGCACGCATAAAGTTAGGTTACAGTGACTCACTACAACTAATACACATAATATTATTTTAGTATTTTTTTATTTCACGATAAATTAAAATAAATATATTTTATTAAATTATCATTAGGTACCTATTGTAAAACGTATATCCATTCGTATATAATATTTAAACATTTAAAAAAAAAGGAAAGAATAAACATTTATAATGTTCTGTTATAAATTAACCCATAAAATATTTAAGATTTTTTAAATAATTAAAATACTTATATTTAACTTGATAATGTATATTGGTAATACATAATATAAGTATTACCCATATATGCGTGTGTATGTGCGTGTAACTATACCAATTTTTATATTAGGCACAATATATTTTCACGCTTTTTTCTATAGACAATTTTTAAATCTAAACGTTGTACAGCATAAGTCACTAAATAATTATTGTATGGATACACATTTCAATAAAATAACAAAAAATTAATTATTCATAACTATACCTTAACATCACCGAACATGGCTCTTAGGTCATGTGAACCACTCCCTAGAGCCAAATGATACAATATATCTTGATCCATAAGATCTAGATGCGAGTTTCGAACCATAACAGTGCTCACATCCTCATACCTGTAATCATAACGAAATCAAAAAACAATTTACATTATTATTTTTAGGTATCTAATAATATTTAAATATGTATTCTCACAAAAAAAAATTGCATTCAAACTTCGTTGTGTCTTATGCATTTACACATTATATATTTTTTAATTTATATATATTATTAAATAGGAGGTATCAATGGTTAGGTTAGTGCACTAAGCCGTGGCTAGTATTATACTATATTATATTATATTAATTACATATATCCTATCGCATTCTATTTTAATTTCAGTTTGATTGAATACGACAGAAAGCTTGAAAATGTGAAAGTCAATACAGATATAACTTTACTATAAAGACTGTCTTTGCTGTATATCCGCGTACCTACTATATACACGCACTACAACTATATTATGTTTATTACCGTAATATATTAAAGCAATGTAGTTCAGCTTTCGCTGAAATAGCAAAATACATTTTTTGTTTCTTTAACACAATAATTTTCTTCGATCGAAAAAAGTGCAATGTTGTTCGTGTAAGTATATAAACATAATATATGTAGTATACATAATAATAATCATATAAGCTCTTATACTCACATTATTATGCTTTCAATCTCAATTTACAAGAATATACGAGCGGCGTGTTGTTCATTTTCACACAGAGTCAAAACGGGAATTTACTATCGCGATTCGGGACCACTATACTATATTGCTGTAGTAGTGTGTGTAACTTATATATATTATGTTTAAAGGATGACGCCCGTGCCTATGCTGTTGTTAGGTTCCTATTAAAGGACGTCTCACTAACCATCGCCATAATCAAAAAATGTTTCAATAATTATAGTATACGAAAACGTCGATTATTATTATTAATTGATGGTTATGAGCATGAAATATTTCACATGAAATGTTCACTTTGAAATATTTCAAACTTGAAACTTTCATCCTTCTTGAAATATTGAAAAATATATTGTTTTAATTTATCATCAAAATTAAATATTTCATGAAAGTGTCATGAAATATTTCAAAAAAATTAATTTCATTACATTTTAGAACACTAGTTATTATTATTTGTTGTTGTTCATATTAAAACGACATAATGTATGAACAATAAAAATCGATAGACTACAAAAATTGTTTTAAAACGTTTCGACGATGAAGATCAGTAGATGCATTACCTTACATATCCCACCGTGATTATTCCTCATAAGATCGTTCACAGACCTAGTAACTACTGTCTACTATACCAACTATCATAATTGCCAATTGGCATGTAATTTTAGACCATACTGTATACGCGTTCACGTGTGCTTTAATTCTAACCAATTTATATAGGTAGGCCTAGCTATACCAGTTGTATTGTCTGAAATTTATTAGTCATGATGAATATTGTATTGCAACTATACAGTAATACTAATATACGTATATACGCAGTGTACATAAATAAGAAAGAAGGAAACATAATATTATATTATATTATATTAAACACGTGCAAGGTTATTGGCTCATGTTTTTTCCTTTAATACTTGTTAAATTATAATTAAAAATATATAATGTTATAGTAAGTATGTTGGTAAAAAAATTAAATAAAATACGATGATTGAAACTAGGAGTGTTGCCGAAAGAACAGTTGACGCGTTCATTTTATAACTGAAGTCGTAGAAGTACATTTCAATAATTTTCAGTCAACGTGTTTTACTTTTTAATAAGAACTTACAGTATGAAGTTTATTTTATGTAACTATAAATTATAATGTTGTAGGAGTTTTGAGATTTCGAGGAAATAACAGTTGTTACTTGCAGCGTATATATACTATATTGTAGTTCCGTTCCTTATAAAACTAGTATATTTTACAGTTGGAATGGTGTATAGTTTTTAATATAAAATATAATAAACTGCAATATATACAACGGAAAGAAGAAATGAAATGATTTGTATTTCTTTTGAATAACTATTTTTTCAGGTTGACTAAAGCAAAGTAATAATAATGTAATTTTCTCTTATATATTCGCGTATACCTACAACTTGAGAACTCGGAAACATTCAAATAGGATCTGTTAGAATCATTTCAATATATTTTCCTGGTGTATGAAAAAAATTATAAATATACTAAGTATTGTTTGTAGATTTTTTAAATCATCAATTTGATACTAAAGTATGCCATAGCCCATAGGTAAGTGGCCAAGTGGCAAGTATACTTGAGAAAGGTGTGTATATATTATATTATGTTAGCAGTGTTTCTAATATAAGTAGTGATATTTATACTAGGTATGGCGTATTCACGTGGACTTACTTAGTAATGTTTATAAAATATAAAATTATAATATTATATTATATATTCACGTAACTTATATGTATTCAATTGTTTTCGTAAAAATAATAACGATTTATTTGACGGTAAGTATTTATTGTCGATATCAATATTTTCCAATTGTATTGACCAGTAGAAATATATAGGTATATATAATATATATATATATGAATATTTGAAATTTAAAATAACCCATTTTTCATAACATCTGCATCCAAATAATTCCAATGTATAGAAACTATCGTCTATAATCTATACCTTTATATAAATCGGAGCAATTCAGCACACCGAAAAGTTTCGCAAACAAAAAAAACTTATAGCGGTGAGCGGTCTCGCGCCTTTTCTCATCAGAGTTTATAATAATATTTAGATAAAAATATATACATAATTAATAACGATAGACAGTTGTATTTTTTGAAAGAAAATATATCTATTATAATCAGGTACATTATCATGCATATGTCATACATAGTATATATCTACGGACTACAGGCTACGACCTTTCTGTTATACCTATTCACATATCACACATACATTAGTGATTTTTAAATCTTAATACCACATTCAAATAATAACGCTGTATTATACTGTGTAGATTATACTAAAAATGTATTGATAGCCTGACTTCTCACACATTAATTTTTAGGATATTATTATGATTTTCTTTCATTGAATATAATCTGGCAAGTCTGGGTGTTTGATAAAATATTATATTATATGAAAACCACATAGGAGTATAAGACTACCTAATTAAAATCACCCAAAAGCTTAGGGTCAATTTCATAATAAAATTTAATAGGTACAGATAAACTTTCGCAAAGCATACACATCTAATCTGGCACGTTATGTTTTTTTAAATTAAATTATAGTTACGTAGTAACTAAGTTAATATGCTTAAATTATATTAAATGTGTATACTTTGTATAGGTACCTATACTGTATGATAATAGTTTTCGAATACCTACAATGTTTACAATAAACATATGTGTATGCATACATAAGCCAATAGCCATGACTTATTATTTACTCGTCACACAATCTTAACGTAAAAGATTTATTCAAATATGATTTGTTTAAAATAATATAAATAAAACCATATAAATAAAATGTTGACTAGATAATCATTTTATGTTAATAAAAAAAATGTACCTACTTTAATTTTAAACGTTTAACAATGATTACTTGTATTTATCAACTCTTTTTATATTTAATTTGAAACTTTAAAATAAGATTAAAGTAATTAATTATTTTAGCACTTTGGTTAGGTTATGGTAGTAATGCCTATAGGTACTTGAGGGAAAATTTGATGCATTATTTTTAGTAAGACCGCGGAAACTTTCACACTATTGATTTTTTACTCTCCGTTGTTGTATTATTTTGTTATTCGTTTCTATGTTGTCTGCAGACATCAAAGGTTAAGAATATCTTACATTTGTTGTGTAAATTAAACTAAATTTTAATAAAAGTCACTTAAAAAGTTAAAAAAAAGTAAATTCATCGTCAATTTTTTTTTACTTCTTTTTCCTCTTCAAGTTTTTTTTCAAAGTTTAAGAAAAAATATTTGTTTTTTAACGATTTTTAAAATAATTTTTTTTTTTAATCATATTGATACTGGAAATTCTAACATTTACATTTTACAACAATATTCCTTATAAAGTATACAGCTCTATAATGTAATAATTAATGAAAAAATTAATTTTGACAATAATTTAATATTTATATTACATTTCAATCATCACATACCAAATATAATATTATAATTAATAATACATTTTTTTTTTCATTATATTATATTAGTTTTTAATTTTTATACAATAAACCAAGTCGTTTAATAACGAGTATTACATTATTATAATATAGATACCTGCTGTTAACATTTTGATACTTCCGAGAATCGTTCAAACTATAATGTAATATCTTAAATTCTTAAGTGCATGTGTATAGGTGCCTAATTAACATAATATAATCAAAATATTACCCATGTGTACCTATATATAATAATATCTAACATTAGTCTATTATTTCGTTAAAAAAAATAAGAGAGAAATGTGAATATTTACGTATATGTATACAAATACAATAATGTAATCGTATCGTGCTTGTCTACATAATTGTTTTGATTTTATTTTGTCATTAAAAATTAATACAGACATACAGTGACTGGGCACTCAAAACAGTTACGAATACATACGTCATATTATTTTGGGACGAATCGCCTTATGATAATATTATTATTTATTATTATGTCAAGTGCGAGATATATAACTCGTCAGAAACGTAAACAAGACGTGTATTAAAGGTATATTAAATTTATGCATGTAACATAAACAATGCGATTATACGATCACGAACACTTTCGGATACGTATTATTATTAAATGCGTTGCTATTAGAGATGATGCATATATTATGATTTATGTTGTTGTATAAGGACGTGGCACGTCGTTCAAATTTTGTTAAAATATTAATATCTTATGTGTTATATTGTATACGGTCACACTTACTCGTCGTTCTCCTCCTGAAAGAAAGACATTGCGAGCAGTCTTCGGTCCAGCCCACGCGAATTAAATTTAATATATACTATAATATAGTATAATAAATAAATGGATTATTTTATAGTTTTGCGTAAATAGCGCAGCTGAGGTTTTATTCTCGCCGACGATAATCGTATAATACTGTGTGACGTCACCGATTACGCTAATATTCCTTCGGGGGACGAGTGGACGCGAATACTGAAAGGACTCGAAGAACACTGTACGCGGCAGTGGAACGAAAAAAAATTCGCCCGAACCGTAACACTTAACAGTATATATATATCAACAGTTGCACGCGCTTGCGGTACCCACTATTTCAACGAATACTGGACGTGCGGCGTTAAGGCGGTGTGTGTGTATGTGTGTGTGTGTATGGGTGTGCGTGTGTGTATGTGTGCGTATGCGTGTATAAGTGTGCGCGTGTTTGTGTGTACGATCCGACCGAGGCGCATGCCCATCGTCGTTCGCCAGCTCGGCGGCCGACGTCGTCACCGTAAAACGCCGCCGCCGATCGATGCGATCGCAGTACTATATACATATACATAATAATATTATATGTAACATATATATATAGTATATACATATACAGGGTGATTCACCAACCGTGTTCACCCCCCTTTTATCTTTTAATAACACATATTTTATTCGAATTACGATTTTTCGAATTTTTTCGTACGCTCACTCTTAAATACCATACTCAGATTTTTTCAACATTTGAGTTGTATTTTTTGTACGTTTTTACCGTCAACACTATAAACCAAATGTTGACCTGTCCAATTTGAATTATTTCTAACGATAGGTTTAGGTAGTCGTTTCTGGATTATTAAATTTTATGTATACTTTATAAAATAATCATCATAAATTATAATAATAGTTTTACACATCAAATACCTATCAAATATAATAATATGTAATATTTAACTATTTAGTAGGTACCTACTTAATTCTCAGACAATTTTTACAAAATTTAAAATGCTAATAATTAATTACTACCCAGGGCTCATGACTTATAGCTTTAAAAAAGGTTGTTATAAACACAATAATATGCTCTTAAAAACATTCATATAAGTGCTTAAATATGCACAAAAAATACTAAAATATGCAAAAAAATATTATTATAAAAAAAAATTGTTGAAACTTTTGGATGTTAAAAAAATACAAATAATATTACATCAGAATTATTTATTGCTTCGTAGTAATCAAATGTTTAGAAGTCTACAGTACTAAAATATTCACAAAAAAAGCAAAATAGCATTTAAATTTCGAAATATGCAAAAATAAACACTATAAAATTTCGTATTTAGCTTCTTAGTGTTCTGAGACAAATGTATAGCGTACATAGGTAGGCATCTTTAGGACCTCTTAAAAAAATATGCAAATGCTAGAATTTATGAGCCCCGATAAAAACGAATAATATTTTTAAAACATCATAGCCCAAGTAACATATTATGATCTTTAAACATATTATCATGGGCAATATCCTTAGTTAATACTTAATAAAGCTATAAATAATTCAGAATCCACTCATTTGTATTTCGATTCATGTTTAGCATCATAAAAACAAAACCATTTACATAACAATTTATAATAAAAATAGTGGTATAGGTATTAGGTACAGAAAAATAGATTGGTGTTAATTTAAAAAAAAGAAGTTTCAATCGCCAAAGGCGAAAGGACACTCCTTAAATCATATTAAAAATCTAAGTCGATGTATAAAATGCAATCGTAAGTACTAAGTATATTTAAAAGTTTCAAAAATCAGAGTTAAAATACATTCATTACTATTAAAGGAAAAATGGGTGAGCAAGCCTGGTGAATCACTCTGTATTCCGCTGTGTGCCACTGTGTGTGTGCCTCCATCTTTCTCAATTCTCTCTCGCTCTTTCTCACTCCCTTCACCCTTGTGTCGACGATGACAATAGTAATATATTATAATGAGGAAATATATTTATTCCCTCTGAATTCATTCTTGCGAGTCATACATTTATTAGTCGCAGACTCACGCGTATCGGCCGTCTTATAACCGACGTACGGTATGTCTGTATATACGCACGCACGCTGCGTATGCACTACAACTGCAACACGCCGTCGAAGAGTGTGGTGATAATAATTTAAGCGAATTGTGTTTACGAGTACTACAGCTATTTATATGAATCTCCACATTTGTTCGCTACTACATTATACTTTACAGAGTCGTGTCTAAAAAATATATGATGGACTCTAACTATTATAATAAGATAAGCACTACACCCCTTCGCATTAGTATCATATAGTATATTTAATCACACCCTGTACATTATATACTTGCATGATAGTATACCAGTTTACATCAAGTATAGTAAGTATAATAAGTGCTGTTCCCCAAACGCGTGTTTATATACTTTATACACAAAGCACACGCGTGTTCATTTCATTAAATTGGGTGGCGAATATAGTATAATGGCGGGGAGGTGACGCGGTAGTATTAATTAAACGCTCTGGTAACTATATTGCACGATAATTAAGGTAATATTGCAGACTTTCATAGGTATAGTGATTTTTCACCGTTTACATGTATTATAGTTATCTGTATTATAGTGTCATAGTGACGGTGTACGTCGTTTCCGAGGAAGTTTTGTGGGGTTCTGCAGCAGCAGAGCAGAGACATTTAGATTTTACTATGTATTTCACTTATACATTTCGGAGTGGCCATAAAGTTTAACGCAGCACATTTCTCTATATTATAGAGATTGAATCTTACTAGATTGTAAGAAAAAACGCGTTAAATGCACGTGGTCTTGTTATAGATTTATGAAAAACAGTCAGCTCTACATGCCACTCCCTAGTCCACAGACGATATCCATCCGGATCTACTATTCTGTAAAAACGACTCATGAGAAACTTTGTCTTACACATTCGAGTTTTTTATCAGATAAAAATATGTTTTTCATCAACATTAAAATATAAGGAAACACTAAAATTAATCGAAAATATCAAATTTTTTAATTTTAAACGACTAAACATTAGGTAGTCTCAATATTTTGAAAATCTCATTGTGTATAGAAAATGTTGTATAAGTAATAGATTATTATTTGTTATATTATATGTTTTACGCATAAGATTCAAGCCAGGTTATCTTGATGACCCCTGCATGTCGCAGTTCTAAAATAGTTCATTTATACTTTTTTGTTTCTAAATATCGAGGTCCATACACCATAATAATAATAATATATGACTATATAAATTATACTACTCGTCCGTTCCTATTCAACCTCTCGTTCAGTGTTCACTTCTATAGTTCTATCTTCTTCTATCTCTCTCACAATCAATCTTTCGTTAACGTTTAAAATCGAAAAAAATTTATAATGTAATAATGTATACTAAATATAGGCAGCTGCTGCTAATGGAAATGAACAGCGTCTCCGCATCTTATATTATATATAAATATATTGTATAAGAAAATGAACGCAACGTAATAAATTGTTTGTCACCCTGCACTACAGGCCATTGTGTAGTGAATGGTGAATTCTTTATATAGTAGAAGACGTTTTTATGACAGAGTCAGAAATTACGGCACACTGATCACGAATAATCGAAATTAAAATAAAATTCAACCATTTTATATAATATAGTGAATAGTGATAATATTTTGGTATATTATTTAGAACTTTTTTTTTGTTTTTTTTTTAAATCAATATTGATTTATTTTTAATTTGTACATACTTATATTGCAATATTGTACACTGTTTAGTCGTTGTACATAATATATATAATGTATCTAAATCTTCTGCTTGCATGCAGGCTATAATGTACATAATACTTAGTAAAACACGAAAAATGTATCTATTAAAGTAATATAAAGTCATCAATTTGGACAATCTTGATTTTTTTCCTTCGTGATAAACGTAAGGCATATTTCCAATGATATGCTTGTGACGTTTTTTTTTTTATAAACGCTCATGATTGAATAAACTGTCAAGACGTTCTTCTTTATTTTATTTGGCAAATAATATAAATTTATCACGCAGTTTTTTACAAGTCAATTTTTCTTTTACTCCATTGATAAATGACACTAAAAGGTACCTATATTACAAAGGCACATTACATTATTATATTATATGACATATTATTATTTGCCTAATGTAAATTATACCATTCTGTTTACTGCCAAAAATGATTATGACATATTATTATTATTATTATTACCTAATGATTTTTACCTTCTTAATAATGTGTGCATGCCATTTTTTTTCCACAAAATTAACGCAGTAAGAGAATTGCACAATATCATATTATTCGTTTAACTATAGGATAGTTGTTTATATTTTATGGTGCCATATAATCGGTATATTATAAACATATTTAGTGACCATTTATTATATGGTTTTAAAGCGATGTCAGCGCGCTGCGTGCATAAATAGCTAAATATATGACATTTCTTATCTCTGCGACTATGCACTCTGTAGTTTAATACTTTTATACTCTCTACGACTGTAACACTGAATCACATAGCAAATACAAAAACCACAATTTGAATCTTTCGTTTCGTGACTGTATATATTATCTTATGTACTTAATTAGACTGAATTATTCGTGGCAAAAGTATACCTAACCTATCATTATTATTATAATTACATTACTATGCAGCAGCAGTAGAACGACGATGTAACATACCTACTTTGGTACGTAGTTACTAGTTTCCGTAGATTCTGAGTTTGATTTCGTGTCGAATGTCGATATCTATAGTTCAACGTTAAAGTATTTATGAATATACAAATATGAAATAGGCAACAATATACACTTAAAATCAATCGGAATTCGGAAAGCTGTATATAGACAGCTAAAATCAAAATTACAAATACTATATACAGTATATATGTTACCGCCAATGATGATAATTAGGTATTGTTAAAAATGACTAGTCTATGTTAACACTGACTGTTTTACATAGGCATTGATATTATTGGCTAGTAATTTTAGAGAATACCTAACTAAGATAGACAATAATAGAACAAATTTAATATTAATACATAATTTCTATGATTGACCAGTCATTGTCATTATTGACTAAAACTGTGTAACCATTGATAATTTTAGATATAATATATTATATTTACTATTTAAGAATAAACAATGAAAAAAAAATATAAGAAAAAATTAATTTTTTCATAATAATAATTATTTTAATACTTGTATGTTGATTATTGATTATGACGTATGGGTATCACTTATTCTCGCATGATAAGCTGTTATGGCACTTCGATGTACAAAGCCGGTTATTAGATCTACAAGTACATTTATTTGTTTTGCATTTTGTTTTGCAGTGGCACCGTTGAAATCCTTGAGTTCCCATAACACTGTTGACTCCAGCCGCTTCACGGAGTGTAATTTATTTTTCGGCAGATAATTTTAAGACGTTTTCGAGAAGAATACATTTTTCTTTGCAAGGAAAAATGTCCGTTCTTGTGTATAAATGTTTGAGAATACCGTTTTCTGTTCTTAAAATATATTTTTATTATTTTAAATTTGCATACCTAATTTATTTATAATTATGTTATCTTCGATACCTACTAATGATGACAGCCAACACATTTCGTGGTGAACCTCTAGCTCGATCAACATCGGGAATTGAAACTCGAACATTTACTCCTACTTCAAGATCTTCAAATTTTTTATTAGATTTTTTAATCATTTTTTTGGCCTGATTTTCCAAGCATTTTGCAGATAATTGTCTATCATTCAATATTTCATCTTGTCTGATATTGACTAAAATATAAAAATAAATTATTAATCATTGTATTTGTTTTTTGGAATAATTAATTAATTTGATTCACAGATTGACTCACTTAAATGCTCATTGTTGGTTAGTTGAACTCCATCAAGATTATTTTCAATATCGTCTTCTTGTCTAATATTAATATCATTATCAATTTCTTCAATATCTTCTTCTTGGTTTAAATTAGTGGTTTCATCGAGTGGAAATCCAACTGACGCTACACCAAGTCTTACAGGACACCCAAACATCGCTTCATACGGTGATCTGCCAATTCCTATTTAAATAATAAATGTGGTTAGGTTTAAAAAAATGTGAAAACGATAATCTAAATATATAAGAATCTAACTTGATTTTGGAGACGAAGGAAACCGGTTTGTTTGTTTATTTATAATTATAATTATTATTCATTTATTTATTTGTTTGCACTTGCATTTTTCTATTTGAAATATATATTATTCATTGAACAAATAATTTATTGTTACATGTTTTCTACCTTATCTCTATTCTATAATAAAAAGAATAAAATTTATCACACCAGTGGTTGAATTCAAAATGTAGGATATAAAATTTTCAGAAATTAGCAATAACAATAATTGCAATATGTAGGTAATAAATTATATTATTTGTATAGCCAAAAAATTGTCATATGTTTTTAAATTAAATTATAAAAAAATAATTTCTTCCGGAGGAAGGTCGGGCAGCTAGTAATAATATAAAATATTTAATTAATTAATTAGTTAAAAATGTTAAGTTAGCTTATTAAAAATGTACTTTTTATTTACCTACCTAGTTCATGCTCAACTTTTTAAATTATCATTAAAATTACATATTCGTTTAACATAAAATTTAAATTTTTTAATAAATGTTTTATTAATAATTATAATTCACAAACCTGAATGAAACGCGCGATTTTATCTGAATTGAACAAATTTTATTCCCGATGGCCAATCTCTAGAATTATTTTCAGCCATCCATGTTGCCAAAATGTCTTCAACATCGCGATTCGCTCGTTCTACCGACCCTTGGCTTTGGCTGTGCCTTGGTTTGCCATGAACTATTTTAATATCACCCCACATCATATTAAGCTCAGTTATAATAGTGTTTACAAATTCTCTTCCGTTGTCAGAGTGGAGTATTGAAGGTGCACCAAATGTAGTATAAATATCTATCAAATTAAATGCTATTTCTTCAGCACGTTTTGATTTTAAAGGTCTAAGTAGAACGAATTTTGTTAAATGGTCTTGATAGTTCATGATAAATTTAAATTCATTATAACTTTGACTTTACATATCAATAAGGTCAACTTGGGCTCGTGAATTGAATGCATTATGAAGTATGGGTTTAGAAACTAGGCCTCGCTTTGGATTCGATGATTTTTTTTCACAATGCATACAAAGACTTAAATATATCATAATAGTTTCCTTGGTAATATTACAATATTTTGTCTTTAATTCATAAACCATGCGGCCCCGACCACCATGACCTATTGCAATGTGACTATCGTGTAAAATATCAAATAATTCGTCATTTGATACATGATAGTGTACGTTTTCTGAATTATTACTATAGATTTAATAAGTCGTTCTTGCCCATTGAGTGTTATTATATCATACTTACGAATGTATCTGTAATCCTTTGCACTTTTCTTCCCAATTTTTTCCTTAGCTAATTTAACTTCTTGCAATCTTAACATATATTCCTCTTTGTTTAAAAATGATTTATTATCTTCACGTTTATTTTTCAATAAATCAGATAATGCGTTGTAAAATTTTTGACGCATTTCATTTGAATTCATTTTTTTTATAAAACAATTTAACACTTTTCGAAACGAAAAACTATACGAAACTATAAACTATATTATACGAAAGTACAACGTAGACTGTAACAATACTTATGTTAGGTTAGTTGCCGTAAGTATTAAAACTATAAAAGATACCTATTATTATATTCGTTATAAAACAGATACCTAATCTTAACGTGGGTTTTTAAAGTTAAAACGATAAAAGATAACATTGACTACACGACGATAGGATATGTTATAATAACTAGTGAATTTATCAAATTATAACATCGTCTGATTTATCAAGTCAATGTTACAAATATATGTTGATTATAGATAATGACCAAGTTACCCAGGCATTGTATTAATTGGCTAGTCAATATCATCATTACCTGAATTTACGACATTGACGGTAACATATACATTATACACGGTGTATCTGGATTTAGGAAGATTTGACATACCTACTTAAAAGTTAAATATAATTTCAGACTTAAGCGCACAATTTTAAGATCCTCCAGGTGCATCCTTAAATTATAAGTTTCATAAATTACATTGAAAGAATTGCGGACGGTTACAACTTACATTTTTTAAACAATTTGTGTACCTAATTTATTACTTAGGTACTCATTATATTATGTAACTATACTAACTAGATGGTGAAAAATGTATGTATTAAATAGATGGGAAAAACAAATGTTAGGATGACACCTCTCGTAGTGATTATTATACTTATTATTCATTAAAATATTTAAGTTTTACAGATATTTTTTTCAATTTTCCATATAATATTAACTGAAATAATTCAAAACAATAATCAATATACGTAGGTAATAACTAGATAGATGCTATTTTTTGTTACCAACTTCTAACTTGAAAAGTTTTTAAACAATTAGAGTATTTTTACTTAGTTTAATTTATTATCTTTCAATACCCACCTGTATTATATTATATATTTATGTAATGACTATTAAGTCAAAATGAGTTATTTTATTAGAAATTAGTTAATTTATACATTCTTTCTCGTCGAAAAAACATTTAGAATCTTTCGTTAAATTCAATTTTCTATTTAGGTACTTAGTGAAAAATAATATTTTACTAACGCGCATATTTATAATTTATACAAAACGATATATGTGATGCGGAATAATTCATACATACTCGGGGTCTCGGTGTACTAATAATTAAAACGGGTTATTTTAGATTATGTAAATCACAATATTATAATATTTTATGAATTCGGTGAAACTTCCTAATGAGAACATGAGAATAATATTCTCCGTATAGATAATATATTATATAATATGATATTATGTTAGACGCCAGAGCATGTTGATCAAATTCTAAAGAACTCCCTTCGTCGAAAACTTATTTCGTCGAAAACTTTACAATGTAAACAATACAGTTATTATTTTTTATTTTTGTGTATATAGCATATCATATTAATTTTATTTCAAATACACTGGACTTAATATGAAAATCTATATTAATCTTCCTCGATAAAATATGAAAAACCATTAAATAAATTCCTCTTTAAATTAAATAAATTTATCAAAAATATATTAATATTTAAACTTTATTCGGCACGTAATTCGTTTATTATTTTTATTAAATCTATTTCCATCATAATCATATTCTTTTCTTTTTACCGCCTATTCACTTTTCCATTAAATAAAAATACTTAGGATAGCATTTGATTAATTTTGGATTTTAGCTATGTAACGGGTTGATAAAATAATATACATACCTACATACCTATAAAAAAAAAAACATCTTAGATATTTTTTCAACGGGCCGTATAATGATGAGTTTTTGTAGAAAATTATCAAAAACAAATAGTATAGTTTTATGATACAATAAAAAATTAAGTAATTATATTTTTTATGAGTTAATAATTTATGTGTTATATATTTTATATTCCTTACTATAACAAATCGTATTTTTTAAATTTTTGATGGGTTAATTTTTTTAACTATAGGTACAATATACATTATAAATTAATATACAATATTAAGTATTAACTATTAACTATACAGCTACATATTATGTCGTGTGTCGTATGTGTGTATAATATATAGTGGATCCTAATTCCGAGTAGTGGGTAGAGGTTATATACTTAATACTATTATATAATTATATTGTATAAAGCAGTAAATAGGCATGTTCGGAATTGTAAATTTAAAATGATAGTGGGTAGGTGGTGGCTGGTTAATTTCTAGGTTTGCTCCAAATGACTTGCACCACTAAATTCAGTTATCTGCGTCTGTGTTAAATGTGGTACGTGGTACGTGTTTCCTGCAGTCTGGGCGCGGCGTATAGCATAACATTAACCAGTGGCGTAGCCAGGAAGGGCTGCTTAAATATTTAAAAATGTATTATAAGTATTAGCACTTAACGGCTATCTACCTGTGCTAGTACGCATTTAATATGTAAAAGTGTAAAAGTTGATCAGCCTCCCCCCCCTCCGAAGGAAATCCTGGCTGCGTCACTGACGTTAACACCGGTCCTTGAGCCGGAACATGGTCGGCGTTTATAAATTAATATAACTATAACTATATAGTATCTACACATAGGCTCGGATCAACACAAAATATTTTCTAGGCAAGATTTCCAAGACGCACGTGTGCAATTTCTCATATATATTATTTGCACAACTTAACGGTGCGTTCCCATACGCCAAATATGTATATATTTTGCTCGTATCTATTTAAAACCATAATTAATCGACAAAATGTATTAAATATTTAAATATGAGAAAATAATGCAGTGAATGTTATAAACAGTCAGATAGATGTTTAAAAGAACGGCGCCTTGAAAAAACATCAGGGTATGGTATAGTGGGTATACTACCTTTGGCCTTTATCATAAAGGTGACGAAGAAAAGTAATTCGATATAAATTATTAACTAATAACTACAATACGAATTTATAAAATTCAAAACCGGGGTAGTCAATCTTCACCTTAAGTAGATCTCTACAATATATCTAGTCATCGAGACTGGTCACTGTAATAGATATTGTGTAGAATGATAAATCATTACAAAATGAAAACGATTCTGAGAAAACGGCGGTGTGTGAGCACTGAGCGTCTGAGCTTCTATTTCTAAGGAATAAGGATAATTTATTTAGATATTTTACTATAATTAGTAGGTTGGACTAATTTTTTCCCAAAAATAAATCGCATTATATTGATACTAATCATTTTGCACGTTTTTAACTATAAAATAAATTGCAAGTTTACGTAATTTTGACGATTTTTTTTTAAAATTTGAACTTTAAACACTCATAAGAAAAAATTGCTCTGATTTATTTTTGATATTTTTAAATGTCTATAAGAACAACTTATAAGGGATCTTGTTTTGTTAAATGTTAATTTACGACTCCATGACCGCAAATATATACGAGTTTGTAGTTGATACTTGATGCAATATCAATATAATGCTCCACTAGGTATATTATAACAAATTATAAAAGTTATGCCTCATTTATTGTATTTTCCATACCAGCCTTTGTCAAAACATAGTTACTACTGCCTTTATATTATGTTCAATTGTATATTAGTTGTTTTTCAGAAAAAAATATAATAATAAATTGCTGCAGCAGTTTCGAACTTTCGAACCTAACCTAACTTGGTTTTTGACTGCTAACGATAATCACGCGACGTCAATAAATGTATTTTATACATAAAAATAAAACGATGTAAAATAATAATAACATATCCACTCAAGAAAAACGGTCGGAAGGCATGATGTCGAAACCACACGAGGGTGGTAATCGGGCGGGTGTGTCGAAATAGTTTCGCCGAATGGTGCGCGCAAAAGTGAGCGAGAGGGGAGGGATAGAGAAGGTGTGTGTGTCAGCAATTCGCTTGGGGTATAAAATTCTGATGTCGTGTACTCGTGTGTACACATATATTATAATATGATGATATCTCGTGCGTGGGTGTGTGAAACGTGTTTACGTGGCGTGGTAATTGGAATTTCGTCCGCGCGTGCATTGATTCAACGAGTAGGGTCAGTCGCCCGACCTGTCATCGAGTGCAGTTTGTATAATATACCCAAGCGGAATTCGTACTTATACGACTTAAAAGTTACACACTTATACAGTTATAGATAGTGTCCGCGTTATAAACATATATGTATATAAATATATATACTACCTATACATATAGTACCATCGCATATTCGCGTATATGTTTAACAGTATAATATATAACAGTAATACAAACCTTTGCCTAGCCACCTGCAGTTATATGGTATATAATATATATTATTATATCATTAAACGAGGTATAGTAGGTTAGTGTACATAATTTCCATTTCATCCCCATGCAGACGACAGGATTCTCTTTATATATAGGTCCACCTATCTATATATAATAGGTATAACTACATATTCTACGATGTACAATACAACCGAGTTACGTCACGCGCGTATTTGGAAGACGTTTATATAGTTTATTATAATATTATAATTCCGAAATTTTTCCGCTGTGCGTTCGTATTATAATTTATAATAGTAAATTGTACAATGTCATTCGCCAAGCTCCCACTCCCTCCTGTATCCTTTAGTAATGCATTTATTCGATATCTGATTTTTGGAATTTTTAAGCAAGTTTATTTAAGAGCCATATTTTCAAATATGTACTTGGCTCTTTTGTTTTATTTAAGGAGTGTTGTGTACTCATATTGTGGCTCTATACAAACTTCTTTTTTTTTCATCTAAGTACCACCCTATTTTTTGAACATGTGAACTAAAATGAAATTTGAACGGTTATTTTTGAGTTATTATAATATTGAATACGTGACTTTATAAGGATCTATCAATGGTTTTATACATAGAACATAAAATAGGTAGATAGTATGTGTAATATTTTAGTCCTAAACAAATTAGATAATGTTATTAATAATACATTAATATTAATTATTTATCATCAAAACCCCCCATTATATTATTTAACCATATAGGTATTCTAAAGTCTATACCTATAATGACATAAGCTATTTTTATACTTATAGTAGGTACACAAAGTTATCAATAATCATCTGCTTAACAATGAACAGTAAAAGTGGCGGTTTTCAATTGAAAAAAAAAAAAATCACCACAACCTGTTGGGTTGAAACAAGACACTCCTATTATAATATTATATTCTCTCTGTTGTTCAGTATAGGTTAGGCTATATTTTATACATTAAACATTTTAATCAAAATGTCGGATGGTAAAAATCTAATTAATATGTTCTAAAACAAAGACACTTCGCTTGATGGTCTTAAATAGACAAAACCGTATAGTTTAATATTCGTGACATAAAAATCTAATAACTATCATCATCTTATTCACTGTGCCTTAATAGAACGGGCTTTCGACGGGAATACGGGATTCTGAGGTGGTATAAAATGTGAATCACTGAATAATTTTACATAATATTATATTTTATGTATTTTTATTTATATTTTTGTTGTTCAGGGATGCACTTCTGATCCCACTTTCTCTTGCAGTGGGGAACAAAATAACATAATGGCAGTGTTTGCTAATTTCAATTTTTATTTTCTAAAAATTGAAAATTTTCCTTGTTATATTAAAAATAGTCACAGAAATTATTATGATACCAGAAAAATGACGATCACACCACGCAGTAGGTACATAAGATGACTTGAAAAAATGTATATTGTTTTACATTTTGAAATAATAGGTGTAAAATATCAGTATGGAAGTAAGTATAATACTATTATGATCATCAGAGAAATCGTTGTGTTTACATTATATAAACAATATGTAGTTGCTACATATCTGCATCGTATATTTAAGGAGTTTAGGGTAGGCAATTTTTTTCCACCATAATGCTCTAATCAATGAACATTTATTAAAAAAAAAAAGGCACTTTTTAATACGTAGAATGTAGACAGAAGAAGCTCATTAAATTGAAAAAAAGCGGAATTCAAATTGGACATTATAATACTATAAATACAAATAAATCAAACAGCCGATTGAAAAATCAATATTTTTTTTATGATTTTTCGGTTTTTTCCTAATATGACCACATAGGTACCATATGTAAATGTATTTGTTCATTAAACTATACAAAAACTCAATAATTTGATAAATTATGTTATATTTCAATCGGTTGCACGTTTAACTTTAGCATTTTACGCCAAATAAAAATGAAATAAGTAATAGCTATGAGAAAAAAAAGTATCAGGACCAAAGCCGTCGAAGAGTATTAATATTTAATTGTCTATACGTCGACATGAACCATAGTTATTATAATATAGCTATATCTAATATTAAATTACATGACCGTCAGGTGATCATTTATATCACATTTCGTCGTCTGTATTTGTGTTCCATAATGTATTAACGTGGTTAGCATTTTCTGGACGTCGGGTTTGTCTTTATAAATAATATAAATTTTTATTCCCAATCGGTCAAGCAAAAAAGGTATGACTGATTAATAATTGAAAATTAAAAATAAAATGCTGCATGGTTCTTCATGATAGTTGTTATTACTGTAACAAAAAATATATAAACACAATTTTTTTTAAAGACATCTGAAATTTAAATTTGGATGAAATTAGATATTTAATCGAAGTATAACGATTTCAGTTATTTTATTGTAAGAAGTTTAAAAACATTATTCGAGGGTACTTACAATTTTTCGTTTTTCGTATGTAATGAATAAATCGATAATTTAAATTTAACACATATATTATAGTAACTTACCTACTCTTCAATGACGAGGTACACTCAAATACTCAATGAACTCTGTACAGGCGAATACACTATATTATAAATAGCATATGCAACTAGTTTTGAAATAAAGAAATTCTTTTATTTGGATAATAATATTTAAAAGTTAAAATATTATTATATTGTTTTACCGAGGACTAGAGTAGACGTTTTTTTATATTTAAAATATGTTAATATGTAGCGTGTATAATAATATACAAACATTGAACACTTTTCCAAATTATTAATTATGCGTATGCTTTTAGTCACGTAAGTTTATCATATTAATTAAGAGAATAAAGGCAAATTTTGGTTGAAAAGTTCTCTTTTGATTGATTTTGATGAATAAATAAATAATTCATCTACACGATTTAGAGAAAAATCTTTTCACATATATACTATATAATATAGTATCTAACATCTATGTGAAAAAATTTAAAAATAACATAATTTATTATGTTGTTTTTAAACACAAAATGGTATTCGATGGAATTGTGTGATTTGTTCGTTTTTATATATTTTATCTTTAGGTTGTTTGACATTACAATCCTGAAAATCAAAATTCACACAATTAAATAGTATGTATATTTACGTATGTTATATACTTAGTACTATTGTTATTAATGGTTTTAAATTCACGGACGTCTGTATATTAAAAAGGATTGAAAAGTGGACCAATATTAACAAAATAATTTAGCCATGGAATAAAAATGGCACGTCTATAATATTCATCTTAATTGTCTGCTGGTACACTGCATCGTTTAGTTTAATTTTTGGTTAGTCTATAAACATAAGGTAGTTATTTTTATTTCTAAAGTAGTAACAATTTCATTCTCTTCGTTGAAAATAATTTTAAATTAATTTTCAACATTAGTTTAAATATAGAGATATTACACCATTAACGTTATTTAAGGCCTCTGAGATTTTCAAATCACTCGATAGCAAAATAATTTTTATACTGAACAATTTTTGTACTGATTGGTAAAGTACAATTGAACAGATTTTCAGAATACAATACTGAAATTATCAAACTTTTGAATCCCACTTAACAGTTAAAAACTTAAAACGCATTAGACTCTCTACAACTCCACCAGTCATGAGTCATGACTCATATCTGTATTTCTTTTAAAGCTGCAACTATATACTAGCCATTAGCCAACAACATTTGTTTCATTATAAATTTAATAACAGAATCATGACGTTCAACTCATCTGGTTAGACAAAGTTGATTTAATTTATCAGTGTTTTATATTTACTGAGAAGCTAATTACTTGCTCCATGCTGTATTGACTATTGTATAATAAAAAATTATAAAAATTTTAAAATCGGAGTCTATAATTTGATCTGTATAAAATCGTTAGCTTTTAAATCATAACAAAAAAAAATGATCAAAATCTGACTATTTCACGAGGCTTAAGAGTTTTTCCTGCAGCGGGGCAAGTTTTTATGCTGCACAAGTCCGCCCCTAAATTGTTTTATTTTGAAACATATTAGGTTACCTAATATAAGTAAAAAGAAATTATCACGAGTTCAATAAAGTTACTGCCCATTGATAGGTCCTATATATTCTAAATGTTCGATTAAAATTAATTTGTATACGAATTCTGAACAGAAAACTCCTCTTCTCGGAATCTCATAATATACTCTCACCAAAATTCCGTAGGTATATATAGGTAATATAACACAAAACATTTGAAGATCTTTCTAACAGAAAGCTAAGACAAAAAATTATACAAACTCTTTCTTGCAGTTACTTAGGTTTCATAATACATCAATGTAAATTGTATTAAATTAGGTATTAGAAAAATGAATTAATTATATTCAAGGCTGGGCATTAACGAGTTAAAAAGTTAAAGTTAAGTTAATAAGTTAATTTTATATTAACTTTTTAACTTAACTAGTTAATTTTGGCTTTTCATTAACTTAACTGTTAACTTACTAAATTTCTTTTTTAATAAACGTGAAATTAACGAGTTAATTTTTCATTTCAAGAAGTTAGTTAAGTTGATTTATTTTGTTTTTAATTTTATCATATTTTACTACTTCAGTATATTTCGTTTTCATGTCAAAAAATATTTACCGTGAATAGTTTAAAGTAAAAAATGTATATAATTTGAATTTAACTAATATGGAAACACTGTATAAAATATAAACACTATAGTCTATAATTTAGTTTTGGGTTGGAAAAAAATTATGTATGTTAGCGTTTTATAAACAAATTAACTTTTTTTTAACTTAATAAAAAGTTAACAAAAAGTGTGTATTAACTTTTAACTTAACTGAGTTAACCTATAGTTAAATTAACTTTTAACTTTTAACTTTTTGTTATTGGTGCATATTAACTTAACTTAACTGAGTTAAAAAAAATCATTAACTTGCCCAGCCTTGATTATATTATAATAATTAAAAGGTTGATCAAGCTTTTTTATTTATTCAGATCTTTCAAATTTAAATATAAATTTGATGTAGTTTTTTTATTTAATAGGAACTGTTTCACTATTTTAAATCTTTCATAGGTAATAAACTGGACACGCGCACAAATTGGAATTGAGACAAAATATTCTGTATTAAAATATCCAGAGATAAAATAACCAATGTATAGCACAAAAAATAAAAATAATAATTTGATTAGGTATCTGTTTAAAAAGAGAATATTAATAAAAAATTACATTATTTTTTAATTAGCATATAAGATGCATTGTTAATTTTGCAATCATTATTTAAAAAAAATGTTGTACATTAGTTAATTATTTTTGCAATTTTTCCAGTAACAAAATAAATTAGTAATAAATATTAGCATAACTTTTAGGTACTATTATTTTTATAGTTAATTTAAAGTCAATGTTTACTACGATATAGTGTAACACTGATGCCAGATGATTAAAGATATTATTATTATTTTATTATTAAATATTTTTGATATGTGATTTAAAAGTTAACAATATACCTATTACTTACTTAATTAAAAAATAATGTTATTTTCATAAGTATTCAATTTTTAAACAGATTATTTAAAATAATAATTTATTTAGACATTTTTACCCATAGATACCTACATTCGTTATTTTATTCCTGGATATTTGAACACAAGATATTTTGTCCTAGATTCCACAATAGTAGTATAACACCAATCCAAGGATTTTGTACTTTCAGTAATGCCGATCACTCTGCCTAATTAAATATATTATTATAGACTATAGTACCCATGTGTAAGTATTTATTATTATTTAACAATGAATCGTGAATGGTTATTATTAAATAAAGTTGACTTTTAAAAACATGTTTTTTTATAATTAAAGATGATTTTTTTCAGTATTTTATACTTCATAAATTGTTTTACCTACCTGTACTAAATTTAATATCTACCACCATAAGATCGACCTGTAGATAACTAAAAAACTTAATATAGCTAGGTCGTTCTTTGGTTGTAATTTTTCGCATCCTTAGGAACAAACTAGTAACTGCAACACTATTTTTTTTGTACTGTAAAATACTGAAATGTACGTAGACTTTAAATAGTGAACAAGTATTAAGTAATGTATTTCATGATGTTGCACGATACCTACTACGTTAGTCTATATTAAATCGTGTAATGTTAAAAACTTGAAACATTCCGATTAGGTGTTTTGTATAGGCAATACAACACTCCTGCTGCAAATTCAAAATTATCGCGATTTCCTAATTTCCTTGCAAACGATTGCATACATAAAAGTTTTGTTCACAGTACTACATTTGCATTATTTTTAAATCGTTTAATTTTAACAATTTTGATGCAAAAACTCGAGTTTGATAGTTTTAATTTTAAAAAATTGATCGAAACTCCTAAATCCTTTTATATTGATCCTGTATTTATTAAACCTTCAAGGATCGCAGAAAAAGCGTCTTTAGATTATTTCCCATTTCCAGCTAATAAAATTTTTTTAAATGGATTAGTTTGGTGCTAAATTAAGTTCTTCAAATGTTAATTTTTCAAAAATAAATTTGATTTTTGATTGCACGATCGAGATGCGACATTTTTGATAATTGTCTGTGATTTTTGGCATTGACACTCGAATAGTTTCCATCAAGAATCCCCGCACTTGCCACACATGTTTCTCATACACAATTTTAGGTCCGCTCATAGGCGCAAATAGGGGGGAGCTTTAGGGGCTACCCCCCCCCCCAAAAATGTCCATAGCCCCCCTTAACATTTCCTACATTCTGTTTTAAGCTTATTCAATATTATCAAAGTAAGGATTTAGCCCCCCCAAATCCCAAACGCTATTTGAACCTTGAAAGGAAAACAACAACTCGAAAACGACGGTGACGTATGAAACTATCAACTATGTTGTAGCAACCATAGCTACATATAAATATTAATACAATGTCATGGACTGCGCGTTCCCTACACTAATTACCCGTTAAAGGTTGCCAAGAGCCAGCATTTTTATATTGTTATTAGAAACTAGAACAAGATGGTCAAATAGTCAATACCCGACACGGCGACACCGTCCCGTACTCCCGTGTAATATTATGATGTGACTTAACTACCTACTATGGTAGCATCATAGAACAATAACATGCACCAACCCGGTCCGGGAACTGTTTTTCAGGTCATCGAGATGGCGTTACATGTTCGTTATTCTCTTATCCACGAATTCGCACGTCTTATCAATTTGATTTTTTTCCTTGTTGATAATCATATGTTTTCTGATGTCTTTCTCTCGCTTCACGTTTTTCTTTAAATTTGTTTCCAAAACCAAAAATAACAATTATATTTTTTTATAATTTAAGTGTTTAGTGTTATTATAAAAAAATCGTTTCCACTCGTCGTGGCTCATATTTACTTCCCTCCCGTAATTCATCGGTTTCCAATATTCGTTTTTAGGTACGTCTCGTTGCTTACCTCTGAACAATGACCGTCCGACCGTGCGCGATGTGAGTTTCCGACTGCCAAACATGAACGTGATGAACCAAATGGCCGTCAAACCGAACCGGTCGCTGTTAGAAAAGTACGGTATCCCTCTGAACGACGTCGACTTCGACTATGTGAAGACATGTGAAGACCCGAAAATATTGAAACGCATCATTAAAATATTGGAGTGAGTTCAACGTTTTTGTTAGGTTAATTCACCCTATTATTGTATGTAGGTGCATGTTTAGACGATCAATTTATGTAACTATGTACCGAAGTGTATGCCTTATAATGTGTGAACCATATTCGTTTAGGTAGGTAAATGTACTAATTTTCTTTTACATTGGAACTAATTGTGAAGCATAATTAGACTTGAAACAAACTGCATTATGCTTCTTCTTTTGATGTAAAATATTGTTCTTATGCATCTAATCATTACTAGGTAGTTTTCAATTTTTAATATTAGGTATAACCTACCTAATTGAAATTCTTTGTTTTGCTGTAACTTTGTGTTGTACTTAGTTGCAACTTTTATGTATGTTAATTTTTAATATTACTATGTATGTGTGTATTAGCAGATAATATAATAATGTACCTTCAACCCATAGCTATAAAATAATTAACTTATCTTACTTAACCATATGTAATTAGTACAAACTAAAAACACTTGAATTTTTTAACCAAAAATACTAAGAGATGTTGGTAGTTACTTTCTTCATATTTTCTAAATTATTGATTAAACTAAGTTTTATTTTTTTCGGATACCAGAATAAAAACTAGCTATTGTTAAACTTAACAATGTCACCGTTTGACTTACGCAAAATATACCAAAATTTATATTTATCATTTCCAATTTTGTGTTGTTAACTTAAATATTAGTGTGAATCTACAGTATTATTAAACTTAAAAGGTAAAAACATTATTCGTGTTGATCCATTGTCTTTGGATAACTACAATATTTTAATTTTCAAGCGAGTTACCATAACCTACTTATCTAAAATATTAAATAATTTTTTTAAATTAACATAACTTAGTTGAAAATTAAAACATACTAAAATATTAAAGAAAAAATATAGAGAATGTTCTTACCTCGGTTTTTACTTTAAGAGTGGTTTTCATTATTTTCTGTGACTAATTTGTATCTATATAAATACACAAATCAAAGATGTTACATATTAAAAATATCAAAGTATTAACTACCAGAGTTATATAAGTTATATTATTTTCTAATTTAATTTTAACTTGAACTTTTAATACAGTTTTAACATTACTCTATTGAGTATTAGGTATACAATATTCTATAAAACATAAATAATACTTAATACGTAAGTATTTTCCATCAAATAAATAATAATTACACCGTGCTTGATTATGGTTGGGGAATTCACATAGGGGGCTAGGTTTTAATATAGGTAATTGATAGAAATTATATGATAAACAAACATAAATAGACTGAATAATAATGTTGTGTTGCAGTATCAAAACTAAAGTGAAAATATATGTAATCGTGTGAATTAGGTACTATTCTCTGTCCATCGAGAGAACTCTGATCTCTGATTTCCGACTTGCGCATCACCCTGTGTCAGTCATCCTGCTATCGAAACCAGTTTCCCTATAGCAGGGTGTCGCGTGGGGATGAGCAGAAGAACCAATTTTGGTCAGCCCACGGTGCGTTCTCTAGGTGAACAGAGTAGAGTATATTTAGTACATCCTTTTATTGATTCATTAAGATTTTTATTAACATCGGCACACTGTTTCTTCCCAGTGTCATTTTGTATGTAATGATTTATAATCTAATTCAAATTTAACATATTCATTACGGTGACCTACTCATTGACGTTCATTCGAAACCTACTATACAGCAGAGGGACATCCCTAGTGTTTAATATTGTTTATCTGTAATACATCAAAATATCTGATATAGTGAAAACTCTTTTCTAACAAAACTTGTTACAATGAAAAACTCAATATAAATTTATAATGTATTTATTACACCATAATGGTTGGTTTGATTTTTAACTTATTAATTACTCTCTATTACGAAAACTCTAAAATGAAAGAAATCTCTTGGTCCCTTCAGATTTGTTATAGAAAGTTTTCACTGTATATCCAAACTATATTAATACCCACATCTTAAATATATTCTGTATTTAAATGATTTAGGTATTAGACGAATACATATTATCCCATAACATTTCAATTAGAATATGATATTATATAGCTATCTCAATATTGTAATATAAATAAGTTACAATCAATTAGATTTGTTAGACTATTATAAAACCATAGAAAATATTATTAAAAATTAGATTAGTGTGCTCAATAACAAATATGTATTATTTCAGATCTGGAGAAGAAGGACTTTATCCCGCTCTGCTGGTAGCAACTGAAACTCGTTTACGAGAAATTAAACCTGATGCTTCAATATTGAATAGAAAGCTCTGCTTTGCACAAAAGTCTTCTGAACTACCAGAAAATGAAGATTATGGTGACGAACTTAATGATATAGCTGTAAGTATATAAGCCTTATAATTAGATACAAATAAACTTCATCAAGATAATTGGATAACAATATAAAATAATTAATTTGGTATAGGTACACTATATTTTCTTTAAAATAGAAATTCTATTAAAATAAGTTATATAACTAATTTTCAGTTTTCTAAATTGGAAAACTATTGCTCTCAAACTTAATGAGTTTAATATTTTATGGATTTTAACTATAATTTACTGCTCTCACTCAGACAATTTAAGTTAAAAACATCTCTCGACTTACTATGTAAAACCTCCTTGGGTAGTTCTTGAGGTAAGGTTAGGTTAAGTTAGGTTACTCTGAGACCTACTTAAGGTAGTTTTTTATATTGAGTCGATCGATGTTTTTGAATTAAATTGTCCAAGCAAGCGCAGTGAGCAAGAATTGTGTCTGGATCTATATGTATTATGGTTGGTAGTCAGAATAACAGAAAAGAGCCATTATGATATGGATGGGGACAACTTGTAGCTGTACCTATATCCGTGCACCAACCAATTTGTTAAAGATTTTTAAGGATGTTATTTGAGTGTATTGGTTTGTATCAATTCTAAATCAAGCGTTCGAGAAGTTGTACGATATACCAGCATAATGTACTTTTCTGTATACGAGTCAATAAGTATCAAATTTTTCTTATTGAAAATGTTGGTAATTTCAAGTTAATTGTATAATGTCATTAACATATTACGCTACACTACATTTAAACGATTCAATCTAATATTTTAATTTAAAAATTAATCTAAACATTTATGATAGTTAAACATTTTTTTGTTTAGAAATGGATAAAAAAGTCAAATCAACAAGAAAAAGATTTATCATCTGTAAGGCAATACTCAAAAAGCCTCATTAATGGTCACAGTGAACCACCAATTCGGGAAACCATTGATTTGACATCGATGTTTGATAGTGAAAAGGTATTATTTTAAGTTAAAATTAATTGAGAACAATTATTGATTCCTTTAACTTATCTTCTACATAAAATATTAAAAAATGTATTTTTTTTTTACCTGAAAAGGAATTATCAATACACAAAATATCTAGTGTGCAAAACGAACCATTGGAAGCCTCATATTCTAAATGGAATAAATATGATCCTGAAGTTGAGATAATGAAGTTAGATATCAAAGAAAAGGTTGACAAGTTACAAGCGCATAAGAAAAAAAATATGAATTCAAATAGTTTGTCAGTTGGATTGAACGATACAGCAAGTTATCTTGATAGAGTTAAATCTATGAAGAATTATGCGGACATTATGTCTAAATGTAAGTGAAACACCCCAAATTGTTATTATTCCTGTCATTCTAACAACATGAAATATGTTTTTGAGGGTCACTGGACAAAATGTATATCAAATTATCAAAGTATCAAACTACTAAAAAATTAGTTTCATATTTGTATTCAAAAAATTTTTCAATGTTTATAACTAAATTATTTTTTTTTCCATATAAGATTATAATATTTATAAACAATTATTGCTTTATGTACAGTGCTCGAATTGGTGGGGGGGTGGGGGGGGGGTGCGTAGGACGGAGCTCCTCTACTTGTTTTATTTTTTTTTTTTTTGCGTATCCCAACTATTTTTTTTACTTGATGGGATGGGGGGGGGGGGGGGGGGGTTCGGACCAAACTAATGCCCAAAATAATTTTTATTAAAATTTGGAGTGGATCTAAATTGTTTTGTCAAAGATAAACCTAATGAATACCTAATAATTTTACATTTTTTAATATGAAAATATTTTTTCATCCTATCTGTGATCGACTGTTTTTGTAACAATATTTTCACGAATCGTGTCACCTTTGTAGGTCATAAAAGAAAAAAGACATTTTAATTATCATTACCTATATCTACTGTAAAATATGGTTCTTCAATTCATTTATTACTTATTCAAATTCATAATTTATAATTTTATACAAAAAAGACTTGTCACGACTAATTTTTATAGATTACGCGACCCAACGGTTAAATACCACAGGTTTAGATTTCCTAATACCTTGCTCATTTTTTTATTTTTGTTTGTTTATATTTATGCCTAGTTTAGTAGTTCGCAGATATTATGTACCTACAATAAACTATTGTATTATAAAATATCTGCGGGAAAAAATAAGTTATAAATTATGAATTCGAATAATTTATGAATGAATTGAACAATATGCACATTTACGCACGGGATATTACACAAAGCTAAAGTTTTTTTTCTTTCATGGCTTACAAAGGTGACACGAGTCGTGAAAATATTGTTACAAAAACAGTGGATCGCGAGTCAAACAGGTTGAACACTACTAGTCAAAACCATAAATAGGATGAAAAATATTTTTATGTTAAAAAATTTAAAATTCATTAGGTAGGTATTCATTAAGTTTATCTTTCACAACAACTTATATCCATTCTTAATTTTAATAAAAATTGTTTTGGGCATTAGTTTGTAAATATCTGTGAACTAGTGTTCACAATTGACATTTTTATGCGTCTGTAGTAGCACAAATTATAATTATTAAGATATTATCACTGATAATTATTATTTTTTATTTCCTAATAGAAATTTGTAGGTAGGTATTATTTCTATCAATAAAAATTTCAAAAAATAAGGTGAATATAAAATATAAACCTATATTTACTTACATGTTACATAGGCACATATAGTTAAATATGTTATATTTGGAAATTAGGAATAGAAAATTCTGTAACTAAAGTGAAATATAGTATTGAAAAACTAGAAATTGGTTGGAGGTGTGGGGAGCAAAGCCCCCACGAGTCTCCGTTGACTAAATTTGCACTTGGAACGCAGTTTATACATTTTTGGATTGAGCTCCTCTACTTAATAATTCCCAATTCAAGCACTGTTTATGTATCTCATTATTTGTATTAATATGTTGGTATTTTGGCTTAACTTGATTATTAAAGTCAAACGCGTATTATTCAGGGTTCACTTTTTGTTCATTAATCTTCAAAGAAATTGTATTATTCAAGTCTTATTAAACTATAACAAAATAAAAAATAGGTATAAACTGTATACTATTTACTATACACACTTGTATTAGCAATCAAGTTATGAGACTTGTGATTTTTTAATTTTACTTTTATTTAAATTTAAACATGCTAGATAAATAATTTAAAATAAATATCTGGCAATCATTCAGCTTTCTTAAAAATTTAAAATATTTTGTAAAAATAACTATCTAAAATGTTTTAGGTGGTTCATTTAAACCTCAAGACTTGGCTATGCGGGAAAAGGAATTAGGAAATGAATGTTTTAAATCAAATGATTACGAAGAGGCAATTTGTCATTACAATACTAGTATTAGTATCCATTCAACGCCGGAAGCTAGAAACAATCGTGCTATGTCATGTAAGTATAATATTAAATTATAGAGTATTTTTAAGTATTTTCTTTCATTTTATATTTAATATGTCTGTATATTTTTTATAATTATTGAGTATTAACAATACCGGTTCAATAACCGGTAATAATAATAATTAAAGTTCTTACTTTTTCAATGGCAACATTCATTTAAAATTCTTTATTAGAAATAATCAGAATATTTTTGGAGTAGGTTCTTTGATAAATAAGAAACACATTTTAAACGATTAGTTCTTGTTTATACATTTTTAAATAATTATTAGTTATAACTCAATTAGATGAGCAGAGTAAAGTGTCACGAGGGTACCCCTCCAAAATGTTGGTCCACTATACTCCACTCATTTATACTTTAAATACCTACTTAAATCTAATTAACATTTAACTAAAATTTGATATTTATTCATCAAAATACTCCAAATAATATTCTACTTTGGAGTATAAAATTAAAAATGCATGTAGTCATTTAAAACAATTCAAAGATATTAAAGATGAAAACCTAGGAATCTCGCTCTAGTAAAGTAAATGTCGAATATCCTACTAGGTAACCATAATGGATGTGTTAAATTTGAATTCAATGATAGATCATTGTATATGATTATAAAAACGATTCTGAGCGGAGATTGTCTGTCAATCCTTTATTTCTAAAGATATTATGTTATATTATTCATACCTAGGTTGAATTAACTTTTGCCAAAACCAAATTGCATAATATAATAAATAGTAATTATTATTATATTATTTCATGTAATATTACTAGCTGTTACTAACTTATAAGCAGTAGCGTAGCTGGAGCCCAATTAGGGGGGGGGGCAATTTAAAAAATGTAATGCACAACATTTTTACCGTGATTATCATTATATCATTAACATCATAATAAAAATTTCCAAGAGGCGGGGTGATCTACCCAGATACGCCACTGCTTATAAGTCTAAAGTCAATACCACCAGACACCAGTATTTTTATAGATAGCGTGAATAGGTTTGTTGTATAGCTTAAATTGAATTCAAATATTTTTAAAATTGATATTGAAGCATTTTTACTGCTTCAAATGTTGTTGGTGACAGATCCAAAGAAAAACACATAATTGTAAATTTAATATATTCATCCATCACTCAGAATCTAAAATTGTAAAATATAATTATGTAAGAAAATTATTTTCAATAACGTTAATAATGCTTTAAATAATGAGTGTCTTATTAGTTAAATTAATGGCTTGGTAATTGTGTATTAACAAAAATAATTTAAGATCATTTTCTTTTTAGATCATATTATTTAAGCATATACATTCAATTATGCAAAACATAGGTTAAAATGTATTTATTTATTTATAATTCATACAGACAATGTCTAATTTACAATTTTTTTTTTTTTTATTATTAGACAAAAGACCGCGGCAGCTCTGGCCATTGGTCTGACAGTAAATTACATAATTATGACATATTTACAAAACATTTATACATATTAATACAAGTTAAATTTCTTTATATAATGAGAATTTTTTTATAAAAATAAATAATTTTTGCATTGCGGTTGCTTCATGACTGAGGATTTTGTGTAGGTGAGTGGTTCCGAGGGTTTCAATACGATCTTGTTGGTTATTTCTGTACTCAGTGAAGATGTGTTTGATCGTGAGTTGGACACCACAGGTGGTGCAGTTGGGTGGATCCTCTTTTGTCATAAGGTGTCGGTGGGTACATGAAGTATGACCTATTCTTTAGCGGTTTATAATTGTTTCTAGTCTTCTAGAACATCCGGTAGGAGGAGGCCATGGGACAATTGATTTTTTAATTTTGTTGAGTTTGGTTGTTTGATTTGACCAATATTGTTGCCACCTTTCGATTGTGTGATTTTTTATAAATTTTCTTGCGTTGGTATAGGAGAAATCTGATATAGTGATAGCTTTAGGTGACATGTGCGAGAGTTTGGCGACCTCGTCGGCTTTTTCGTTGCCTGTTATGAAAGATATGTGTTTGCCGGTAGACCATGCAATGTGACAGGAGTTATGGATATTTATTACTATATCAGTAGGGTAGGTTGTATTTTTAAGACTTGTTAATGCACTAAGTGAGTCAATTACAATTTAGTAATAAAAATAACAGTAATAATATAACAATACTTAATAAATAATACATTTTTCTAATTATATCTACTAACTTGTAGATATAATTATTGAGTATAAATGAATCTTCAATCTCGTTATTTATTAATTTAAAAATAAAGGTGCTATAGGTAATGTGTCTGCATATTTTTAGAGATTCTAGGTTTAACACTTAATATTTTAGTATCCAGTGTGGGGGTTCTACTCTTTATTACACAACTGAACAGTACATTATTATATAATATTTTAGATCTTAAATGGAGCAATGAATGTATAGATTTTACAATGGTATGTTTTTTTTTGTGTGTGTGTGTGTTTTGGGACACTAAAAAATCTTTGATTTTCTACTTCATCATAATTTTCCGTTGAATTAAAAATGTTGAAAACCTAATACAAAGTTTCTCATACAATAATAGCATAAAAATATTAAAAATACTTAGTCACAGTTTTTTTTTTATAATCTTTTAAAGTTCAAATTTTAACAAATTTCAACAAAATCTTCAAAATTATTTTATAGTTAAAAAATTATAAAATGTTCAATTTTTATATATTTTTAAAGATTGAAAATTTAAAACAAAGTTTTTCATTAGTAGTTCATACTATAACCAAAATATCTAAAAAAAAATACAAAAAAACTGTTTTTTTTTTAGATATTTTAAATTCAAATTTTGTTGAAATTAGATATTTAACAATTTATAACAATATAACAATTTTAATTATTGTACTATAAACATTTTTCATATGCAATGATTTTATATTATTGATTTCAAATTTAACACATCCATGATAGTGGACTCACTTGTGACCTACTATACAGCAGACGGACATCCACTTACCCGCTTTTTTCATTAAAGACTTGCAGTACATAATGTTTGTTGTGATAAATATTTGACAACTAGTGTATATTCGGCACCTACTATACAGCTGACGGACTTCCCTGGGTCATTTTATTGGTTAAAAAAATTTGAGTTTATCAATTGCGCTTAAAATTACCTTGTACTCTGTTATTTTAGGGTTGATAGACCAAATATGCTCTATTATTTATAGGGGTATACCAATTGCGCTAGATCAGCGGTTCTCAACCTGTGGTACACGTACCACTAATGTTACGTGGAAAGCTAATAGATGGTATGCGAAGAAAATCTCTCTTTTTAAAAAAAATTAAAATGAAACATAATTAACATTAAATATTATTTGTCTTATTTGGTGTTGTAATCGTAGCAATTAAGATAACGATAATCTCTTTAATATAGGATTTAGGTAATATAAATCGATAAATTTTATCCGTTAAACAGATAAAGCTTATTCTTATTTCAAAATAATGTGTTTTTACCTTAGTTTCGTGAGTTCTTTCAGTTTATTCACGAGTGTCATATGAGTTGTTTGCATCAATAGTATATTTTATATTTTTATGTAGTTTTTTCGTACTTTTTTTGTGACATTAAATTAAGTATAAATGAAAAGATTCGCAGAAAGCGAAAGCTCAAATACTAGAAAACAGAGAATACAATAGTTACTTACAATTCGGATTTGTTGTAAAATAAGTTAAAGTGATGTTTCATAAAGAATATTTTTGTATAGTGTATGATACAATAACATTTGAATTGCACAGAAATATATTTTTCATACCACAAGGTAAAACTTATAGGTAAAAACAATCGGTCAACACCATTAAATTATATTGAGCGCGTTTGGTATACTGGCTGTAAATAAGGAGCTTAACTGGTCTATGGCCAAAAAAATGTTATAATACATGAAGATTATTTAAGGCATGACCTACATAGTTAGTAGTTATTAACTGATGATTAAATTGTTTACATTAAATTGCATATTTTGTCATATTTAAATATTGGTACTATATTAATAGTTTCTTAAATTAGTTGACTATAATATTATATATTACAACTGTAGATGTATACAGAGTGATTCTTCTAATTCAGTACATTAGATAACCCAGTATAGTGTTGTGCTTAAAAAAAAATGTAGGTATTTTTAAACTATGTTTATTTTTACTATTATTTATTTGTATTTAATTTATAATGATTTTTATTATTAATTCTTATTAATCAATTTTAGTCATAAAATTGAAAACATACGGAAAAGCATTGGACGATTTAAGAGAAGTGATTGAAAGTGACCCAAGAAATGTAAAGGCACATTTTCGAAGAGGGTCATGTTTTAAAGCTATATCTATGTATTGCTTAGTAAGTATTCTGAAATATCTTATTAAACTGTTCATCAGTTATAGATATTTAGTATTGTATTTTTTTATGACAGGCATTAAGATCATTTGAATCCACATTAAAGTATGATTGTAACAATGCAAATGCCCTCAATTTTGTAAAAGAATTAAAAAATATAATAACAAACATGCATCCAAAAAAATTAATTAGGTAATATTTATATTCAAATAACAAAATATATTAAATCATTTTTTTTATTTATATTATATACTTTGCTCTTTTTTAGGGTTCGTGAAATAACTAGGCACTATGATGAAACTGTATGGGACATAGAAGACCCATTCCACGTATCTTATATGGAACTTTCAGAGTTAATCAAAGACAATGTTGAGTATGTGTATGAAGCCGATTCTTTTGGTTGTTTAACAGAATGTGTTTGTCAATTGTGTCCTTGGCACGAGTGGCAACAACGTAAAAAAAAATGGGGTCGTCACAAAATGTTTAAAAATGAAGGAGCAAGGAAACGTTGGCAATTTTTAACACCTGATATTGTGCCTGTATTGATGTCTAAATCTTTAGCCCCGGAAATTCAAAAACCAAAAAGATTGAACGTTACTGAAATCAATTCTGCTAAAATAAATGGTCATCATAATTCAACGGTTCTTATTTGGTTTTTAGACATTATGTCATAATTTTATTCACTTTGTTACAGTAATTATATTCATATTTTTGTACATTTCAGAAAATTTGCAATAATGAAATTAACTCAGCTAAAATGAATGGCCATTATAATTCAACGGTAAAATTTATTTATTTAACTTAAGTTTATAATTTTGCTTACTTTATTGTTATAATTGTACTGTGAATTTCAGAAAATGAATGGTAATGTAATCAATGGAATTGATAAACCTCCCTGTAAAAATTGTGACAACGACGAAATAAGTATGAAACCAGTGTCTAATGTTAAAGAATTTTTACAAACTTGGAAAATAGCCAGTCAAAAAAATAATTATGAATTATATCATAAACTATTGCGGAGTATTAAACCACAAGATTTACCTAGGGGTAAGTATTATGATAATGGTTATCTTGACATATTGACACATAATGTCGTGCTAATCTGAATAAAGATTGCGAGTATGCAAATCATAGTGAATTACAACGCCGTCCGTGGGGTATAGGGGGCCAAAAAAGCCATGCCACCCTCCCACTATTTAGAAGATATACATATTATGAACTCTCAATTATTTAAATTTAAGATTTACAATTTACAAAATAGTTTTGTTACCTCTCTCTATTAATATGTGCAGTGTTGGTGAATAAGTGTTTGTAGTAATGACTATGTTATGTGTTAAAATATGAAATCCTTAAATGATTGTTACAAATTTGACCAAATTGTTAAATGCTACAAAGTATTGTAGATAAGTAATAAGGTGCATTATAATTTCATACCCGCATGCATTGTTTATATCTTACAAACTTTTAACATATCAAATTTAACGTTAACAATAATCCATTTTACTCTGTTATTTTTAAAGTTGGAGTGAATTGACTTATTATAAAATTTAAATATAAGATTATTATTCAGGGTTTTTATGAGACTTTTATTGATATTTTAATTACAAAGCAAGTTATGAACATTTTAAAATTGTAATTTTTTAGTAAACATTAAAATAATCATAATTTGTTTAAAAATTAAAATATCAATAAAAGCCTCCTAGTAGAAGTAGCATCCTTTTAACCAGAACCCTATAGGTGTGCATGTTCTTTCTTCTAACAACACTATATATTTAAAACATATTTTATATTATGTTTTAGTATAATATCTAGAAATCTATTATTTTATTTTTTATTTTTGTGTAAAATCTATTGATTTGTAATATAGTTCTATTTTTATCTATATTATTGTTTTTAAGTACTTATTTCACCCCATTGTACATATTTATAGAAGTAAGTTAGAACACTCAGAAAATATAACCTACCTTCTTCTATCATTTATCAACAATAAAGTATTTTATAATGTTGACACATTTTCTATATTCATTTCCTATTGATAAAAAAGCCCTATTTATACAACACATTAGCATAAATATTTGTCTACCAACACTTAGTAATCTGTGATAGTGTGCTTGACATACAGACCTTTAATTAATGCCCTGTTCACCAATCTCTGACATTTATATATACCTATTACTATTTACTTATACTTATCATCTTAAAATAATTAATAACTAATAACTGTATTTTATTTAGTTATTAGTACAAATTTGGATGAAGAAATCATGTCCAAGTTTTTGGAAACCCTGAACCAAAAGTTTGATCCCAATAGTGAATTAGATCTTATTGTAGAATACTTAACAGCCATGACCAAAGTTAATCGGTTTAATCTTATTGTAAAGATGTTAGACAACAAAGTTAAAGAAGGTAAAATATACATTTACTTATTATTATTTTAGTAGTTTTGGTAAAAATAGTTTCAACTATTAAATATTATAAACTAATACAATTTTATTTCAAACATGATCATAAGCTTTAACTTTTGACTTTACTATAAAAATTATATATAATTTCTTGAAAATAATATAAACTTATTTTAGATTCTGTGCGGAGTGATAAATGTATTGATTTTACTATGATTTGTGGTTTTTTATTATTTTTATTTGTGTCTGTGTCAGGGTTGGCAAAAACCCACCCGGTTCGGTTTTTTCGGGTTTTTTCAAATAAAACCCCAAAAAACCCAGTGGGTTTTATTGTATGTAAAATATTAATAGGCGGTTTTATCGTGGTTTTTTCTGAAAAAACCCCATCCGAAAAAAATAAAAATCGGAATTTTTTATTAAAAATAGAATAGAATTTTATTAAAAATAAAAGATTTCTATTGACCATTAGTGTGTAATTTTTTCTATTTTATTCTTTAAATTGTACCTACCTAATTAAAAAAATAATCATTAAGTTTTTTTCAAATCAATTTAATATTTTAATTAGAAAAATAAATAATATCTATAAGGTAATTTTTCCTGAAAATTAACACAAGTTATAAAAAAATAAGAGTGAACTTTATTTCATCCAAAAAAGTAACCCCGGTTTTATGGGATTTTTCAAAAAAAAAATTGTGGTATTAACCCAGAAAAGCAGTTCGAGTTTTTTCGGGGTGGGCTTTTTCGTGCCAACCCTGGTCTCTGTACACAATAAGTAGTCAAAAAAATGTTTCGATTTTTCTTCAACAGTATCTCGTTCAATAGGAAAGTGAATATAGTTGGTGCATTTTGGAGGTCTAAATTAAAAATTGCAAATAGTTTTCTAAAGTGCCAGGAAAAACATAAATATTAAGAAAAAACGGGAATTATCACGCAAAATTTTGTTGGCGACATTTTCAGTTTCCAATTTTTTTAGTTTTTTTTTTTATGAATGTCAATAAAATTTTATTTGTCGGGTAAAAAAGCTTGAAAATTTAATACAAGGCTCCTACTATATTGTTACAATGACATTTGAAAAATATTAAAAATCTTTAGTCATATTTTTTTTATTTTTTTTTATTTTGAAAAGTATTGTAGCTTAATAAATATTGTAACTTTAAATCAATATAATATATGTTAATACCTGTATGAATTGTAGTGAATTCTTGTTATTTAATAGTTTTAAGTGTTATTATTCCTAACTTAATTATTGAATGTATGTTTAAGTTTCTTAAATAAAATATATATTTTATATTTCAGGTTTCCAACCACTACTAGAACGTGTTCATCGCTATACAAAAAATAATTTGTTCTCATCATTATTATGATTATAACTTGTATCAATGATGTGTTCCTCTAATTGAGTAAATAATAACAAGAAAATGTATTCATCTTCCTCTTTTTTTGTAACACGAAGAATGTTTTATTGCGGTCAATGCGTTTTTGTTATGTCCGAGAATTAAAAAAAAAAAACAAAATAAATGTTAAAATGAATAATAAAACAAAATGTAATTTCAAATGAAAACTATACAAGTCTGATTATAATATACCTATCAAATCGTTTTAAAAATTTAAAATGAAATACAATATAGTATTTTATAGTATACCCTAATTTAATGTTATTAACAAATATGTACAATTTTATGTAATAATAATAATTAAATAATGTTATTGCTGTACCGGTTAATTGATAATAATATTATGTATTTAGGCTTATTGATAAATCGCAAATAATACAAAAATTCTATGTGTAAAATTTTATCTTTCCGGTACTTGCCGCTGCTGCCTAAGGTTATTATTTACAGCTCAAATTATAAATTAACAAATATTATACTCACTCTTAACGTGCAAAAGAGTAATTAATTCCAAAGTTAATATCCAGCTACTAATTTAATATTAACATCATTGAATAAGCCACCAAGCATATTATTTATATTTTACAAAATCCCATTCAATTATTGTAAATTGTGGTCATTCCTGGATTAAGGGGCCCAGTTCCAGTAAAATTAAAATTAAATTAAATTTTATATTTTAATTATAATACTTTTCTACTAATCTACTACCCAATACCTATTTAGGGGGGTTTTAGAGTGTATTATATCGAGAGAAAAATTACTTCACGGGAATAATTCTCAAACCTTGTAGAATTGTTGGATTTTGATAACTATTTTTGACTTAAAGAAGAGGACTTCCTTAGGCCGCATCGAACTCCAATTTTATATTTTATTTATAATAATGGTATAGTAGGTATAACTTATAAAAAAAACACTTAAAATTGTATTATTTTTGAAGACATATTACAAAGTTTAAAATTAAAATATTGAAAATCGGAGTTTGAAGTTGCCTGTAGAATACTACCCTCTATTAGTTAAAAAAAATTATCAAATTTGGTTGATTTTACAGAACGGGATCATTATTACCAGTAGCGTACGCAGGATTTTAATTCGGTAAGGGTTTTATCTGAGTAAATTATCTACATTATTTTTTTCTAAACAGTTCCTATATAATTGGTTAGTCTTAAATTTAGGCTACATTGGGAACACTCGAGTATTTAACCTGGACACCTGGTCATTCATAGGGCCTCTTCGATCGTAATAATCTATGTATGATGATACTTGATGATACACTATACAATGATTATGGCAGATATTTAGCAATGAAAAATATTCAACATCTTTGTAAAATTTAACAATTTTTTTTATATCAATTAAAAATGACCAACAGTTGATCGACTTGTATACTCTTGTGTATTGAAATTAAATAAAGGTAAATAAGATTTTTTGTAAAAGGAAAACATTTCCGGGCGGGTCAGAACCCTAGAACCCTGCCCCTGTGCACGTCACTGATTATTACTGTAGAGGGTATTTTTGTGTTCAAAATTACATTGGCACTAGGCGCCTTAAGACTGTTATGAGTACCTAATCAGTACTCCAATGTTAAAACTACCAAATTATTTTATTTAAGTTTGATGTGAATAATTTTGCATTCTCTTTTTTCTGCACCACAGAGACCTTTTTTATAGAAATGTTCAAATGTGATTCATATTTTTGTTAAATATTATTTTAATTAGGGACAGCAATTGAAGTATAGAAACAATTTTAATTTGTTACCTACTAGCTACTAACCAAGTCCCAAATATCTAATAAATAATTAGTAATATTTTGAATTAAAAAATAATAATTAGTTGAAATAAAAAGTAAATTCTATAAGTAAATCTAATTCGTTAATTATTAATTTTTAGTTTTTTTATGTGTCTGGTGTCTGTCATGGCCATTTTGAGCAGTAAAAAAGCTTCAATTTTCAATTTTCTTATGGAAAATTCAAAATTGTCATAAGCAAAAATTACCAGAACTTATAAAAATAATCCGGGAAAAGGAAAAAAACAAGTATGGAAAACGAGAACATAAAACCAGTTTGTGACAAAATTGATATTGTGTTTTATATGATATCAATGAATTGATTTTAAAATTATGTCTCACATTTATGTATAAAATTTAAAATTTCAATAGTTTTCAAAAGCGTTTGGGGGGGGGGACATTGGCGCAAATAGTAGAGGGCTAAGCCCCCACCACCAGAATTTATTATCGTATTAATGTAATTTTTGTAAAGAAAAAAATTAAAATATGACCTACGTCGTAGTAGATGCGTAATACATAAAAAAAAATTTTAAAAAAATCAAGTGTATACTCGTATTTTATAAAAAATTTGCAGAGATTTTGTCGATTTCTATTTATGTGTAGTGTAGAAGTCTGTGACATATTACTTGGTATTATGACGTAAACCATGATGGCATATAGGTATTATGATATTTAACAAGTTAAATATCTGAAATTCGAGCAATGTCACGATTCGTTGACATATTATTCAGCTCATTTCAGCAGCGTATAATGATATTATTATATAATCGTGTCGTGTGAGCTTTTAGTTAGGTCTAAGTCATGATAGGAAATTCACAATGAATATGACGTACCGTCAATCGAGGTGGCTTGGAACTACGAGGTGAGATGTAACAATTTGGTTTTTGTTTAAATATTTCATGATATCAGGGTATTTAATATAATTTAATTGTACCTCTATTAAAAATAATATGTTTTTCATATTTATGACTATAAATCAGTGTTTGGAAGGAACGGATTCCTTTTTAAGGAACGGCACGATGAACGAATTCCTTTTTTTCAAGGAAAAATAACAAAATTGTTCGTTCCTTTATAGTTCCAATAATTTATACAGATAAGTATGTAAATAATTGAAATTAAGATATATTTTTTTTTATAGTGTTTAATGTATTTTGCTAGTTAGTGATCGTTATCGACTATCGACGTTATACAATCGATATACGTTGGCCAACAATTTAATTTTAAAGAACACCTCAAAATAGAATTATAAAATATGAACGTACTTGTATATTATATTAGAATTAAAAACTAAATAAGTAGGTATGCATATGAAAAAAAAAACATTAATGATTAAGTAAGAATTTTTATTTTATTTGGAACTAAAAAAGGAACTCGTTCATTTTCCAAAGGAACGAATTCTTTTTTTTTTAAGGAACAAGGAACGGAACGAATTCCATTTTTTTAAAAAGAACGAGGAACGGAACGAATTATTCCTTTTTTAAAGGAACTTGCCAAACACTGCTATAAATGTTATCTTCAAACCATTGATCTATCATTACCTCCGAAAAAAAAATAGTCAAACATTTTTCATGATCACAGCGATTTTATTATTGCTTTTAAAAGTGCTTTAGATTTTAGTGATAGATGTCGAGTTTAGGGGTTTGTATATTTTATATACATTAAAGGTTACTTCAAAAGAAGAATATTGTAATTAAAAGTTTAAAAATATTGATTCCTACTTGTATAGCTTTAGTTTTATTTTTCTAAAAAAATCTAAGGGTGACTTGTAACATCATAAAAACGCATACAATGAATAAAATGCATAGAATGCAGTTTAGCTTCTAAGTGATTTTTTGAATTTTTTTTTCTAAATGTGTGTGTTTTTACCTGCTTAATTTGATGGTATTTTCAAAAAAAGACCCTCTTACTTTATTTGGTAATTATGGTCAAAAAACTTCAATTGCTTATTTTTGTTTTAACATTAAAAGTAAGTAAGATAGGTAAATTCTGATTTCACTAAAATTTTAAGCATGTAAACATTTATAACTATTTTGTTACAAGTCAACTCTAATGTTCTTGAATTTAATTTTACGTTGAATTTTCATAGTTGTTACAAGTCACCTAAAAATTGAGGTGACTTGTAACACGTGTTTTTTTTTTTTCTAAGCGAGTTTTTATCAAAAAACTAAATTGAAGGTTCTATTCTATTCATTAGACGTATGCGGAAATAAATATAATTTTTGTAGCCCAGTGCGATTTTTTTTAAGCTCATAATACTAAGAAGTATATCAAAATCGTTTCTAGTCACCTCGATTGACGGTACCTATGAATAGTTTTCACGAAGAGACACACATCCAACGAAATTATTGTTCCGAAACGGGTAATTCCAATTTACTAATATTATAAATATTATATGACCTCCGTTATCACAGTCGTCGAATTTAAGCTAAATTGTATTGATATTAGATAACGATATTATGCAATCTAAATATACAATTTGTTTAAACAAGTTTTCGACAAAATGTATGCAGTTTTTTTGATGTACCTAACTCAAAAAAAATAATCGTAGTTACTTTAAATTATGATCAAATATTTATATGACCATTCTCCATACATCATAAAATTAAATGTATACTCCTTTTAAGCATTTTTTTAAAAACTATTATGATATAAATGTCATCTTAAATTGTTATACCTAATAGAAGTTCAACAATATTAAAGATACCTACATTGGCTCAATTTTCATATAAAGTTTAAATTTTGATAAAATTCATGAAAGTCCGAAAAATAATTAATCATTATAATATGATTAAAAATGTAAAAAAATTTCAATTTTTAAGGATTGAAAATTTAAAACAAGGTTTCTCATGCTGTAGCCAAAAAATACACGAACACAGTTCTTTTTACCTGATATTTTAAGTTCAAATTTTGACTTAATTTGATATTTAAACAAATAATAACAATTTTAGTTATTTTGTTATAATTTAAAATTATTATTCGTGGGAACTTGAAAGTATATAATTATATTTTATACACAGTACACACAAATACATTTTAAAATGCAATGTTTTCGGCCAAAGTTAATTTAACTTACTGTTTTAGTGTAATACTAATAGTAAAATAAATTTCTTTAATAGCAACATTACCTATCATAAAAATGTGAAGTCACTTAGTAATGTAGGATGGCATACCGTTTTTGTTTTGAATCGTTTTTCATATGACTTAGGTACCTAACGATTTATCATTAAATTAAAATTTAACACAATCATTAATATTACTTAGGTCATACACTCTTGAATAATGTAGACTATTATTCTATAATCATAATACTAGCATTACTTTTAGTAATTTACTAAGATAGTATTTAAATATATTATGTATTAATTATTGCAAAATATTATTATTACCAGAAAAACTATAATCCCTATTTGTAAAAAAAATGTAAAATTAGTATAATATATTATTATATACCTCTATTCACATCTCATAAGGGTACACCGGTTAACTATTAATACATTCATGAGATCAAATATCTCAATAGGTACATTATTTCATTGAAATTTGATACGTAATAAAAACTTTGTTTTTAACTTTTCGTGGGCCCTCAGAAGAGTGCGTTCAGTCGGGCCCATTATTCTGTTGAAATAAATAAAAATAAAAATACACTATATTAATGGAAAAAAAAAGAAACAATATTTTAACAACATAATTTTTATTTTTATAAGCCGAAAATGTTTGACACAAAATGGTCTAAATTTGATGATATACATAACAAAATGTATGTTTGGTGAAGCCAAAGATATGTGTTGTGACGCAAAGTGTTC